>NW_027508866.1:21472500-21817500 GCF_051911475.1 Siphateles boraxobius | reverse complement strand
GTGGGTTGAGAGAGCCAGGTGTGCTGGTTCCTGGATGAGTGGAGCTGAGTGTAGTGGTGTGTGAGTGGAGAGAGCCAGGTGTGCTGGTTCCTGGATGAGTGGAGCTGAGTGTAGTGGTGTGTGGGTTGAGAGAGCCAGGTGTGCTGGTTCCTGGATGAGTGGAGCTGAGTGTAGTGGTGTGTGAGTGGAGAGAGCCAGGTGTGCTGGTTCCTGGATGTGTGGAGCTGAGTGTAGTGGTGTGTGGGTTGAGAGAGCCAGGTGTGCTGGTTCCTGGATGAGTGGAGCTGAGTGTAGTGGTGTGTGGGTTGAGAGAGCCAGGTGTGCTGGTTCCTGGATGAGTGGAGCTGAGTGTAGTGGTGTGTGGCTGGAGAGAGCCAGGTGTGCTGGTTCCTGGATGAGTGGAGCTGAGTGTAGTGGTGTGTGAGTGGAGAGAGCCAGGTGTGCTGGTTCCTGGATGTGTGGAGCTGAGTGTAGTGGTGTGTGGGTTGAGAGAGCCAGGTGTGCTGGTTCCTGGATGAGTGGAGCTGAGTGTAGTGGTGTGTGGGTTGAGAGAGCCAGGTGTGCTGGTTCCTGGATGAGTGGAGCTGAGTGTAGTGGTGTGTGAGTGGAGAGAGCCAGGTGTGCTGGTTCCTGGATGTGTGGAGCTGAGTGTAGTGGTGTGTGGGTTGAGAGAGCCAGGTGTGCTGGTTCCTGGATGAGTGGAGCTGAGTGTAGTGGTGTGTGGGTTGAGAGAGCCAGGTGTGCTGGTTCCTGGATGAGTGGAGCTGAGTGTAGTGGTGTGTGGAGGGATGGAGCCTGGTTTTGTGATGGTGTGGCTGGTGTTTCCTGTTGTGGTGACTGGTCACACGGCACCAAATGTAAGATGAAGTTCTCTTCTTGAGGCAGTTGGTCTGGGTTGAGTCTTGTCCAACCTATAAATGGACATGGAACACACACAAATATAATATATAACATGCAGTTAGGCCAAAGTGAAAATAAATGCAACCCAAATCAACCTAGACGGTAAAAAAAGATGGATTTTACCCACAGGATTCTGAAAGGCATGGGGCAGAGGAGTCAAGGAAGAATGGAGAATGGGTTAGATATGTGTTCTTTCAACAGCTGTTAAGTATTGCCATTATTGTGTCACAGTCTAAGACGCAAAGAACATTGTCATCCATTGTAAGCTTTGTGCGACCATCAAAATGTTTACAATCACTAACAATTCTAAATCTAATTTATTGAAGCAGCCATGTAGAACTTATAAAAAGAAACGTCAGTGCTGGGGGTGTAGGATGCTACTGCCAGTGATGCATGCACTCGTCAGGAGAGTGGTATTAAGCAAAGTTGAATCTTCTGTAAAAACGCTGAATACTGCTCTTATAAATACATGTGCAGAACAACATTAGTTCACAAATCGGAGTTGACTTGCTTTATTTTTTATTTCAGCCAGTGATGTTAGGAAACGTTATGTTTTGTAAAAAAACATACTCCATGCTGCTCTTATCAATATGCTATTAGTTAAATAGCATTAGATAGCTATTAGTTGGGACAGTTTATTATTTTTAAATATGCACATTGCTTCTCTGTATAGCATCACCTGGTCGGAGAGGCAGCAATGTGTAAAGTTTGGCTGATTGTTGACTCCTAATGTTAATTATTGTTCCAGTAAAGTGGATTCATTTCTAAAATAAGCGGACTAAACAGGTTATTTGTCACTTTTTAGAAAGGGGCAGGGTGCGGGATAGTAAAAGTAATATAGTAACGTGACAAGTAACGTAACTAGTAACTTTTAATTTCCTGTAAAAAGTAAAGTAATATTATAACTTTTACAGGAGTAATTCCTGAGTAACTTGCCCAACACTGGTTGTGGTCTCAGTGACTTTCATGCCGTTAGGTTCTTTTTTGCACATCCAATCTCTATTCGCAGTGGCACAAGTAGTAGAATTACTTTTGACTCCCATTGGTTTTAAAAAATACATTAACACAAGTTAGTCTTAAAGGGCAAAATGAGTAGGATTGTCTCGTGCTGTTTAAACACGATTCACTTCGGTTACATTCTAAAGCACAGATAAACTTGACCGGTTGACCCCACCTCCACAGAACCCTGTTGGAAGGAGCCACATTGGCGGATTTTTTGTGAATACAGCCAAAGCCACCATCAGCCTTTAATATAGGTCTGCTATAAGTGTGTGTGCAGCTCAGACAGAGACAGAACACAGAGGAGAGAGATGGAGACAGCAATGTAACCTGGTTTCTGCTTTACTATAGAGTCAGAGTCCCGTCTTTTATTTTATGAGAAACCACAGGAAGTCCTGTTTCCCATTTGCGCTAGCTTCCCAGCTGAGTGTTTAGGCCCAGTCAAAACTATGCAGCCTCTATGCAGGAAAAACCCTGCAAAAGCTTATCGACATACAGCTGTGTGAATTTAAATAATCAAAGTACTGACATTTTTATTGATTGGATTTAGCTGGAGGTCACTAATTTAGCTTTAGCACACTTCCAGGCTGGTCATCTGGCTGAAATGCAAACTGTGACTAAATAAGTCTGCTGGTGGTCTTGTGCCAAAGCTTTCAGCATATTTGATTTGACAGTGAGTGTGACTCATTAAAAAGTTCAGCCTCAATGGCGCTCCCACTTTAGCTGCGGATTTCAAAATTTCCAATAACTTAAAACTACCAAGCAGATAGAAGTGATGTATTTTAAAGCACAGGTGACCCCTGCCATCATCCCAAAGCAATTTTTGTTCTTGTTTTCCACAATACCAGCTCTTTAAAATGACTCTAGGTTGCAGCTAGGCTACAGCCAGATCAGAATTTCTAGTCTTTGCTGTTTGGAAAATGTGACAACACCAACAATTGTACAACGGATAGTGAATATATGCATGTGTATGCATTTCAAGGTTAAATAAATGCAACCTCACCTTCAACCATCAATTTGTAGATGGCATCCACATTGTCAAGGCATGTCTTCGCTGATGTGCTAAGGTTGGCATGCATTGGCAGCATTAGTTTAATTTGGCACTTCCCTGTCACCACCTTAGGAGGATGTGCAATCAGCAGCAGAGGCTTCATGCCAAGGGCATACAACTTCTCAAGCTGTAACAGAGAGGTAGAAAGATCAATTAGATATATAAACAAAACTTGTTTTAGATGAAGAGATGTCACTTTCGCTTTGTAATAAATCCATGTCACGAATCAATAGATTAAATTACGTGACAATTAAAAATTACGAGACCAACAGTCGCATAAAGTGACGGCATCAGTGTCACATTAAGTGACGGCATCACCGTTGATGGTTTCCTTTCGTCTTAATCCGACGACGAGGGATTAACATGAATGTCTATCTGACGGACCCCTGGCGAACTTCAGGCGTGTGCATGTGATTGTAACATGCGCGAGGGGTGGCGTGTGCATGACCTGTGATTGACAGTCAGATCTCACACCCCCCTGCGCTGATTGGACCCGATGATCCGGGAGCAGTGGATTTTTGCAAAACAAATAACACGCTCCAGAAGGGTAGGTGGACTTAGAAGCTCGGGTTTTTTCTAAAACCACTTTATTAATGTTGTTCTGTCGGATTATAGTGTCGATTTCACTGAATATGATCAAAAAATTTTTGCCGACGGCAGCTTTAACTGGTGATTTTTTAGGACCTGCCCCCACTACTAAAAACAAACAAACAAAGGAAACACTGACAAATATAAGAAATCAAACCAAAAGTGAGTTAATGGTCATTTATCACTTCGAGAGCTCCTCAAACTGACAATCCTCAATCTGACAGTTCAGAATCACTGTCGTATCCATCCCAATCATTCTGGAAGTCCATACTTGTTCCAGTCAAAACTTGAGCATAACAGTCTCTTGCATGCTTCATCATTCTGGTGACTTCTTGCTTCTTTCTCAAAGTTAAGCTGAGGAAACCCTTGATCCCTTCTTCATTTAGAGGAGTAAAACAAAAAATTATCAGAAAAAAAATTACAATGTAGAGTATAGTATTACAACACATTACTTAAATACGTACTTTGCAATGCCTCACTGGAAAGCTGGGATGACATCTCCTTGAGTGTGTCTGCACGAGTGGAGAGAGATTTCCAATGCTTTGCCATCTCAGAAAGAACAATCTTCTTCTCCTCCTCAAGTCTCCTTATTGCCATCACAACATCAAACGCCTTCCTCTTGGTTTTCAAATCTACAGCGTCTGGGATACAGTTGTGGAAAATAAGTAAATTGTAAGTATGATTATTTTTCAAATAATATTTGAGATAATCTGGGATAAGGCATAATTGGTTTTGTGCCACTATGTGAATCAAACAAAATTGTCAACAGATTTGTGTACATACCACCATGTGAAAGTTGCCATGGCCAAACTGTCTCGTCAGAGAGAATGATGTCAAAGACGATTCTTTCTGTATCTGGAACCATACTGTTGTATTTTTCAACGACAGAGCTAAGAATGGCCTTCTCCTCTCTGATTTTGCGCCGAATCCGGGCCCGACCTTTGCTGCCATCAGTGTCTTTGTAAAGGCGCTGGGACCTTCTTTTAATGCTGGCCACCAGCACCTCCATTCTACTGGTCACCGCGTCAAGATCGGCATTCTTTTGGGATGTTGTTGCTGAGAAGAAAAGAAGTGTAAACATTTCACTTACATTTTCATGGCAGTAACTGAAACGAGCTAAGTCTCAGTGTAACACAGAACGCCACAGGGAAGTCATAAGGATTATCCCTCTTTGCTTCTTTTTTTTTCTTTATAAAAAAAAAGCTCCTGGAGTCTCAATAATCATTTCATATTTATTAGCGTGTATAGGAAGTATGTAACAGGGTACCAAAGAAAATGACAAAGTAGCCAAGATGGGATCCGCTAACTGCAAGAAATGTCGGAAACACTTTATTTTACGGTGTCCTTGTTACATATGTTACATGAACTTAAAATAGTAATAACAATAAATTATGCATAATTACATGTAACTAACCCTCAACCAAATCCTAATCCTACCCTAACCCTATAGTAAGTACATGTAGTTAATTAATATTACTCTGTACTTAAATGTATAATTACACTGTGACAAGACAAGGACACCTTAAAATAAAGTGTGACCGAAATGTCCAATGTTCCAACTTTTGGACTGTGCACCATTCAGGTACTTTCAGGGCACTTTGTTTTGACATGATTTCCAGTGTGCATGCACTACATACTAAAATTTGGCATTTTAATTGCACAAGTACATGACCAAGAAAACAGTGTATGTATGATTTCATTTTAAAACAGTAATTACTTGCAGAAGCATGTCTCCCATTATTCTGCAGAACTGAGACATTGAAATAATAGTATAACTATCACCTTCTGCCCACTCCTTAATATCAGTGACCCAGCCCTCAACTTCAACCTGTGTCACTGCCAGCTGGATTTTCATGCTTTCCAGGTCCTGAAGTTGGCTTTCCAGGCGTTTTGTGGCCTTCAAATAACAAAAAAAGGAAACAAAAGAAAAATGTTATACCTACAAAAATATACAATAGAAGGTATTTACAATATAAGAAAATAACAATACTCATCTCTACCTTCTGATATCGGCAGGCAAGTGAAGCAGCCAAGTTATTAAACTTTTGCTGATTCCAGCGCATGGCCATCAGTGTGAGCATGTCTGTACGTCCTGCAAAAAAGAAAAAAAATACACGAATCTGTGTTGTACCACATGTCCCTCACTGGCTACAATTTTCTTGTAACACTTTCAATCTAAGTAGTGCAGTGTGTGGTTACCTTACCTGCTTTGGACATGTGCTTCGTGGTCACAGCAATCCTAGAGAGGAAGGCGTTACACTGCTCAACCTCCTCCCCAAGTGTCAATCCGGCCCCTTGCTGGTAAGCTCCACTCCATTTAACCTATTGAAGAAAATACTTAAAAGCTGCCAACATACCTTTGCAGGTGTTTAGGGACAGTTAATAACCTGGTAATGTTTTCTTACCTCGCATTTAAAATCATGGGCTTTGGCATGAAACACTGAGAGGAATGGTTTCATGCCCAGAAGGTGCTGGAGCTCCGGGCAGCTTTTTGTCACTTTGTTGAGGTAGGGCCAGTACTTGCAGGTTACATCCATGGCAAAAAAGCTTATTGACTTATTTGCCAGCTTGTTCTGCAGGTAGAGGGGATAAGCATATATTTCTCCCCTGAACATGTTGAGAGCGCCGAGAAAAACTCCATGTCGACAGACCGCAAGCTCAAGTCCCTCCTCATCAATTTTACTAGAGGATCTCTGAGAAGTTTCCCTGGCAGCTGACCACTCCCCTCCACAGACACCTCTTCCAGAGACCTACAACATGGAAAAAGGTTGATATAAATAGTCAGGACTCACCCAAACAATGTCAACTGTAAAATGTTATTGGTGGTGTTTTTAGAAATATTATACAACAAGTTTACATGGTTGGTGTTGGAATGAATGTAATCCACAAATCGTTCTACTTCATCATCTTTTGCAATGAAGATGCCATCAAATAAGGCTTGTTCTTCAGATCTAAATGAAAGAAAGGTACACATTGACCTTCAATATGACACAGCAAAGGTTACTTTAACAACACTGCAAATTACACACATTTTGTAAGTACCTTGCTGCGTTCTTAAAGCGGTAGTGCTTGCGATTTCCGTCCACAGAAACAGCAAGCATGTCTGGGGTGCATGCAGGACAGATAAAATGCTCCTCCCTGCAGATCTTATCCACTTCAAATCTAACAGCCTCCCACTCCAAAAAGCTTTTTCTGAAGCTGTCTGCTGTGATCTTCCCAGTCTGTTTCAGAATAGTAAAACATGTCAACATAATTCACAGTTAAGTTAACTAAAGTGAATAAGGTCAAAGGTGACACCAAATCCTCCTGCATCGAGCCTCCACAGGCAGCCGCTCAGCCAAGTGCATCATTGGAAATCTTTTGGCTCTTTGTATGTCATGGACAAAAAACATCACGACCAAAGTCCCCCCAAAAAAAGACTCGCACAGCAAACTTAACCAATGTCTTTATGGACCTATTTGTTTTTTTCTGAATGCAAACTGCATGACTAGGATGTGACATCACTACTTGATCTTATACACAGGTCTAATGTTTTGAGTGATTGAGTTGGTAAATTGCTCCAATACTTTTGTACATTTAGTGTACGAATTTAGATTTTTTACTGAGTGGTAGTTTTTACACAAAGACTTTGAATCTTAGATGATGTTCTATCAATGTATCGAGTATAGCTGAATCACTGTTTTGATTTCATCAACATGCTCCAATTATAATAATCAATGTGTTGATAATGTCACCATAGTCATTCTGCGATACACATCAATACTAGTACTAGTTGTTAGTGATTCCCACCACTCATACTCACACGGCTTAAGCGGACTGTTCGTTGATCAAGCATTCTTAAGAATGCTTGGCAGGACAGTCCTGGTGCTGCCATCTTCAATTCTTCATAAGAACAAAAAACATCTGTAGCGTACACAGTGGAAAAGTGAAGGGTAGCAGGCCAGTAGTCATTACGGACTAAGTCATCCACTCCAGCGCTCCATGTGGCTTTAAATGCCTCACATTTCATCTCAGGCATACTGAGATCATATCGTCCTGGAAAAATCAGGAAAAGTAGCCTACATTACTATCACCTATGTAGTACATTCAGAACTAATAAAACTTAAAATCAGACATCTGGCAGTCTTTCTCATTTGTCAAGTGCCTCTTTTGTGAGACAGAACGCAAAACTGAACATCCCTCCTGCCTATCCTGGGTCTTTCACAGGCGGGAGATGCACATAAGGTTATAGATGCGGGCGGGAGCGGGACTAAAACACATTATTGCGGAACGGGACAGAATATTGCGGGAACGGGGGGGGGGGCGCAGGACTGAAAATCCTGCCCAGCGCAGACCACTATAGGGAACGTTTGAATAGAAATAGATCAGGACACATTTACAAAGCCAATAGCACAGCCTTGTTTTTTTTTATTCAAATAGGACAATGAAATGTGTCAGGAAGCGAGTGGGAGAGCCCTATGGGGTGTAATCAGGTTAAAGTCCAACCCAGGTCCCTATGGGCACTTTGCCCAGAATGTGATATTGACGCTAAAGCCACTTGATCTGGAATGTTCCCTTAAGTTCATTTTATTCTTACCATTCATTGTAACCACAGCAACAACTTTTCCTGTGTTGACACTCAACGATCCCGGAGAACAACTACATATTTTTTTGGGCATCTCCAATGGCACAATACACACTGAAAGACACATCATATGCAGGGATTAAAGACATGCATCATCCTATGTACTAGCTAGGAAGTATTCTGCAATCATTTTCTTTTTCTTTTTTCATTAATGATTTGAAAAGCTTTAAAGATAAAAGGTCATTAAGTGTGTTTCAGAGAAAGTACTCAAAAAATTCTCGTGAAGCCTATTATACTGTAAAGTTATTTAAATAAACTGAGAATGGGACTAGGGCTGCACAATATATAATTGCACTTTTTCTGACAGATAAAGCGATTACCATTTCCAATACGATTTTTGAATGTGTATGATTTGATTCAGTTCAATATTCCAAATGTCTCTTTAATTTGTGCCACCCCTGATAGGTAAGCACAGCCAGTGTACAAGACTATCACCCACTGACCGATTGAAGTTCACCAATCAGAGTTTTTGTACCCTTCACACACCCACCAACCAGAAGTTGCACAGTCAAGGAGGATGACGTGAATATAAAAGTCAAATGTCACAAATGATATTTGAAGATTTTACCATTAGGCAGTTGTGTTGGATCATATTGCAATTATGATTGCAATAATTGTGCAGCCCTAAATAAGACACTCAAAGAAATACAGCTTACCACACTGGGAAAGAGCCCTCTCCACGACACAGGTTGTTGGAGGCAATGGCTGAAAGAATCCAGCTATTGTTGCATCCCTGTTGTGGAAGACATGGTTTCGGTGTATACTGACATCACAATCAGCACAGAAGAAAGGTTGTGGTCGGCAGTCACGACAACGGAGAGCAGCTGGACTGCTGCCACATTGTTGACAGATCTGAGTGTTCACATTTTGTTGTGCCACCATGGTATTCACCAGAAAGGGTCTCTCTTTCTCCCACCTCTCTGAGAGGAGACTTTTTCGAGTAGACCAGTCTGAGGAAGCTCGTGGTGGTGCTGGTGCCATTTCCTGATCATCCAAGTCATCACCCTGTGAGTGGTTTAGCTCTTCAAGGAAAGTCTCTGTTAAAATAGTACATCATATTTAAAAACAATTTTCTACACTATCTAAGTGTGCAACATGTTGTCGGTTATTCTGTCGCAAAAACATGTAATTTACATTCTAATTATTAGAATCTATAAACATAATGAACTAATAGACACAAAATAAAGAACATACCAACAGTATCAGGAGGACAGTAGTTGGTTATCTCAAAGCTGTTGTCCAACATCCTAGTATGAGAACCAGTCTTACGACTGTAGCTGTGACTAGCTGTAGCAGAAAATAAAACCCAAATCAACCTTTACAGCATTACAATTCCATAGATTTTGACAAGCTAATTTTATTCCACACAATGATACATACTTTTATTGGCCCAATTTCGTTGTCTATACCACTTTGGATGATCATGAGTATGTAATAAAAACCTCATACCAGACACATGACTGATTCATGTATTCAATCCCAAGTGGTAAAACAATCTATATCTCCGTTTTAGATATATGTGAAAAATCACAGGAGTACTCCTTTAAGTAATATGACTGAAAAAAGAAAACTGACCCGTTTGGTTTCGGGATGATCTCGGTCTGTCATAGACAACATTTCCATCACTGTCTCTCTTCAGCCACCTGACAGGTTGATGGCTAGTGGATGGTGCTGCCTCCTGGCCTGGTTGATGGATGGTGGATGGTGCTGCCTCCTGTTCTCCCGGCATCTTATTGATGAAATCTTCCAAGATCTGGAGTTCATAATTTAATTTAGAATGTTCAACAAGCTCATCAAGCTCATTAAGGACCTGTTTGAAATTGGAATTGTCACTCATGATGAACAAGGACAAACAAAACAACACTAAAGGGATAGGGGGGAAGAGCAAAAACAACAGAGAACCAGACAGACTAACAACAATTAACTAGACAAAAGTGGCTCTTAAAAGTGCCTTTGTTTTTGCTTTGTAACGAAGCTGAGGTTTTGAAGTAAATGATGAAGAGACTAGGGAACCTGTTGAGAGAGGGGAAAGATAATAAATTCAGATTTGAAGATCATGCTACATACAACTACATAAATACTAAATAACTGAAAGGTTTAAGAACTTGAGAAAATGTTGGTCTAGTTTGCCCATGCTTTGGGCTGTGGTGGGGAGGTCTGTGGGTGCTTATAATATTAGGCCAGAATACTGTAGGGCTGGGTGTTGCCTGCAAACTCACAATACAATAACTCACTAGGTATGGACTGATCTTGACACTCATGTCTGATATTGATACCAACCATTCAAAATGCCAGTTTGGCTGATAATCAGTGCCATTTTTTAATCTGTTTATGTTATTAATTATACTTTTGTATTAACAAGGAAACACATTTCTTTAACTTTTTCCCTGTGATCCTTTTTATCAAATAGTTCCCTCAGCAGTCATAGTAGTTTAGAACACTAGCTTTTAATTAACACTGATTTAATTTCTTTAATTTAATTTAACTGATTTAATTTAATTTACACTGACTAGCATGTGTATAAATGGGCACAAAACACTGGGCAAAGAGCAACGACACACAACAACAAGAAGAATCCCAACGCAGACATACATTACAGCTAACACGGTATGTCTCAGTATGAAAATCTTACATTCCCCTATGATTGTACCTTACATGATAATATGCGACAAAAATGAACTTGAATTCAATTAGCTAACTTTGCTAGCCTGCACATTTGGTGCAGAAAGCTACATTTTTTATGTCTTCTATCATTTCTCGTCATAAAAGGACCACCTTACAAATCTAAAGTTTCTAAACACAATTTATTGTCCTGATCCAACAGTTTTTGATGTGTAAATGTAAGAAGAGTATCCATCTCTATTAATTAACCCTTCTACTTACCGATTGGAAAATCGCAATGGACCTTGGGATCGCCCATACGGTGACGTCAGCGTTATTCATTTAGAGGATTTAATAAAAATAATAATTTTTTAAAAAATGATTAATTGAACACAATCGTAGCATATTAAAATCAACAAACCTCCGATAAAAATACGTTATCCAGCATGCTCTAGATCTTACCTATGAGAAGAAAACGCTTAAACTGCATACTTGCACGCGCATTGGAGCGTTGTTAAACTCACCTTTTAATTACGTTTTACCTGCAGTTGAGCGTTGCTTTGGTCAAACTCACCTCTGAATGCCGTTTTACCTGCAGTTGAGTGTTGTTAAACTCACCGCTGAATGTGGTTGCACACCATGTGCGTTGTTAAACTCACCGCTGATGAACGCGCTAAACTTTTGAGGGCACTTTGATATCAGATTGCGAGGGTTTTTAAACATCAAACACCAGTTGGAGGGCCAGATAAAAATTATCTGGCTGCCGCCATTTTAATCGCCCTGGCATAGATCATTTTGGTAGCCTATTCCTTTTTATTTTTATTTATTGTTGTCTCGACCCACAAGGCAGACAACGGGTTGCGGTGTGGTGATCGACCCAAGACGTCAAATTTCAACGCTGTTGAGTTCTATAGAAGTCTATGGGACTGCCCCGCACGTTGAAAAATGAAGCCGAAGGTATACCCAGTGCGTCAAAAAAGTGACGCCAGGGTCCCTTGGCCATGCGTCAGACATTTGACGAGTAGGGAGTGAGACTGTGTTGACCCTGCAAGCTGCTTTTATCTACTTCCTAGTTCCCACCACACACTAGAGGTGGGCGATATATCGTTTAGACGATAATATCCAAATTGTTGTCTGGACGATATGCAAAATTGGGATACCGAATATTTCATAATTTGTACAATCCGACCCCCCAAACATGAAAAGAGCTGAAGGAAGTTAAAGAGAAAACAAATAACGCACACTATAACATTCTAAACAATTATATGTAGCGAGTTTAATACTGTAGGGGTTTGTTTGACTGTATTTTATTTTTTGTACAAAATCACGATCGTTCCTCAATTGCACGACAGGCTGCTAAAGTTACTAATTTGCAATATACAACTACGACGTTCTTACCTGTGTGTTATGACGTTTAGGTTGAAGCAACAATCCAAAATCGTAAAGAGAAGGCAAAATATGCGTTGTTTCTGGAAAAATGATCTTAAGTTAAAGCGTCCTCGAGTGGCGAGTATCGTGATTGCATCATTAGAAAATTGCGTTGTATGAGTCCAAAAGATGGAATACATTTTCCCAAGAGATCGGTTCCGTACGCATTACAAACCGAACCATTCCGGTGGTTGGACCATTTTTCCTGCCGACCAAAATCCCCGCTGGAGCGAACACCACAATGTTGCGCAACATCAACTGGCAAATGTAATGAAAGCGTAACGAAACTCATTATTTTGTGCTTTACGGACCATTTATCATTTCGGACAAATCTCAGTGCAGCGCGATCCGATCTTGAAGCAACACCGTTACTACATAAGAGATCCAGTAAACAAAGCATTTGAATTCGCCACTTAAGTAATAACATCGCTACGAGATCTAGTGAGAAGCATTACAATTTCTCCATTATTAACTGATCAAACAGCGCTGATGTGGAAACCAGGTGAAACATTGTTCCATGAATGAACTAGTTATAGGTTTTAAGTCCACAGATCATTCACCATGGATTTAATGTGGTAACACTAACTTGTAACCATGGAAGTTTGGCAGAAATATTAAAATGCTTTCAAGTACATCACACATCTTTTTCCAGCACTTCAAACCTCAAATGTTATTTACATTTTATTTTTAATGTGATGACCAAAACATTATTTGTTCATCCTTCAAATATTACCCCCATTTATAAAACTAAAAGTTTCAAGATGTAGGAAAACTCACAATTATTTAAAAATATTTTTTCTATTAATAAATAGGAAATTTCTATGGCATTTTTTTATTTTTGCTGTATCGAAAACGTACCGAACCGTGACACCACTGTATCGTATCAAAACAAACCGTGAATTTTGTGAACCGTTACACCCCTATTAAAAATATAAAAGAACAATAAAGACTTTGAATAATAAATGACTATTGAATAATATTTTATTATTTTAAAAAGTTTAGGAGTCTTTAAATCAATAATGTCTCATATCTTTATGTACTAGTAATTCTATACAATAATAGGTCAAATGCAGCAAGTCAAAAGACCAACTGGACCTTCTTTACTAGTTTGCACACATTTCTTTGAAGGATTGCAAAAATATCGTCTGAATATCGATATCGAGATATTGAAAAAAAATATCGAGATATTCATTTTTGTCAATATCTCCCACCCCTACCACACACCCTATATTACCTGCGTGGAAAACTAAACAAAGGCCTGCAACAAACTCCCTCTATAGGAAGGGAGTAGGTATAGCTAACCTACCTAGCAGCTAGGTGTCTAGATCTTAACAAAAACACTTGACTTAATCCGGTTACATTAAGAAAGAACTTACGAACGGCTGGTGCAAACCAGGTCCCGAATCAGCGCCATATTGGGACTTTGGCGGCTTTACTTTTCACCAATGGAAGAAAGTGAAGGGACGTTGTCCATCTTTTTTTACAGTCTATGATTCATAGTAATATGAGTGCACCGTCTTTGTATAGTCTTTAGAACACTTCATAACATTTTAGAAGTAATAAATCACTTAAAAAGTAATTAAAGTGTAATTAACCGGTCTCTGTTACCTGGCTTGTCCACCGTAACACCGTGTCCTAAACAGACGCGATGCGATTCCAGCGACAAATAATATTGGATCTATTTTTATTACCACCATTTTTTTTATCTGATTACTCGATGGAATAATCAGTAGAATACTCGATTACTAAAATAATCGATAGCACTAAAAATACATAGGCTACTGAGTTACTAAAACAATCTTTGTCAAAGAATAACGTTAACGTAACGTACACTTGCTGGTTCTCTTTCGGCGGGGGAACTGCTAACTTCAGGCCGCTGCCCTTCGTTTCACAACCTGCCCAACAAACAGTGCAGATTTCTGACAATATACTTCAACATCCAAGGTAATTATATTCAGTATCTTTAGGAAAATAAGTTATTTTCTTTATGTAAGGGGAGGGATTAACGTTTGGCGTTTCCATCACGCGAAAAGGCCGATGCGACAATCGTTAGGTGACCGACGTTCAATGTTCGCATAAAATAAAACGATTTATAACACACTACCGATTTTATAGATTAAATAAAACATACACAAATCAGTGTTTTACCATAGAAATTGACCAATTCGGCGGAAATGAGAACTGCTCTCTGAAGAGGATGAAAAAAGACCGCACTCAGAAACTGAACCGTTGGGTTTACGTCAGAGAATCGTGGGGGAGGGGCGCATTTGTTGCCTTTGACGCTATAATCGGAAATTTCATACTTTCCACTTCTGAAGTCGTGAGTACGAGTTCGTCGCATTCCAGTGCTTGTTGTTTGAAAGAACAGGAATCATGCAGGACATCAGGTTTATTCTTGCCTATTTATTTAAAAAATCTTATTAAAGCCTAATTTATATTTAGCGTCTCATTCATTGAAAACCATAACATTCACTACGCTATCTATAGGTGAGATTGCTAACGAATTATGGAATTTCGGTCAAATACCCAAGGCTATTTTTGCTGTGTATAATACATAAAATATTATTGTATAGCCTTGCACAACTTTAAGAACAAGACAAGACTTGAGAGGGCGTTCATTTATGTATTATTTATTATTGTGCTATTTACAAAGCCACTGAATTTTTTTTTATTTTTTTTATTTATTTTTAAATTTGCTTTATTTTGCATATCCAAAGTAGCCTACTAATTTCATATTCATGAGAGCCTGATAATTAAACTATCATCGAATAAGTAGGCTACCGAAAAATTGATTTAGGCCTATGGAGTGGAAAGAGCACTTTATGATGCAGAATCATTCCTAATTAACCTTTCCCTTATTTATGATTTAAAAACATGACAAATATGAAAGAAACTTCAGTTTAGTTTAAAAATAAATTAGCCTATTAAAAACATTCTAAAAAGGATATGTTGAAGGAAATTCAGATAGTTCTTCAGGTAAATGCAAGATTAATCTGTTTAACTAAATAAAGATGAACTCCAAATAGTAACAACCATAAATGTATGCTATTTTTTTCTGAGACTATATATTCGTATTATTAGATATAATAGTTATGAATTATTAGCCATAGACTGTATTAGCCCAGTAAATCATTGCACCGTCACACAGTCACCACGCGGCGTCGCTGCAAACTAAGCAACAATTCCCTATCAGCGTTCAAATATCCAACGGTGCTAAATGCACATGAAACACCAGTCCTTTTCTTCCGAACACTAGACTTTATTTATTATATTATATTTGTTTATATATTATAGATAATGATAATAATATGCATTAATTTATTTTTTGATTTAATGTCTCCGTGTGCCACTGTTGTTTTTAAAGGCTAAGTCTGGAAAAAGAAGACACCTGCACCCCTGCACTTCAGTTAATCATGATTTTGCTATTGTCATTCATTGCGAATAAAACATCACTATATAGCTACATAAAAAAACAACCTCGACGATCAAAAATGAACCAGGCTTGACTTTACAAACCTAACCCACGTCTAACTATTAGAATAAACTATAGTTGCAGTAACATTTGTGTGTGTGTTTGTGAAATGTGGTTAATTGTAATTTATTGTGAAAATGTCGTAATGCAAAATAAATGGATAGCCTAACCTATGACTCCGATTCGGAATTTGACTTAAATTTGTTATATTCCTCCAACGTGTTCATGATAGGTTGGAATGTTAAGCATATAGATGTTTGTTAATCATTAACTGATTAGAAAAGTTCGTCTTGTTACCGGCTTCTCACGTGCACTATTCAACTGACTATCCGAATGAGCGCGAGCCCACCGGGCAGGCACATCTGCAGTGACGTCATATCGAACCTCCCAGTCCCCGTCCTCGCGCTGCCAGTGTGTGAGTTTGAGTTTGAGTGCTGGCTCAGATCCGGCTTCAGTATTAAAGGCTGCAAGTCTCCTGCATGCGCACCGGTCCAAGTGCATTACTGTTATTATTCATCTCTGGTGAATCAAAGATCACGAGACCAAACAATAAGCCATCACACACGCTGGAAACTTTAACAGTTAAACATGAGCTGAGTTAGGCTATACAAACTTATTCAACAACTTTTTCATATTTTGGAGATGAGTGCATGGAGTTGTTTTTTATTGCATTGCTGATGCAGTGAGTTCATGAAGAGCTTTTTTTTTGGTGCTGTAGCCTACAAGGACACATTTGTTGGCATGAGAGGTAGAGAATGGCTTGAAGCGAAACGAGAGATTTGCTGAAGAATGCACTGAAGTGGATTCAAATGAAGATTTCTACTGTCTGCATGTGTTCAACAACAAAAAAAGATGAAGACGGTAACTATCATTTCTTACGGTCTTTCAGACAGGAAGGATAGCCTAGTCTGAGCATTCCCAGTGGAGTTTGCATAGAAAATGTCAACGCATGGCAATATAACGGAGTCTGTTTTTAATAGTAACCCTTTGTAATTGCTTTATCTCAAGCTACAACATTAATGACTACTTTATCAAGCAATAAAAAAGAAAAGAAAAAATAGAGTCCCTTGGTGCACATTTGTAGTCTTCTGACTGGGCTTGTGTGTTTTTATTTCAGCGGTCAGTGTAGTGTTGGGCAGTTGCCAGCTGTCTGGGTCAGACACGTTTTAGACTCGAGCTGCTGTCTGAAGGAAGCCGCTTTATTAAACTCATGAATGTTCGTCTGCACAGTACCTCCTGCTTCTGCTGCGATAGTAAGAAATACACGCAAAAGGGGGTGATATACAGGATATATCTGTTGGAACTGGACGACTCTTCTGCTGGATGTTAGAGAAAAGCCGGCATTTGATCTGATGTTCATCCGGTGAGTTACTTCTTGAGTTGCTTTTACTATTATCACATAGAGCTATGGAACATTGAGTCTAGCAATGGTACTGTAATAGCGTCATGCTTGTGCCTATAGATAGATAGATAGATAGATAGATAGATAGATAGATAGATAGATAGATAGATAGACAGACTCCTGTCGTCCCAAAACTTAATGACTTTCTTCTGTGGAACATAACAAATGTTTTGGAAATGTCTCATTGTTCCTTTTTCTGTTGGTAAACTGTTTGGTTACCAACATTCTTCAAAATATCTTCTAAAAAATGCATACATGTTTGGAACGACATGAGTGTTAGTACACGTTGCCAGATTTTTTTTTTTTTTTGGTGAACTATCCCTTTAAATCACACTTTAAATAAGTGTAATTTTGTGTCATAAATAACAATTCAAGAAATAAAATAAATTATCAAATGGAAATATGCTGTTCAAAATGAAAATATTTGGACACTTTCCGGATTTCAGTAGCGGATCATGTTCTGCACCTGTGGTTTCTCTGATAGGATGCCTGTGTGAACTTGAGAACTGGCTTCATACATCCACTAAAATCAGCTTGAGACCAGATGATAGTACTGCAACACTGCAAAAAAAAACCTCTCAAAAAACTTAAATTAGTTCTGTTAAAAGCTCTAGCAGCATTTGGGTGCAGATGACACTTTATTTTATACTTTGTACATTAAAGACATACTTGCGGGTCCCATTTACACATCAACAAATGTTGCAAAGTTCAAACCGGCTGGTGAAATTTCAGTCTGATCATCCAGTCATGTTATTTGTTACAGGTTTTCATGCCTTAAATCGGAAACAGGCAGGGCAGCTAATAGTCAAGTGCAGGTGTGAAAATGATAACCTGAAGTTACGGCATCCCACTCAACACCTATGAGCTCACCATTATGTATGTGTGTGTGTGTGTGTGTGTGTGTGTGTGTGTGTGTGTGTGTGTGTGTGTGTGTGTGTGTGTGTGTGAGTGAGTGATCAAACCTGTTCAAGTCCAGATGTTTCAGCTGCGGAATTGCAATCTGCTCTTGATGTTTGATGAGACACAGTTGAAACTTTTAGGAACATTTTGTAAGATTAGAAACTGGCAATTTTCCACTGACAAAGTTTTTTCCACTCTCATTCATTTCCAGGCAAACAAATGGATCGTTCGGGACAAGCTCCTAATATAGATCTGCTGCTCTGGAATAACATGAAGAGAGTTCTTATGGATTCTTGCCCTGCTCATGGCTGACAAAAGTGCAGGCACAAGTCCTTCCTAGAAACTTCACCTTTAGGAAGACTTTTAAACCCGGGATTAAATGTGAACTGAGATTAGAATGTGTCGAGGATGCTTGTCACGGATATGTTATGGTGCGAAGCTGGATTGATCATATCGCTTTAATCCACTTGTAGCCTGCCCTGACCCCCTACCCCCACACCCATGTCAGATTTTCCCTAAATTATGGAACTTTTTTGGAAGACGCTGACTTGGATATTTAGCCTGGTCTTTGCCACTGCTGAAGCTCAAATCCTTTCATACAACTCTCAAGGTAAGTTTAACAGAAAGTGATGACTGTAGCTGTAACAGCTGATATCATACGCGTTCTGAAAATTCACTAGACAAGCCATAATCCATTTCTGCTTACAACGATGTCATTAGGACACTTTCAGCTCTACCCAGAGGAAACTTTTATTGCTCACTTATGTTTCATGGAAAGTATCAAGCTTATCTCAGGTGCTTCTCCTAAACTTCGTGAAAAGAAATGAGACGATCATTGACATACAGCAAAAATACGGAGCTATAAAATAATTGTGGATAGAGTAACTCAGATGATTTGATCTTTGAAGAAGTTCATGAGGAATATTTGAGTTCATTTTGAACACGTTGTGAGACATTTTTCAGATCTCTGCAGGAGAAAAATCAGAGAAGCCGAGATGCCTAGAAACACATAAAGCATTAAAGAGATCTCATTGTTTCTTTATTATATGAACACATTAGTAAAAGATCTCTTTAATATGTCATTTGTTTCTCTTAGACATCATTGAGATAAAATAGAGAGCAAATTGAGTAATCCATTTGGAGTAAACCCCTCAGAAATCTCACCATTCTTCTCAGTATCAAAAGAGATCTCAACAATGTCTCAAACTGTGCTCAGATTTGCCAGTCCAGAGGGAAATTCTATTGCTCTTGCATAGCATCAGGAGATGTAACTAGATCTCAGGTATCTCAGATAGTTACAGGTAAAGTCATCTTAACACCTTTATCTCAGGTGTTGCTCCTGAAAAACATTTACTCCCGGTTTCACAGACAAGGCTTAAGCCTAGTTTGAGACTAAAATGCATGTTTGAGCTGTTTTAACTGAAAGCAACTTGCACTGATATATCTTAAATACGTGAATGCCATAGTTTTGTCTTAAGATGCACACCGGTAATGTTTTTAATGTTTATAAAAGCTACTTTAATGTCCTAATTAAACCAAAGTTTAATCCTTGCTTAATCTAAGCCCCATATATGAAACCAGGTCTAAGAGAAATTTCATGAAAAACGAGTTGAGACATTGACTTTCAGCTAACCAAATCTGACCCTAGTTTGAGACAATGTTGTTCTATTCTGAAATGACAAGAGGCGACATTTGAAACGAGACACATGTGAGATTACTGGGAGAGAAATCTAAACACAAAAGTCTCCATTTGGTCTCTTTGAATCAAACAACCGAGACATTAAAGAATGTCTTCAATCAAATTTCAGAGAGTCAGACATTTCTCATCAATTTCTTCAAAGACCAAATTACTTAAGCTATAATATCCACATTCATTTATGTCTTTTATTTCTCTAAAGCAGTGGTTCTCAACTTGTTTGGCCTTGGGACCCACATTTTCCCATGGCCATTATGCCACGACCCATAGTTTTAGGAATTTGAAACAAGCAAATTTATTTCTCAAAAAATGGTTGACATACACACAAGTGCTGTCCCACTTTACTTAACATAGGCTATGTTTCACTAACACTGATGAATAAACAGTCTTATAAGGTAAGGCAGCAGCCCCAAACTAGTTAGTAAGTTGGTATGAGCCACCACAGTCATTAAAAATATAGCATTGGTGGTATATTGGGTTAATATAAGGGTTACAGAAACTAGTTACCATGGTAAAAACACAATTCTTACATGAACTGTTAATGAAACATATGGACACTGATTCTAACGAATAGAATGAACACCATTCCTGGATACAAATCCTTCCCATTTACGTAATTAATTGGTACTTTTTGGTAATTTTGGTAGTTGACAATGCAACAACGACACTGTATGCTCTTAATTTTGACCAAAAAAACTCATTCTGTGTGAATTGGCCCTGACAAGTTATAAAAATAACATTAAAATACAGACACTGACATATAGCCTGACATATTTCAGATAGTAACACAGTACAATGCAAGAAGCAGGTCAGTGGAATAGAAAAGAACCTGCAAGGTCTAGAGACTTTTTTTTAAAGGCCCCTTGAAATCAACCTGTAAGTTTTTTAGCTTTTAATATGAATATGTTAGCCTTAAGGTTATGAATAAGCTGGTGTGTTCTAGAACAATGACTAAATTTGCATTTAGGAGATATAAGCATTCAAAACGTACAGTCTCTCACTTCCGCTAAAACGGATCACAGATTTTTATGACATCACTGCGGACTTCAGCTTCTCATCACATCTTCTGTCCAATCAAATGCTTTCTAGAATCTAAAGCTCCGCCCCTATGCTATAAATACCACCTGGCCAAAGCGACCGTTGACACGTCACAAAGCAATATGGGTTGGAGATGTGTGTTCGGTTGCTCAAACGTTTGAGTTTTATTCCGTTTTCAAACTGTACGTCTGTTAAGAATGAAATGTCTAGAATTTATTCACACCTCTACTATTGAATCCAACGTATCATCAGCACTCAGATTTGCTTCCATGGTGCTGTCAAGTAGGACTTGTAGTCTGTGAGGTAAACTAAGCGCTATTGGCTATTTGATAAGGAGGAGGAACCATTCAAAATGTCCCACCTTAGCTTCCTGTTTCAGTGGAAATAACGTCAACGCATTATGCAAAGGCACTCCGGTGGGCCTTTAAGGTTTAACTTTTTTCTTAACTTGAGGACCTTGTATTTAGAACACTGTGTCATTCACAAGACACTACAAAAGACACAAGCACAACGGTCAAACAGTCAAGTCAAATGTAAACCGTGTACCATCTGACAGAAAATCAAAGCCTTTGCAGAAGAGTCAACAGCATTCACGCACACCTTTCAAAATAAAAGTACGGTTTGTTGTTGTTTCTTTGACTACAAACTAGGCAACCCACTTAGCAGTTAAGAAACACTGCTCTAGAGGATTTTTAGGAGAAACATCAGAAACAAAGTTGTTACACTTAGAAACTCACAGAAGCTGTGAAAGATCAACCTCTGAGCAATTAAACCTTCCTCTGAACACACATGCCACTTACAGTGCTGAAATTGCTTGTTGATTTTTGGTTTCCCATGATTACCCTCCTTTGTTTTGCTCACTGTTATCTGCTTCACTTTATTACCCAAAACCAAAAGCGGAATTCCTGTCCACGCTGGAGCACTATCAGCTGACTGTCCCAGTGCGGGTGGATCAGAGGGGCCAGTTCATGAGTTACACTGTGAAGCATTACAGACCTGGTCGGCGGAGACGTGGACTGGACCAGGCTGAGCTGGACCACACTGAGACCAGGCTTTTTTACAAACTCTCCGCCTACGGCAAGCACTTTCACCTGAATCTGACACTCAACCCCAATCTGGTTTCTAAACATTTCACAGTAGAGTACTGGGGCAAAGACGGACTAGACTGGCAGCATTCAGTGGTCGATAACTGCCACTATGTTGGATATCTACTGGATCAATATAGCACTACAAAAGTGGCATTGAGCAACTGCAAAGGCTTGGTGAGTACAGCAGATTTTGAAAATCTTGCTTTTGGCTGTATGAGAAGGTAAGTATGCTGTTTTTCTCCAAAATACCTCAGGAAAAGGCACACTGTTTTTTGCATAAAAGAACAGATTGGAAATTGTACATTCACACAGGGATATGAAAGCATGCTGGCCAATGACATGTGGAATAGGCATTGCATTTTATTGCCCACATATCTAAAGATCTTCAACTGAAGTGTTTACTTCCTCAAAGGGCCCCATTTTTGCTGACTTAGGCTTTTTTTATGTGACTGATATGCTGTCCTTACTGTGGATGGTTATTTCTAAACCCACGAGAATATGTGCTATTACTTTTAGTGATTGAACTTATGAGAATCATTTGGCAAAAATCCTTTTTTTGCACTCAGAACACCTAGAAAAAGTAACCGCAGTGCAGCGACTCAGAATATCTTAATAACTGCGTAGTGAAAATATTGTTATAGCCGAAGTGTGTAATTTCTGGAAAAGTAAAGGTTATTGTCAACCAGGTTTCCTGAACACTCTGCTGTTTGTTGGACAAATCGATAGTCCCGCCCAACCCTCACGGCATTGGTTCAGTTGCTATACAGGGAAGCTGATTCCCTTTCTTGGGAATCAACCTACAAATGGCTTCTTTGTAGTTGTCTATTAAGCTTATTAACCTCAGATAGGAGACAGGATTTTAACATTGAAAAATGTAGTTCATTGTCCCTGTCAATGTCTTGCTCAGCAGTTTAACTCCAGAGCTTCAGGCCAGCGTCCAAAGTGAGTCAGCGTGTCTATATCACATTAATAAAGCTTAGGAAGCTTCAAGAAACTCATGGCTTATGTGTTTGACTAACACAAGAGAGAGAGAAAGAGAGAGAGCTTAAAGCACCTTGTCTGTGTTGCTGCCAGAGTTCTTATCTATGTCCCTGTCTCTGTGTACACGGCTGCTTCTGCTCACTGTTAAAGTGACTGCTGAGTGACAGCAAAATATTAGCTTAGCTGTCTCTCTGCATCGGGCTTGAATCCCTCCTGCACCTGCAAGCCCGTTGCCAGCTGATTCCTATCTCACGCTGAGCATTTCATCTGGTGGGGACTTTGACGTTGCATGACTAAACCACCCTCTACACGGTTGCTGTGAAACTTGGCTTCCTGTGATGCGATGTGATTATTGAAATGTTAGATCATGGCTATGACTAGTATAAACTAGTGTGACATTTCAAATTGCCCCAACAACCAACTTCTGTAGGAAGCTAAAATGCTTTAAATGCTACACAGCTTAACAGCTTAGCATGTTATAATAATAAAAATAATAAAAAGACAGGCAATAAAAAAATAAAAAGAGGGAAAAAAAAATTGTGGATTCTGAATGGTCACTTCGAAAAGAAAATGATTCATTCATTGTGTCATTTATTGAGTCTACATAAGTCTACAGTGAAATTAGTTTACTCTCATTTTCTCTAAGAAAAAATATTTCAACATTTTTGCCCATACAGTGAGAGTTAGTGGGGTCCGTAACAATATTAGACCCCACTGACCTCCATTGTATGGACAAATAAAAAACATTTAGACCTTTTCAAAAGATTATCTTTTTCCAAAGAAAGTCATATAGGTTTGGAACAACATGAGTAAAATGTGAACTTTAGCTTTAACACAGCTACCTTAACGCAGTTACCTTCATACTTTTCCAAAATGGTAGCTTGACTGTAGTTTAAATACTTTAAATTATGAGTAGCTTGTATCTTGGCAGGCTTCAGTTTTAAAGTATCTTCCCCAACATTGGAACTTAGATATTTGTGCATGTTGTGTCTTTAACTTGACAAGAGACTGAGGGGAAAATTCCCAAGCTAGCCGGCCCTGTGCAATTACCTTAAACTGGTGTGTTCATGTGGGAGGACAGGCCTCGATATTGGATTCCACCCTGGTATCAGCAGCACCCTCGCATAAATCTATGAGAATTTAGAGTGGCTCTGCTGGTCCTGAGGCATTTCCTGCAGTCACTGTGTCTGCATGCAAACACACAACCTTCTCCCTAAACCACTCTGCAGACCTATAGTTTCAGGAGTTCAGTACATAGCCAAGCCTGTAAAGAGTTTTACCTGAACCCCGAATTGGATATCGCAAGAGATAACAAAATAATGATTTAAACAAGTTTCAAAACACCTCAGGATCTCTCAGCAGCATTTGTAACGTGGTGTTGAGTACCACAGCAAATCATTTCCTGTTCCTTAGTTTGCTAAAAACATCTCAATGGCAGTGGTTTGGCTGGCACATGACCCCCGGGAAGCATTTGACCTGTTTGCTGCTCATGGGCATTCAGTTTTGGTCCAATTTTATGGGTAAATCACTTATAGCTTTTGACTACTAATGGCTCACAGATTGGTTGATGGCACCACAAGAACAAGCAGAGGCTTTCAGCAGTAACTAATCTGACCTAGAAATTAAAAAATACTGGTTGAAACTCTTCACATCCTTATAGCAATCAATAATAGAAGTGGTCTAAATATAACAAAATGTACATACGTATTCTGTGGAAGTGTCAGGACCAAAATATGTTGGTCCAATGTATTTCCATACCTCTGTGAACCTGCTCACCCCCCATCACACGTAATCAGCACGTTCAGTAAGGCTGTGCATAGTTGAGGACAGACGTCAGTCACCGAGCACCGCAAACGAACAGCAGCCGTGTTTATAGTTCCTCCTGAACCAAAACAATGAGCTTATGCTGGGTTCACGCAATGTCATAACCGTAATTACGAGATGGCAACCCGTGACATTCTACCTGGAGCTGTTCACGTCTTCAGACTCGGATTTATGCGTTTCTATGTCAACACTATCAACGCCGAAATTAATCTGCAGCAGTCAGATGGTAAAAATCTGAAATCTAAGATGTTTACATTTATTATTTCAATGTTATGTGCTTTGAGACATGAGGTAATTTAACTCTGTCTCTCGTCTCGTGACGCTTTGCAGACGCTGCTATGTTTTTTGAACGAGGCGTGGCTTTGGAGATGCTCTGAAGGGAGGGTGTGATCTCATACATCTCATGCATCATAAAGCTAGCTGGCTATTGCTAGTCTTTCCTACATTGTCTACCCTACCTTTAAGAGACAAAAAAATGTGTACTGGTTAAACGTCTGCTAAATTGAAAAAAGCACATTTTGCCAAAAAGTAGTTATGATCAAAATCTGGCCTCTTAGATTATGATCGGTCCTGTGATGGACTGTTTTGGCTCATTTACACTTAGTCTGCAAGGAATCAAAAATATAAAAAAGCAATTTTTCTCGCAGTCGGTGTAGGTGTAGTTACTGCGTTTTGGCTCTATAGAATTTGCTCACAGAATGATGTAGTTACAGCATCTACCAGCATTGGCTATCTAGTAAAAACAAGCAAAAAGTGTTCACAGTAATGCACTTACTATGAAAGCCTATGAGAAAAGACATTGCAGAGAGATGTGCTGTTAAATCTTCCTTTCTTTTTCCTTTTTTCGTTTTTTTATTGGTGGTCTGTTGGCTGAGTTCCCTGTGTTTGTAAAGGTTAAAACTTCTGCACTAGTCTTATGTTAACACATCTGTTTTGTCTGTAGACAAACTTTCAAAATTGTGTATATTTTACATTTATTCTGGTCTATTGTCTTGTCCCATAGACTTCAGTTGTAAGTCCCTTGCAAACATGATGTTGAGTTTTTACAAACTACGGGACAAGAAGGAATTATTTTCATTCACATCTGGTGTCAATGAAGTTTAGAGATTGTTTTTAAGACATACCAGTCACCCATCTTTCCATTTCACATTTTTGGTCCGATAAAGGAGTCCTATATGACCCTAACCAGTTAATTAATCTAATATCATGCATCACAGCTGATCTCATGTAAGTTTGATCTTTCCAATGGCTCGGATCAAAACTCATTCTGAAAGTAAAAGCAAACATAATGTTCCACTTCATTAGTGTTTGAGAAATTCCAATCATCTGTGCTTTATCAGGTTCGTAATATTAGCTTTTTCCCATACTCCCCCTTTAGTTAGAATGAAGAACGAGACAGTTGCAATGATGCTAAGATGTTATATTATTATTGTTGCAGCCAAAAGTACTGGCTCACTTGACTTAATAAATCGAGGTCTCTGCATTGCCTCAGTCATTTTATTGAAACCAAAAATGGAAAAACAATCCTTTGAATGCCTCAGCAGTTTTCGCCGTGCATCACACAGCATACGGCTTATATCAACTGCGCTTTTGTTTTGCGTGTGCAGCGTTTGCTCTTTCTTTGTAAAGATTTAATTGGTCTCATTGTGGAGTTTTACAGACTTGGAGAACATGCCAGAGCTTTTTTTCTTCTTCTTTTTCTATAAACACATTTCTGAGGCACTTTTTGAATTTATGTTAAATTGGGGGTGTTCAAGGGCGCAGATCTGTGTGCTTTGGTTCCTGTCCAGGTAATTACGGTGTTGTTCTTTATGTAATTGGTGGTTCTGAGTGATTTATCTCATTGATTTGTATTGTGGCATGTTTTTGCATTTGCTTGCAATGCTGAATGATATGAAATCACTTGAAATAATACGAGTTATAATTATCTACGTTCTGGTATAATCTAAAGAGACTATTTGTAGAGATGATAAGCATGTGATACAGCCATTAAAATGTTTTTTTTTTTACAACCTTGTCCTTGACATTGCAGATGGAATATTTCAAATCTTGTCAATGAACATATTTTCCTGAGTGCTTTTGGTGTAACCTATCATTTTCTCTTTTCTTATCAAGCATGGTGTCATAACCACAGAGGACGAGCAATATTTAATAGAGCCATTAAAAAATATATCCCGAAATTTCAGTGATGTCAACCACGAAGGACAACCACATGTTATCTATAAAAAGACTTCCATTCCCTCTCCACAAGAGCCAAGCGAGGAGTTCAGTTGTGGTGTTTCAGGTTGGTAAACCTCCATTTGGCCACATTGTGACATAAACAGCTATAGATAGCAGTTTAGGAAATGATGGTCAGTGGTTCAGGATTTGGCTGGAAGTCTCTGCAAACAGCCTCGTTGAGTGAAGATCTACTCTAAATTTCAGCTGAACTATCATTCGTTACTAACTGAACTGCTAATGAATAATTTTTTGATGAAAATGTGAGTCATATTTGTTTTCTCCAGACCTCACAATAAGCAGGACACCCTGCTACGATACCAACCCTGAAGAAAACCCACCGTATCCAGTCCCGGGCAGCGACAGCTCGACGGATGGCCATCGCCAGCGCCGATCCGTCAGTTCTGAGCGCTTTGTGGAGACCCTAGTGGTGGCGGACAAAATGATGGTTGGCTACCACGGTCGCAAAGACATTGAGCACTACATTCTGTCCGTAATGAATATTGTAAGTTTGGTCCTGCTTTTCTCATGCGTGTTTGTCTCAAATGCGTGTTCAATACCTTTTTAAGGGAACATCGGAAGAACTCGAACAGCATTTGGCTGACTTTGTGTCTTTACTTCTTTTCTGGAGGTCAGGTTGCCAAACTTTACCGTGATGCCAGTCTTGGAAACGTTGTGAACATTATTGTAACCCGACTGATTGTTCTGACAGAAGATCAGGTCAGTGTTTTTAATGTGATGGAGAAGTTTTAATGTTAATATGATTCAGAAGTCTTAAAGGGATAGTTCACCCAAAATATCAATTTGTTGTGTTTACTCAACTTCATTTTGTTCCAAACCAGTATGACTTACTTTCTTTTTTGGAATACAAAAGATGATATTTTGAAGAACATTCATCTGTCTGAAAATCAATGGGGTCTAATGTTGTTTTGGACCCCATTGACTTTCATTGTATGGACAAAAAACGACAATACAAAAACGTTTTCATTTTTGTGTATTTTATTTTCAGAAAAACATACAGGTTATACAGGTTTGGAATAACGAGGATGACCAAATTTTAATTTTTGGGGTGAAATATCCCTTTAACTTTTTTTGCATTGTTCTGCAAAAACAAACTATTTACACAGTTTACAGCTACATTTTGGTTTTGCAAAAGGTCATTGTTTTTCAGCAGCACTTCCCAAGACTAGGCTAGGTGAAATTTTCTCCATAGTCTCACGCACATGCATACTATTCCTCGTTTTTGTCTTTTGTCTGCATTAGCATTAAACGAGTGTGAGTTCAGAGTATTTTTAGAATCTTAGAAACACACCTCACAGTAGTCTGCTGTTTTATTGGCCTGAATAAGACAGATGGAATCATGAATCGTCGGACCACTTTTAAAGATAAAAGTTATTCGAACAGATATGCCTAGACATTGTCCCACAGGGAAACTTTGTAAAAGATTTTACATTAATGTCTTTAATGAAAGAGCCAGGGCGTTTGTCTATGTTTTTTTTTTGTTTTTTTTGTTCTCGGAAGAGTCAAATAACTCTTCTCAGACTGGGAAACCAACCAAAAGATCCAACTACCACAAAGATGATGTCATTAGAGCTACAATTCACATTGTACCAGCCAAATAATATATATATAATATAGTATATAAAATAATAACTCAACAAACTGAAGCATCCTTTGTTATATTGTGACTTCATTTCAAAATGCAGTGGGTCAGATTGTATCGTCTTAAACAAAGTTTGATATGTTACATTGGTGTTCTATGTTGCAGCTCAACTTGGAGATAAACCACCATGCAGACAAATCTCTAGACAGCTTCTGTAAATGGCAGAAATCCATTTTTTCTCATCAGGGGGATGGAAACAGTATCCCAGAGAATGGGATCGCCCATCACGATAATGCTGTTCTCATTACAAGGTCAGTTACTATTATTTCCATCTTATTTTAGGGTAGTTAATGATTGAGGTTGGTAATATGGTCAGGAGGACTATGTTTGTTTGAAAGGAATGTTCTTCTAAGGCCCAGATGGAAGACACCAACACTTCATCTGTTTAAAATCATGTTTGATGACAAAAATTTATTTAGCCAATATTTGATAGATTAGGTTAGTATATCCTAAAGAATTTTACTATGTTATTTGTCTGATGAAAGTGCAAATACTTCACTTTCATACTTCACATGGTAAAATGATTACATTTGATATTCAGACTGATTTTAGTATTTTGCTGAAGCAGAACTAGTTAAAGAAGACCTATTATGCTTTTTTACATTTTCAATGTCTGTTGAATGTGTGTAATGTTGCCGTTTGAGCATGAAAAAGCCCTGCAAAGTTATAAAGCACAAAGTCTCTCCAAAGGTAGTTATTCTCTATATCAATGTCACTGTTTCTGAACTCCCTGAAACGGCTCATTGTAGTCTTGAGTATTCTTCCAGAACACGTCACAATATTAACTTATTTAAATAATTCCCGCCCACAGCATATGAAAAATTAAAGGGAGGAGGCCTGGTTGAGTTAGTAGTGTGTTGAAACTTGTGATTATAGTAAGGGGTGTGGATTTTTCCCAAACATACTTGTAGCAGATGACCAATCACAACACACTGATCCAGCCGACCAATCAGAGCACATTGTGCTTTTCAGAGGAGGGGCTTCATAGAAACAGGAACTAAACTGAGCCTTACTGACAGACTGGGAAGGGAGGTGCTGCTACAATGGAGAAAATGTGAAACATTTTTTGAACAGTCAAGCATTAAAATCTATTTTAGTAGAGCCCAAAAACAAAGACTTTGTAAAAGGGCATAATAGTAGGTCCCCTTTAAGAACTAAATTGCCATTAAAGTTGTTTCCACAAAACCCCAGCCAACAAAACATGTTAACGTCTCGTTGAAAATTGTTTTTATTGACTTTGTTGACTGGAGGTTGTCTTTTTTACTTCCTCTACGGATTTTCCTTTGAGTCAGTCTGTGTTGTTAAATAAAGACCTTTTGAATTCCCTGCCTTAATTCATTATGTTTATCCAGACGCCAAAAACGCCTTACAGTAGTTTGTTTCAGTGATTAGTTTGTGGGCGATCAATCTGTTAAATGGCAGACAGCTCTGCAAATTTAACATTTTTTACTAACTTCCTCAATTAAGCTCAAATTAGAGAAGAAAGGCTTGTTTTAGGGCTAGCTGACATTTTGGCTTTCGAGTTTGACAGTTTGTACTGGAAACATTGGGTGGGTCATTTACAACTGAGACTAAACTGGTTATTAATGTCATTGTTAATTGCTGTTCACTGGTGCATGACTGTGTGGTTTGGACAGGTGTGAGCCTTGACGCTGTCAGCTGATACTGTACACGTCACTCCTTGAGCAGAGGTTATTGGATATTTCTATTTATACATATAATTTGTTTAACTTCGTAGTGTTTTGCTAAACACATGGAGGCCAAACACCTTTTTGAATTGACTGAAACAGGCAGTCTGACGCTAATCTACAGAAAGTTTAATTTTAGGTTTATTCTTCTGAACAGACGGAACAGTTCAAATTGTATTCTTTGATTCTACAGCTATTGTTTTATATGATATGTTCTGATTATTTGAGGCTTTACTCAAGAAAATAAACAAAGTGAAACAGTGAATAGCTATTAAATCCAAATCCGAGAATGTTAATAAACCCAATAGCCCATATATATAGACATTCAGATTTTTGTTGTCTATTCTATCTATCCAATCTACTTAGTTTTTTCTAGTCTGAACAGAAAAAACACTTGTTTACATTATATGTGGTTTGCAATCTGTCTCATTCTGAATGTTCAAATTGGAGTTCTTTAAAGAAATAAAGAAATACATTTATTTATTTAAAATAACTCTACATTCTTGCTGTTGTGGATTATGTGAGATTATGTCATGATAGACATGAGAACAATGTCAGTGTCAGCTACTGAAAATAATTTGACATGCACCTATTAGAAAATAATTTGACATGCACCGGACATCAACTACACTGTATGAATGAACAGATCAGATTTCATAATCTATAAAATTACTGTGTAGTCAGTCCTAGAATGAATTTGAAAAACAAAACTGATTTATGAGCCTTATTTACGCAAAGGCTAATGTGCTGATTAGCTTTGTGTGGTCGGTGTATTATTGAGTACCCCGCAGCGATGTGATTTTATGACTATAGCAGTGCTTCATTTGGAGACATTTATATGGGGTGAATTCATATATGACTAATGATAGCCTGGAGGAGAGCTTAACAATCTGAGTGATGTTCCCTCGAAAGTCTGTTAAAGTAAACACAGCATACCATACAACGTAATGACTACTCATTAGCTCTCTAGCCAGTTGTGATTATTTGTTTATGTTTGGTGAAAATCACCGTGTGTTCTTTGAACACTAATAGCTTACAATAGCTCTAACTAGTCATGCAACAATAGTTTATGAATTTTCCTAGAATTGTTAGAGTTGCAAGTTACTGTACAATGTTTACTACAATTTCAAAATGTTATATTTTCTGTTTGTGTTTGGACTTCCTGTGTTCATTTGTTCTTTTCCCGCCACTCCTTAGTTGCCATGGACACCTTAATCAGTCATTGTCTTGTCAGTCTTGTTTCTTTGATTAGGTCCCTGTGTATTGAAGGCCTGTGTTTTGTACTGTTCAGTTGCCTGTCGTTGTTGATGTTGGCCTGGTTGTTCTGTCCCGTGTGAGAGATATCCTAGTATCTCGAGTATTACTGTAAGTTTGATTTCATGATTAATAAAGACTGTTTCATATAGATCCTGTTTCCTCGTTGCTGCAACCAGACCCGTAACAGAAAAGTTGGAATAGTTTATAAAGTTTACTAAAATTGTGACTGGTGCTGTAGTTTATGATTGTGATAGTTACAATAGTTTATGAAATTTACTATATTTAACAAAAATATCACTGCATGTAAACAACATCACATTTCAAGTAAACTTTGTAAACTGCTGCAACTATCGCAATTTTTTGTAAGTTAAATTCCCCCTGTAGTCAATCCCTTAAACTCATCAAAATTACCCGTTTTTCCTCAGAAAAAAATTTCTTTATGCCTTAAAATAGCTTGAATGTAACTCTACACCCTTGCCTCATTTAGTAAACGCAGTTCTATGAATATGCAAATTAGCCCCGCCTCCACTCACTCGCACCAGCTCAGAGATACACTTGTTGACGATCACACAATGACCTGATTGGTTACAAGGTAGTTTGTGATGTCAGAAACACCAGCGATTTCAAATCGTGTTTTTGAGACTGTCTTTGCTTCACTGCAGTTTTAAATAGAAAATACTCAGCTATAGTATTGACTTGGGAATTTTTACATGGTTTGTCTTAAAGTATATTAAAAACATTACATATAAACAACATTAAAAGCTTGATTTTCACCCACAGGGGAACTTTAAAATTATCTTAAGTTTAGTATTACCGTAACTATCACACTTTTCAAAAGTTTGTTAATAAACGCAAGAATACTATTTATAGTAAATCTATAAACTATTGTAGCTATTACAATATTTAATAAATGTCGCAAACTATCACAATTTGAGTAAACGTTGTAAACTTTATGACTTTTGCAACAATTTTAGTTGCAACTTTCACAATTGCAGCAACATGCAACATTCCTCATATAGCGCACTGCGGGTGCATGAGGAAGAAATATTATCAGGATAAAGACCACTTCATCCTGACGGACGGTCCATTCTGACCTCTCCGGCGATGTTTTTCCAGCCCTAGACTTTTGGCCGGAGTATGATGGGGGGATGCAATATTGCTTGTTTGGAACACGATCCACTGCAAGAGCTGAGGGAAATTAAAGTAACTAAATCAAAATAAATCGATGTCCAAATGTGGCCAGCTTCATGAGACAGTACCTAATGCTGGTGAGTTTGCTCTGCTTGGGGAGTCGTGGGATGAGAGGGAGCAACTAAAATTTAATTTGCATTGTCCTCGGATTTCTAATAGATTAAAAGCCCGTCTTCAAGGCAGAGACCTTGTTCATCATTCTTTGTGGATGCTGTGTATGCCATTGCTTTTTTATTATTGAATTATCAGTACAGTATATACACATCAATTAGACTTCAAGCGAAACAGTGGGTCAGTCACACACACACACACACACACACACACACACACACACACACACACACACACACACACACACACACACACACACACACACACACACACACACACACACACACACACACACACACACACACACACACACACACATTTAGTCTTCCATCTAATTTACTCTGTTTAGTATGCTGTTTGAACTTACAGATAAAGCATTTAATAATGTATTGGTTATACATAAAGCTTTAGTAATTTAATGTCATGCTAAAGTTATAAGTTATGTAGTTTATTATAAGGCATGATGTACCACCATTACAAGTTTAACCTATAACACTGTTATAGCGGGTTGAGTACAGGACTGAATATTCCGGGTTCAGTACAAGTTCAATCGACCATATTTGTGGCATAATGTTAGATTACCATATTTTGACTCATCCTTCATTTTCTTAAAAAAAGAGAATTAAGTTTATAGTCATTCACTTACAATGGAAGTGAAAGGGGCCATTTTATGGAGGGTTTGAGTGCAGAAATGTGAAGCTTATGATTGTATGAAGTCACTTACATTTAATTATTCTGTCCAGTTTAAATGGTCATTTTATAGGTTTAGATGTTACAAAGTTGTAAGATTGGATATAACTCTACACAGAAGAGGTTTATAAGAGATGCACATTATTTTATTGTGGCTCTACTATTGAAACACTAACAAATTGGCTCAATTCACTTCCATTGTAGTTCCTCAGGAGGGACAAGTTGAAATTACACAGCATTATGACATAAAGGATTCTTCAAATCACAGAGCTTGTTGAGGAACTTGCAATGATCAATGAAAAAAACTATAGATTTACACTGAAGAAAAGTAATGAGCAATATCTAGCGGCCAGACTTATCATAGAGACTTATGGGTTTGCTCTTTTGACTTGGCTAAGTAAGTTACCACCTAGAAACTGCACAGCTACACGACAACAGCCACTCTCATCACCTTAGTTATTGCATAGCAACGCCCTGGCAACCACTCACAACACCGTAGTATTGTGGCAGAATGTTTTGCATGGGCAAGTACCACTCACATTTTCTTAAGAAATTGTAATCAAGTTTAAATGAGAATGATCTCACAGTAAGTTTACATTTTTTCACAATTTATAAATTGTATAAGAAGCGTATTACTTGCTTATAAACTGTGTAAAGGAGCACAATGAAACCCTTGTTTTAATTATTTATTTTTTTGGCTGCAATATTCCAGTATGATTTTCCAGATTCAAAGATCTTTTGGCTCCTCTGACACTTTTCAGCTGCCACAGTAAACAGTGCACATGGATATCTTCAGATTGACACCAAAATAGAAGGCCGATAGGAACTTTCCAGCTACCAGTCTGACTGAATACGTGCAAAACATCTGCGTCCCCAACCCAAGCCCCTGACGCAAAACACAAAGCTTCTAAGATAGTTTAATATGATTCAGATCAGGCACTGCGTCTTTCCTCTGCGTTGAGGACAATGTCAAACAAAGCCTGTCTGCCTGCCTTTGGCCAGACTCAGCAGCCCAAACTGCTTCCGATATTTTTCTGGAGGTGTTAAATGCCCCATTTGGGGAATAAGAAAATATTTGCCATTCTTTCATATAGGCCTGCTGACAAAATCAAATCGTCAGCCGACTGATGACAAGTCCCATTGGGGAAAAGACAGGGTTTGGGTTACAAAATAAAACAACAACAACACATACAAAAAAGAAAACTAAAGCAAGGTTCACGAACAGATGTTAAGTTATAATGGTTGCTGTCAATAAAATGTAGGAAATAGATTTTGAATATTTGGCATTAAGGTGCGTTCACATTAGCGAAGTTTCAACAAAATTTTGCGGGCAAAAAATGTCCATTGTCTGTTGTTATTAGTGTAGTGATATATAAAGCACAGCACACACAGAAGACACCTTCAGATCTCGCTGCTTTCTGTTGACCAGTGTGGCATTGTGTGACCAACTTGAAATTGAACAAATTCCTCAGGAGGACATTTTTTCAACCACCTGATGAAAACAAACATGGCAGCGTGCATCGGATGACTGTGTTTCAGTGATATATTAACATTATTGTGCTTATATGCCCTATAAACTTTTATCGTGGTATTTCTGTGATAATTTGTGTGTCTGTGATATAAGATAAATAAATACTACAGAAATTAAAGTAATCAAATGTAAAATAACACTGGATAGTCTTCATTGTAAAAATTAAATACAGATTAATGCTTACAATTAATTACAAAACGTATTCATTCAAGAGCAGCGAGTGATTTTTTTTGTCTTTTGTTCTTTGATTAACATGACAGACGGCAACAGGTCGATTAGGCTGCTGTCACTTTAAGAGTTTATGCATGCATCCAAAATACTGTTACACGACATGTGTTATCTCTCTCAACTAATTAAGTTCCAAAATTGACTGTGTTTAACTGAATACTAAGTGAGTGAGAGGAGGTGTGTGTCACTAACGCTAACGTCATTACCTTTGCCGATGACAACAAAATGGACTGGAATCGGTAAGACGTGAGACTGACCGACCGATTCCGGTCCCTGGCCGTTCGATCGGTGCATCTCTAGTTATGGACATGAACCATAATCACATAATGTGCAAATACAAATAATACTTATGATTTTCACAAGGCAGATGATAAAATGGGCGAAAAAATGTGTGGACTTTGTGGCATAGGAGTTTCCCGGGCCATATCTATGGGAACAGAATATCATAGAAGTCAAATCATATCACCCAGAACACCTTAGCAACCCCATTCGAACTCTCTGGCCAGCGAGTTCTGCACGGGCAAACACCATTCATGTTTTCTTCAAAAGTTAGCTCATGGAGAACCAATGAATTTCTGTCATCTAAAGACCTCACTTTTGATTTCTTTTCTTTCTTAGGTATGACATCTGCACCTATAAGAACAAACCCTGCGGTACTCTCGGTAAGTAACCGAAATTAATCCTAAAACCAAATATTCTTCGATTTAAACATACGCCACCAAACGCCAAATGCTACATGCTTTGTTTTAATTGTGTAACAAATAATTCTGCTGATTTTTGAGAAAGACTTCACTGCCCTGTCTTTATTGAGCTGCTTGGCTCACGTTGAGCTCAAACATGGCTCAATGCCTGCCTGCCTCTACAGACACCGCTGTCTCTTGTTTCATTTTCTAACATTCCCACTTCTGTCTGCTACAGGACGGAGGTGTTTACCCCTCCCCTGTGCAAGCCAAAAAGAAAAGGAGTGAAGAAAATTAGACTATACAATATATAACAGAGAACAACATGATAAAAGAAGAATTAACATGTTTAAAGAAGTCGGGATAACTGAGGAAAAAGCAAACACCCTAAATGGTCTGTGTCAAAGCCTCGTCTTATCTGAACCAGCCTCCTCCAGGGCTGAACCGTATATCTTAGAAGTAATATTGTGACTCCAGGGGTGGTTTGACAGATTGACCGCATTCGTCACATTCCCCGGGTCCCTTTAATTGCCCTGGCATCTGCTCTGCTTCCTTGCTGCCCTCCCCCCTCCTCTTTCTCCACCTCTATCTCCACTTCAACACCCCCCACTCACCCAGAGGCATCACCATGATCTCGGGTCAACGTGTTGCCCTCTGGGGGTCATCGCAGAGTGGGGATAAAACCAACGTGACCCTCGGCTTAGGAAAATAAGCCCCACCAATGAGCTTTCGAGTCAGCCTGGGCCCACTAACTCTCTTCCATCCTGTATCGCTTTCCTTTTGTACCCTTCTTGCCTCCAGTCGGTGTCTTATTAGCCTTTGATTTGCATGTCCGCTCTTGTTTGGGCCTCTGATAAAGAGGCCAGAAGTGCTTTGTTGGAGCGATGGCTCCCAAACAGTCACAAGCCTCCCATATTAGGATTCAATATCTTTAATAATATTTTACCCACCGGGAGGTCAGGTTTAGACCTTTCCAATACTCTTTTGTTAGATTGTCAACTTTAAAGGAGTAGTTCAGCCTCATGCCATTCCGAATCTCTATTACTTTCTTTTTTTTCCCCTTTTCTTTGTGGAACAGGGGTCAGATGTGCCTTTCTTTCTTTCTTTCTTTCTTCAGTTAATACATCATTAATACAGCATGATTTTAATTTCTGAATTAAAATTCTTTTTTGATATTTATGGAGAAGCATAAAGTGAAACAAAACTGCTTTTTGATATTTAAAAAGCCCACATGGTGCGAACAATAATGTCACATGCTGCAACCAACTTGCAGGAAACACTATTATAAAAAAAAATACGGTAACACTTTATTTTACAGTGTTTTTGTTACATATGTTACATGTACTTACCATACTAATAACAGTAAATTATGCATAATTACATGCAACTAACCCTCGCCCAAATCCTTCCCTGACCCTATAGTAAGTACATGTATTTAATTAATATTACTATGTACATAAATGTATAATAACACTGAAACAATGACACCTTAAATAGTGTAACCAAAAATACCCCTGCAGACTGTTAAATAACATAATTTGACCTTTTTTATGAACACTGTAAAAAAAGTTTCTGTCTTAAATTAAGTAGTCAATTTTGATGTTTAAGTCATTTCATCTTAAATTACATTAAACTGACTTAAAAAAATGAGTTGAATCTTGTATAACTTAAATATAAAATTGCAACTTATGTAAAAACATATTGTTGTCATAATTTATTAATCTGATCATTTTTACAGTGAATTATTATTATTTAAGGCACGGTTAGTTCAGGTTGTAAAATGTCACGTGGTTCTACTCCACAAAACCTAATGATGTTTATGAATTCATTATACTTGTAAAACATACTTTTTTGAATATCATGATTAAAATGTGTACACTTACATGTATTGCAAGGTGTAAAGAATATGTTATTACTGTTTACTCATTAAACTGAAGAAAATGGTATAAACCATAGGCGTAGCCACGGGCGGTGCCACCCATAGTGGCAGCTGGCACACCTAAAAATAGATGCAGAATTATTTTTTAAAGTCTTAATAAAAACGTTTTTCTAAACTTGGACTATTGTTGTTTACTTACTCGCGCCTCATGAGGAGAAATGGAAACAATGACCGCAGTTCACACAAAGAAACTTAATGAACATACAGCGGTTCAAAAATTCATGTGGAGGTTTTATATTTATAACATTTGATATGATACAGTTAAGCAACATCACACGACCACGAGGGCTACCATCACAATTGAAAATGTGACACTGATTTCATATGACAGTTCAATAAACAAGTAATTAATATCAAGTCACTTACATAGTTGACACAATATTGACTGTTTTTGTTTTATTTGATCAGCGAAAATAGTTCAAAACAAAGATCACAGCAGAACCACAACGCATCTCACCGGAAAACTTAACCGCATTACTGAAAGACTCAGCGCTTTTAGCGAATCGGTTGAGTCAAAGATTCGAAAGGCCCATTAAATAACCACCTCATTCCTGACCGATTCAGCCGTTTGAACGAATCATTCTAATAAATGACTCAATAACTCACTTATTAATACGGTGATCTGCCGCCCCCTACTGATGGTTTTGTTTCGTGTTTAAAAGTAGGCTATCATTCTATTTGTATATTAAAAATATATTTAAAAAAAACTATAAAAAATAGTTAAAACAATCTCATAACATTATCCAATGCAGTTGTAATATTTAAGTGTAAATTAATTAATTTGATTGGTAATAGCCATATAGTTTCTTATTATTTCAATTGAATTTATTGAATAAATTTAAGAATTTAAAATGAAAGATGAAGCATATATTTAAACCGATTAGGGAAAAATGCTCTTTCATAAAGGTTAAAATATCATAAATATGCAGATTTAAATATGTAAAAGCTGACTGATGAGAATATTGCTTCAAAATAAATTTACGAGTGAATGACCGATTTACTTGTTCGAACGGCAAGCACATGAAAAGCCTTAATGTTGAGCCCTGAGTTATATTTTATATAGTATTATGTTTATGTGCTGAGCCTGAGTAGCTTATAGTTTTACACGTCAGCCCAGTCTATTCTGTAAAGTTAGTGATACGCCGGGTCAAGTTTTTTTTTGCACATTAATCTGACAGTAAATGTGGCACACCCAGTTTTTCTTATGCACACCCAGAGACGCTTTTCTGGCTACGCTAGTGGTATAAACTTTTATTTATTTATTCAAAACTATATGAAACCAACAGGAATTCATAGAATGCTTGTCAAAGAACTTAGCATACATGTTTTAAACTTTTTCATATACAATGAAAACATATTGTGTTTTCATTGTACACAATAGGACAAAACAAAATTATCATAAGAGGAGTCTATACAACTTGTGGTATATATCCATATTTATATATGAGGGACAGACCAGAATTTAAGTTATTCACAGATCATTTTCCAACATAGCTCTCAAATTTGAAATGAACCTGTGCATTTTCAAACTTCAAGATGTGTTAAGACCCCAAACACCATTGGTTTTCAGATGGCTCAGAATGGAAGTGACACAAAAAGGAAAATTGACATTTACTTCTTGTTCTTTTAGTTCTTGCGCAGTACCTATTTAATATTATTAGCGCCCAAAAGTAGGTACTTTTACCTTTAAAGGACCACGGTCTCCTTGTTGATTTCAGTTTGCAGCGATAAACTACTCACCACATGTTTGATCCAATCAGAGGCCAGAGCAGGCTACTTGGATCTTGGATGGTCCTCCATACATCTAGCTTTAGGGTTTTGTGTTTTCTTCCCACCAAACACCAACAGATGTAATCTGGTGAGAATTGTTCTTCTCTCCCAGGCTGGACAGAGGGGGAAAAAAGAACTAAGAGACACCTGGATTTTGAAAAAGCCCATTTCCCCACTGCATAGCTTCAAGGGAACCCCCTCCCCTTAACAGAAGCAGCTGGCTTTGAGACTTGAAGACTCAATCTTTGCTCCATCTTCTTCTATGTCAGGAAGAAACATCTGATGTGTTTTGTAAGACATGATGTTAAATTAAGACTTCTTTAGGACAATGAAAAGAATAATTAGTTATTTTTTATTGCTTAAAAAATATGGAATATAGTGCACAAGTCGTATAGCCTACAATTATGATAATTTTGTGGTTGGATTATTTTTTATGCTTGAAAGCCCCAATAATTGTAATAGCGTGGAAAAGAGTGACCAAAATTTCTCAGAATTTCTATATTTTTCATTTTTGAGTGAACTAATTGTATTTTTTATTTAAGTATTTTAATTTTAAGTATTTGAAGTATTTTCATCACAAGTAAGCTGCCAGTTTTTTGTAGTGAAGGCAATCCCAGAACAAAAATAGTGGAAAAAAATAATGGGAGAAAAAATAACTCCTTATAAATATACTTTCAGCAAATTCATTCTTTAATATTAAATAACTAAAATGTATACAGATAAAAAATTGCTTAATCTAATTAAAATTGACTGTTACCTAAAATTAGTTTTTGTGTGTGTGTGTGTGTGTGTGTGTGTGTGTGTGTGTGTGTGTGTGTGTGTGTGTGTGTGTGTGCGTGTGTGTGTTTCTAGTTTCTATGTTTACTAGAGTAATATGTTGTTTAGGTTATCAACATCTTAACCAAAACCTCTATTAAAATGAATTTTGAGTCGAGTCTCCAGTGTACTTCTCATAATGTTGTTTGAATGACTTACGAGTTGCTGTCTATAGAGAGTGTTCTAAATCAGTCAATTATGATGTTACATTTCAGTTATCGTGTATGTAGTCAGTGGACAGAAAGACTTGAAAGTTTTATGAGATTAAGTAACCTATGCCAGTGCTGCCACACAGAGGTGGCTTGCTACAAAAGTTACATTATAAAAACAGAGTAGATTTAATGTTTCCTTCATTCCATACACATTAAATAACAGGCCTGTTTATTTATGGCAAGGAAAATGACAGTTTAGCATAACGCTTAATGTACAAACCTCTCAGAAAGCCAAGTCCCTGTAGGCTGGGGACCAAAACACTGTCAGTAGTAAATTTCAGCTTATGTCAGTTTTGTGCTAATATCCAAAAATTGTCAACTAAATCTCATTTGGAACAAAACCAACATAACAGGATTAAGAAAACAATGATTTCTTTGACTCTTGAAACATTGAATAATAAAAACATCTATATTTTTTTGGGGGGTGCAAAGTGAACTGTTTTCTTGAATTCTGAGCTCTGGCTTGCATTACTAGGTGGTCTCTTGTTACCAGATGTAGAATTTATAAATGTAACCCCCTTGTCTAGACATTTTCCAGCTACAACATCAGTTGTTTTTTTATTTAATCGTCTAGACGTCAGTGTTGACCCACCCCCTAGTGATTTAAAAAAACTTTCGCATAAACTTTTCACCAGCTTCAAGTTCAGTGGTTTCGAGGTTAATGTGAAGAATCTCATTTTATGGTGGTGACTCAGTGTAGCACTTCTACACCTTGACCTGACCTCATCTGTGTGTGTGTGTGTGTGTGTGTGTGTGTGTGTGTGTGTGTGTGTGTGTGTGTGTGTGTGTGTGTGTGTGTGTGTGTGTGTGTGTGTGTGTGTGTGTGTGTGTGTCTCTGTGGCCAGGTTTGGCTTCCGTAGCCGGAATGTGTGAGCCAGAGAGGAGCTGTAGTATTAATGAAGATATAGGCCTTGGCTCGGCCTTCACTATTGCACATGAGATCGGACACAAGTAAGTATATTTTCTCTTTCTATTTGTCTCTGTGTTCTGGCTGACCATTTGTGACAGTAATATCAGCCAGACATACATTGTAATATGTTAATTGTTGTTAATTAGTGGTGTTTGCTAAGGCAATCATCCGTTTCTATTGTTCACTAAGTAATTGAACCTTAAATCCTCTTGTTTAGGTTGTAGTTGTGGTCTTTTTTTGTTGTTGTTGCTGTTTTCATCCATAGAATCAAAAACCTAGGAGAGGAAATAAATGGGAGATATATACGAGTATGTTGCAAGCCAGATTCAAACAAATTTTTCCTGCATAAGCACCTGGACTCAGTGTTTTAATTCAAATAAGGACATTTTCTAAAAGAAAACCTAAATCTTCTGTTTTTATTATTGGTTAAGAAAATTAACAAAACTGCTTATTTGAAAAACTTTTATTTGCCAAATGAAGGTCATGTAGTGCAAACATGCGGATACATGGAGACCCTCATGACTGAGTCAAAGCCAACAAGTCTCTTAAAATGTCAGATAATTTTACTTTTTATGACAAGGCAGTTTATTCAGGCTGTAAAGGGTCATGTGGTGTGGAAAACTTTTCTTGATATTAATAAATGTAATGATATTTGTAAAAAATATATACTTTATACATACATATATATATATATATATATATATATATATATATATATATATATATATATATATATATATATATATCTGAACACTTGAAAAAAAATGATTAAGATGCATTCAGGGTGTAAAGTTTTTCAAAACCGTGTGTTTTTTTAAAAGATTTTTTTTCTTTTCTTTGTCTTGTTTTGTGCCTATTTCAGAGCAGTATCGGGTTGAACTGGATTCAGTTCCTGCAAGTGAATAAGCTGAGATACAACTGTAACTGTTTAGTGAATTCAACCTTGAATGTCTAAAGAGAGGATCAGGACTCTATTAGAGTCCTTCTGGTTGAAAAATTACTCAATATTTTACAAATCCTATGAGATATTCTACAATTTCAGTTCTCAGAAATACAGTTCTCATAGGATATTTGTGTCTGGATTGGTTTTATTGTGGTCATTATTATGTATAATCCTCAAGCCAAAATGCAAAGCGTGTACTGCCTGCACACACATATTTATGCAAATGACAGTCTGAACAAATGAACCCTATCCTGAAAGCTTAGAAAAATAACCATGATCTATTGGTCTACGTAGATTTTCGGCTAAGTTCAGCGAGATTGCAATTTCCTCTATTATGTCTTGCGTCTGCTTCTGTTGTGGATCAGTTGTAAAAATAGCCGCTACTTCTTGTGGGGAAGGTTTCTCCCGCGCTGATTTATATTGAGAGTAGAGTGAAATGTCAAAATTGTGCGCCTTAAAAAAACACAGAGGAATTGTGTGATGTGGTGATGGTGGTGGTGGGTGGGGGGGTGTTGAATGCATTAGAGGCTAAATTTGAATTTGGATAGACCCCGGCCGGCAACGAAAGGTGAACTAACTTTTTCATACAATATCCAGACAGATATGTAAGGGAACAAAATTTGCACAGCTCAAATTATGTATTTGTGGAGTTGCCGGCAAGGAATGTGGCTGAATGCTTCTGCAGTCTCGTACGCCGATGGCCTATGAGCAGATGAAAGCAGCTTGGAGGAAGGGGAAAAGCAGGCAAGGTTCATTAATAGATGACGGTCCAATTGAGGTCAGCTCAAACATGTAATTATTGATTGACAGCCCGGGATCAGGGTGGTGATTACAACTTTCGCCCTCCTTCAGAGCTCCAGACAGCCCCTGGCCTTTGACCCATCTGTCCTCTTCTTACAGCTGTTACCGAGTCAGAAAAAGACTCTTTTTACAGCTTAGCTGAAGGAGATGTCCTCCGCTCCTGATCTTTCACAGCTGCCCAAGCTTGTTGCTTATTTGCGGGGTGGGCCTTGTGATTGACATGCTCCATCAAAGCTCATGATCTGCCGCTTGTCTCGCAGTTTCGGCATGAACCACGATGGGATCGGAAACTCCTGCGGGACCAAAGGCCACGAGACAGCCAAGCTGATGGCGGCCCATATCACAGCCAACACCAACCCCTTCTCCTGGTCAGCCTGCAGCAAGGACTATATCACCAGCTTTTTGGAGTAAGTGAAAAGAGGATTTGAAGAATGCTTCTTTTGTCGGTAATGCTCAAGACTTTATAATCTAAATTTTAGCGGTCTTCAAGGGTCCAATTTGATCGGAAATCCTGAGAACTGAGCGTGTTCGAAAACTTTGACAGTAGGGAAGAAGACTATTGCAACTTCCGTTTCCGACATTAAATAAATCTGCTTTACCGAATGGACCCGAGAAGGCCCAAATTCCTTTAAAATATGCCAACTTTCCATTATTTTTTTGTGCATTCAACAATGTTTTATTTAAAAAAAAATACATATTAAGTAATTCTACGACAATGTTATTATCCCCCTTCTTTGTTCCCTCTCAGTTAATGCTTCTATATGTAAATTACCAAACCCTCCTGGATACTGGTGTATGCAGCAGCATTTCATTCAAACTGCAAATCTCCAATACCTGATGCGTTTAAGAGAATGCATGCTGGGATTTGCTTAATATTAACATCAAAGTGGACCTATAAGGCCCCTTTTTACAAGATATAAGTCTCAGGTGTCCCCAGAATATGTCTTTGAAGTTTCAGCTCAAAATACCCCACAGATGAATTATTACATCTCCTGTAAATTGCAATTTATGAGTGGAAGGAAAATAATAATTGTTTTCGTGCATGTATCTTTAAATGCAAGTGAACTGCTGCTCCCCACCCCACTTTCCAGAAGAGGGCGGAGCCTTTACAGCTTGTGCCTCGGACACTCTGCCAAAAACAAAAGTTTAGTTTCGATTATCATGCCTATCGCTGTCATGGTCACGTGACATTGTAGTTCTTCATCTTCATGAAAGTTTATTATCTGCATGCGTTTTAAAACCTAACAGTCTAAACTTCTGGTTTTCTGAACGCACACATGCGAACCTCGCGCAAAGAAAACTGGATGTCAGACAGCGCGTCCCATGAGTATTAAACTAATTTGTCATTTGCGTCTTATTGCACTTAAACTGTAAAATACACACTAGGTTATGTCAAAAACAAACGAAGTTCACATGAACACAGTAGGTGATATAACAGATGAACTTGGCGGACTGTGTACAGATCACTCAGGGGAGGAGCTAAGGTAATAGGGCAGATTCCGTCAGTCAATAATCGTTTTACCTTGATTATTTTTTCATAATCGTTGGAAGCCAAAATCAAAATCGAAACTCAATTACGACCAACCGCACATCCCTAGTTTAGAGTACGTAGATAGATTCTTTTTATGCTTTTACTCTTTATTTTCCCACTAATGCATTATGCCACTTTACAATTGGGAAAATTGTGAATTTATTTTTTATAACCTAATAAATACATTTTTTAAAAACCTAATAAAATTTGAAAAAGAGTCTGTTCAAGGCTAGACGAGAGCGTGGTTGATCTGTTGTAGGCAGTCATTGGCAGGACTGGGAATTGTTAGCCTAACGTAAGACGAAAGGAAAGAATAGTGGTTGCCATGGCTGTCAAAAAGTTTTCCTGGTGAATGACCTCATGGAAGAAGATTAACATCACAGCCATCACTGGCATCAGAAGCTTTATCATCGTGTGCCAACTTCCCACACAAACACAAAGAAACGCTGCTCTGTTGGTTTGGGATGAACTCCCTGTTGTATAATCACACCGTGTCATCTGTGACCATTTCGGATTGAGGTTGAATACTTACCTTCCTTTTTTGGATTTGCTTAGCACCGAGCAATTCATCAGTAATGGGCCTTCTCTAAAATCTCAGGTTGATGTAATCTTTGGCAGTAAAACAGCTTTGCTATGATAATGCTAGTCTATTTCCGCAACATCCCCATCTAGCAGATTCTGGGTGGGTGGATGGGTCTTTTCTCGTCAGAAACCGGTGTGTTTGGCTGTAGATTCCGACTTGTTTCAGAGTACTTGTTTGTACATGTAGAGTAGGAACTTTCAATAAAGAAAGAGGCTTTTGAAAAATGCCTACTGTTTGCAGTAGTCATTATTACAGTTAGACTGATATATCGAACATATATGCTCATTTTGAGATCGACATTGGCCAATAGACATGCCTTTTGGCCGATTGAAAAGTAATCATGTCAGTTCCAAAGTATACAATAAACATAAACTTTAATTTCTCAATTATTTAAAATTATTGTAATGAAAAATGTTGAGCAAAAATTTTGTCAAATAAGCATTTAATTGGTTTTCTGTACTTTATCAGCCATCGGCCACCCTGTTCTTGGACAGGGTGCTTAACTTAAATTAGAGGCCCCGTTTACACCTAGTATTAATGTGTTTTGGTCGATTGGATCACAAGTAGACGAGGTAGACATATTCCCGTTTACACCTGGTATTTTAATCCGTCTCTTTTATCCACTTTCAACCAATTCTGTCCTGATTTCTTCTAGGGGAGGGTCTATGGGCAGGTAAATGTATGGGCTTTTACAGATCTTTCGATCTAATGGACAAAATAAGCTTGCGCAATTTACTTATGAACAGATGACAGGAAAACATTCAGAGAGCAGCAGAGTGAGTGTGTGTTCGAAATCAGAAATGGTGAGAGAACATTGTGCTTAGTTTGTCTACTGGAGACCCAAAAACAAAGTTTAAATCCTGTCTGGCTAGCTCACTTCCAATAATGTTTGGAATTATTGTCAGTAGGCGGAGAGTAGGCGTCTTTTGTGGCTGTTCGAACACATTCGACCACATGAGCGTCTACACTATGAAAGCAATCCGGTCAAATGCGTTTTCAACTACCTCTGGAAGTGGTCAAAAGTGGACAAGCTCAAAACCTTTTAGACCCGTTTACACCTGTATTTACCGTCGTCCACTTGTGATCCGATCGACCAAAACACATCTTAATACCAGGTGTAAACAGGGCCTTAGACACATGGTCAGTTATTTTGTCTATTTTCACTCTGCCAAAGAAAATGATTCTAAATTAAGATAACGCAGGATCAACCATTGCGTGCCATCGAACAAGATAAACGTACACAAACACAGTCAAACTGATCGATACAAACGGTAAAGTGTTTTATACTAGATATCAGTGCTTTGCTGCTTGTCCAATTAGATTAGAGGACCAGAACTAACTTATCTATCTTATCACTAGCTTAACATTTTTCGATATCGATCAAACACTAGGTAAAACGTTTTTTTTTTTTTGTGATTTCCTATTCAACTATTTGTTTTGTGCTGAAATATTGTAAATAGTCATTAAGTTTTTTCATTGCTGGAATATCAGCTCGCTGTAATGAGTTTACCCAAGGAAGTTTTGTTGACGTGTCAAATAAACATGTCCATTTTTAAAGTGACCATTTTTGTCTTTCTCTAAAAAAATAAAATAAACAGTCTTTGTTTGTGTATTCTAATACAAGAGGACATATTCAGACTTGTCTTTCTTCCCAGCAAGCCGATTATTCTACCAAAACACATGGGAAAAAATAGAAAACTAAAGGGATGAAACCAAATACAACATTGGTTACCCCCAGGCTAGAGCTCATGTGTTTCTTTCCTTTCCAATGTATTTGGTTTAGTTTTTAATTAGATTAGACTTCCAGTATTGTGGTGGGAAGCCAGATATCCCTGTTTCACCTAATGCTTCCTCTGAAAATGCACTACAGAAACCAGATCCATAGATGGTTTTGTTAGACATCTAGATATATTTTTGAATGCCTTTTTGTTAATGTAATGTATGATTTTATCAACCACATTATTTAACTATTTTATTATATTAAGCTTAAAATAAAGTAGGGCTTCATCAGGGCTTCAACATTAACTGATGTTATGCGACTAAAACTTAATTTTTCTCTCTCACAATAAGTCATTCCAAAAATCATGTAAATGGATGTTAGTAGGTTTACATATATCTCAGCTACCACACTAGCCATAAAGACATAGGCATGTTATCCAAGCATTAATGGCAAGGAAAGCCCCTTATACTCAGAAGCGGCACAGAGGAGGTGTTTCTCCCTCCTATCTGCTTCAAGGTCTTGATAAATTGTGGCATTTCTTTGTTGTTTAAAATCCAGTATTACCGTAATACTTTTGACTTTTATAAGTTTAACAAAGAACCCTGTCTTGACTTCTGTTTCCATTGCAGTTTTGCAAAATATTCCTTTTTTCGAATTGCCTGAAAAACCACCTCATGCGAGTGTAAAAACTTTTTTGCGATATATGGGAGTTTTTGCGAAATTTCATTTTCATTGGGCGTATTTTCAATTTCAATTTGCGCAATTTGAAGGGTAATGGAAACGCGGCTAACGAAACCTGCCATTACACAACCATTAATTAAAAAATAGCTCATGAAAAAGTTAAAGTGTATAAGGAATAACATGTCAAACTATTTTACCATCAAATGTATAATTAAATGACCAATTCAGCATGTAAAACATGTAAATATATTTATGGTATAAATGATTAAAAATATATATTTATTGTTGCAATTTTAGTTTAGAGAAAGCTAAATTCATAAAAAATTATTCTGATTTAAGAACTAGGCGATTTTAATGAGCTTAAGCCCCAGTGCACACTAGCTCTGGCCCTCTATAGACTACATAAAAATAAATAGTTATAATTTAAGTTTTAAAGCCACTCCTTTCAATTTTTCCATCTTCAGACCAATTAAAGTGCGAGTTAGACACGTATTCCATGTAGAAAGTGTCTAAAATGTAATGGCATACTGTCAGAGGGCGAGTGTGTCTTGGCTGATGCAATGTAAACTCGCTGTCTTTAGAGGCAATGTTGCTTTTAGCAGCGTACGGTGGGGTGGTTGGTTGGTTAACATGCTTTAGGTTGCGCGTTCAGTTGCAGCAATCATGCGAATGCCAGACAGGACCTAGAATAGAGCTGCCTGCTCTCCAGCCGTATGAAATGTTAGCGTTTATGTTGTTAGCGAGCCCACTGTTCCCTCAGAGAGAAGGAGAGCGTATTCCGCGGCATGCTGCTGGCAAAGCGAGCGGGATAATAATTGGCTGTTTTATTCCGGCGGACAGCAGCAGCGTGGGGTGGACACGTCTCTCAGCCGCTTGCACACGCCAGGGAGGGGGGAAAAGCGTCCGTAACAGGGACGCCGAGAATAAAACAAGATCCACTTCTGAACCCAGAATAAACACAGTCCAGCAAAACATGCACTGTCTGGCCTCTTCTTGGGCTTTATTTTTTTACTTTGTTTGCTGCAGATGGAGCAGTGGCCCTTTTTTAGGGTTTCTTGGGAGCGTTCATATTTCTAGCTGACTAAACAGACTAAACACAACTCTTGACTGGACGCATGACCTCCAGTACCTTCTGTGGTTTTTTTTGCTCCTTCAGTCTCTTTCGTCATTTTATTGGCTCTTCAAAGGATTCCATAGGCGCACCGCAGTACCATATAAGTCCAAATCTCAGCCTTTTATGGCCACTGTTTGTCATTCATGCTTCCTCCCCACATTTTGCTTTCTGCATTTTCCAGGTTTCTCACTCGATAATTCCCATCAACAATACACCTTCCCATTTAGTTTCATTTGAGCTTTTGGCATGAGACACTTTTTTTCTCTTGTTGGACACAAATGAAACTTCTGTAGAGGAGCCAATCCCATTGAAGGTTTGTTTTTTTGACAGCTCAGGTCGGGGAACGTGTCTGGACAATGAGCCTCTGAAACAAGACTTCCTGTACCCCACAGTGGCTCCAGGGCAGGTGTACGATGCAGATGAGCAGTGTCGTTTCCAGTACGGTGCCTCCTCCCGTCAGTGCAAATATGGGGTAAGAAGGCTGCAACACACTATCATGCTCTGGGAATATCGTTGTTACGTGATGACATTTGTTGGCTCAGAGACAAAGAATTTTAGGCATTTTGGGGTCAGAAAATGAGACAGTTTGGATTAAACCAGATTTTTAAAAGAAAATAACAATATGGCTTTAATCATAAAGTATTCATTAAAAGAGAAAAAAAATTAAATGTAAATGTGAAATATTTTTGCCCCTAGTGTCACCAAATGAAATTGCAAAATTAATACCTGTTTTCAGACAGGTTTCCCCAAACGCATGCCATTGGTTGAGACAATGTTGCTGTGTCAGACTGGTCTTTATATAGACAGAGCAACAAATACATTTTTTACAGACTTCTGTTCTAAACATCCGCACACATATCAACAACCAAAAATTAACTACCATCGTAGCAAGCACAATTGTTCTGCAGTTGCTTAACCCTTAAATCCATGAATGTTTCGCCAATCATTATTACTTATTCGGGTCTTTAGCGACCCGGATCTGTATGGATTTGTATAAAACTCTCCTAATATTAGAGTAACAATTACAAAACAGTAAAATAAAGTATCATTTGCAATCTCAAACATATTCTCAAAACTATTATTTTCAACATCTTAAAAATCAAAATGAATATATCGCTGATAGCTTCTTCACCAGATCCACCATAAAGTGGCAGTGACACTAATATTGTTGAGCCCTTTCAAGTTTTGCTGATGATACTTTCTATTCTTTTGTTTTCTGCCTGTGGTAACTATGAGTGAAACGTCACTTCATCATTGTATATCAGACATTGCCAGCTTGTGGAGTAAAGAATTGCACTTATTCAGTCAAAGATTCAATTATTGTTGTGCTGAATAAATATACTTACACTGTTAAACACCTTGGGTCGTTAGCGACCCTATACAGTTTTGTAAAAAAAAATGAATGGGAAAACGTCTCGGTTACGTATGTAACCCTAGTTCCCTGATAGGGAACGAGACGCTGCGTCAAGCTGTGGGAACGCCCCTGCGTTGTGCGTCATGAAGCACGTATGGAATCAGTCCAATGGAGAGACGGAACGTCATAGGCGGGTGACGTCATCGACCAGGAAACTATAAAGCACCCCCAAAACACAAGCGCGACAGCTTCTGATAGGCCTGAAGGAAGCGCTAACGGGCATGCTGGGAGTATGGCAGAACGACGCAGCGTCTCGTTCCCTATCAGGGAACTAGGGTTACATACGTAACCGAGACGTTCCCTTCCAAGGGAACTCGAGCTGCGTCGAGCTGTGGGAACGCCAATACCCACGTCGCCATAGGAGCAAATGACCGTCATGTGGGAACTAGCGCACAGAGGACGAGAGCACCTGCGCCCCAGGAGTGGAACTCAAGTCCAATTCATAGAACTTAACAAATGAATGCGGTGAGGACCACCCAGCCGCATCACAAACATCACTTAGCGATACTCCTGACAACAATGCCTTAGAAGCAGCCATACTCCTTGTAGAGTGGGCTCGTACAGCCAAAGGTGAAGGCTGACCAGCCGACTCATAAGCAAGTGAGATGGCCTCAACCACCCACTTGCTCATTCTCTGTTTAGACGCGGGACACCCTCTCCTGGGTGGCCCAAAGCACACAAATAACTGTTCTGATTTCCTCCACAGGGCAGCTCTGTGGACGTAAGCGTCTAACGCCCTAACCGGGCAGAGAAGGTTAAGTTTCTCCTGATCTGATGACACAAAACGAGGAGGATAGAAAGCCTGCAGCACTGTAGGTCTAACAGCATTAGTAGGGACCTTAGGGACATAACCTGGTCTAGGGTATAGAAAAGCCTTAACCATACCAGGCGAAAACTCCAGGCACGAGGGTGCAACCGACAGAGCCTGCAAATCTCTGATTCTCTTAAGTGAGGAGATTGCAAGCAGGAAAAGAGTTTTATAAGTGAGAAATTTCTCAGAAACTTCCTCAATAGGTTCAAAGGGGGCCAAAGAAAGGCCCTCGAGTACAATGGCCAAATCCCAAGTCGGCACCCTCATACGAACTGCAGGCCTCAGCCTCAAAGTGCCACGAAGGAAGCGAGTTATAAGTGGGTGTCTCCCAAGAGAAACTCCACTGAAATGGACATGGTAAGCAGCTAGTGCCGCCACATACACCTTTAGTGTGGAGGGGGATAACCCTGCAGAGAAACGATCCTGCAGAAACTCCAGCACTGCACCCACTGGGCCGTTAACTGGGTCCTGCCGGTGTTCTGCACACCAAGAAGTGAAAAGTTTCCACTTCAGGGCATATAACTTCCTCGTGGACGGAGCTCTGGAGTGAAGGATGGTCTCAACAACCTCAGTTGAGAGACCAGATTCTATGAGCTGGGCCCCCTCAGAGGCCAAGCCCACAGTTTCCACAACTCTGGGCGGGGGTGAAATATCGTACCGCCCTCCTGAGAGAGTAGATCCCTCCTGATCGGAATCTCCAAGGGAGAGCCGTCCAGAAGAGATATTAGGTCCGCGAACCATACTCGGGCCGGCCAGGACGGGGCTACTAGAAGTACAGGTCCTTCTCAAAAAATTAGCATATTATAATAAAGTTCATTATTTTCCATAATGTAATGATAAAAATTAAACTTTTATATATTTTAGATTCATTGCACACCAACTGAAATATTTCAATTTTTTTATTATTTTAATACTGATTATTTTGGCATACAGCTCATGAAAACCCAAAATTCCTATATCAAAAAATTAGCATATCATGAAAAGGGTCTCTAAACGAGCTATTAACCTAATCATCTGAATCAACTAATTAACTCTAAACACCTGCAAAAGATTCCTGAGGCTTTTAAAAACTCCCAGCCTGTTTCATTACTCAAAACCGCAATCATGGGTAAGACTGCCGACCTGACTGCTGTCCAGAAGGCCATCATTGACACCCTCAAGCAAGAGGGTAAGACACAGAAAGAAATTTCTGAACAAATAGGCTGTTCCCAGAGTGCTGTATCAAGGCACCTCAGTGGTAAGTCTGTGGGAAGGAAAAAGTGTGGCAAAAAACGCTGCACAACGAGAAGAGGTGACCGGACCCTGAGGAAGATTGTGGAGAAGGACCGATTCCAGACCTTGGGGGACCTGCGGAAGCAGTGGACTGAGTCTGGAGTAGAAACATCCAGAGCCACCGTGCACAGGCGTGTGCAGGAAATGGGCTACAGGTGCCGCATTCCCCAGGTCAAGCCACTTTTGAACCAGAAACAGCGGCAGAAGCGCCTGACCTGGGCTACAGAGAAGCAGCACTGGACTGTTGCTCAGTGGTCCAAAGTACTTTTTTCGGATGAAAGCAAATTTTGCATGTCATTCGGAAATCAAGGTGCCAGAGTCTGGAGGAAGACTGGGGTCCATCAGTGATGGTCTGGGGTGCCATGTAAGCTGCTGGTGTTGGTCCACTGTGTTTTATCAAGGGCAGGGTCAATGCAGCTAGCTATCAGGAGATTTTGGAGCGCTTCATGCTTCCATCTGCTGAAAAGCTTTATGGAGATGAAGATTTCATTTTTCAGCACGACCTGACACCTGCTCACAGTGCCAAAACCACTGGTAAATGGTTTACTGACCATGGTATTACTGTGCTCAATTGGCCTGCCAACTCTCCTGACCTGAACCCCATAGAGAATCTGTGGGATATTGTGAAGAGAAAGTTGAGAGACGCAAGACCCAACACTCTGGATGAGCTTAAGGCCGCTATCGAAGCATCCTGGGCCTCCATAACACCTCAGCAGTGCCACAGGCTGATTGCCTCCATGCCACGCCGCATTGAAGCAGTCATTTCTGCAAAAGGATTCCCGACCAAGTATTGAGTGCATAAACGAACGTAATTATTTGAAGGTTGACTGTTTTTGTATTAAAAACATTCTTTTATTGGTCGGATGAAATATGCTAATTTTTTGAGATAGGAATTTTGGGTTTTCATGAGCTGTAGGCCAAAATCATCAGTATTAAAACAATAAAAGACCTGAAATATTTCAGTTGGTGTGCAAGGAATCTAAAATATATGAAAGTTTAATTTGTATCATTACATTATGGAAAATAATGAACTTTATCACAATATGCTAATTTTCTGAGAAGGACCTGTAGGCTGACCCCGTCCCGGCGAACCCTCTCCAGAACTCCTGGTAGCAGAGCAACCAGGGGAAAAGCATACAGACGTGACCTCGGCCACGGCTGTACCAGAGCGTCCAACCCCAGAGGGGCTGGCTGACTGATGGAGAACCACAGATGACAGTGCGTTGTCTCTTTGGAAGCGAAAAGGTCCACCTCTGCGCGACCGAAACTCAACCAAAGGAGCTCCACCACCTCGGGGTGGAGCCTCCATTCCCCCGGGCTCGGCCCCTGCCTCGACAGGGAGTCTGCTACCACACTCAAATAACCAGGAAGATACATAGCTCTCAGAGACCGTAACTTCCCCTGGGACCACAGGAGGATCTGACGGGCCAACTTGTAAAGTGGACGCGACCGCAGGCCCCCCTGATGATTTATATTCGAGACCACCGACATGTTGTCTGACTGAACTAGCACATGATGACCTCTGAGGTCTGCTAGGAAGTGTTTCAAAGCTTGGAACACCGCCAACATCTCTAGACAATTTATATGCCATGATAGATGATGGTCCTGCCACAGACCTTGGGCTGGATGACCACTCATGACCGCCGCCCACCCTGTGAGGGAAGCATCCGTCGTTAGCGTTACGCGACGACAAAGAGCCCCCAACACAGGCCCTTTGGATAGGAACCAGGTTTCTTTCCACATGACCAGAGCACAAAGACAGCGCCGCGTGACATTGATCGTGCGGAGGGGATTTCCCCTCGGGGAGAATCCCTTGGTCCGGAGCCACCACTGCAGTGGTCTCATGTACAACAGGCCGCAAGGTATAACGTGGGACGCTGCTGCCATCAGACCCAACAGTCTCTGAAACTGTTTTACAGTGCGTAGCTGGCCTAGCTTTACTTGTTTCATAGCTGAAAGAATCGAAGCGATGCGGGTCGGAGAAAGTCACGCCCGCATCGAGACCGAATCCCAAACGACGCCCAGAAAAGTGGTCTTCTGAGAAGGAGATAATACACTTTTCTTTGCGTTCAGCCTCAACCCCAACTTTCTTATATGAGCGAGAACGACATCTCGATGCCGAACCGCCATCTGCTCTGTCTGAGCTAAAATCAACCAATCGTCGATGTAATTGAGGATACGAATGCCCTGAAACCTCAGGGGCACTAAAGCTGCATCCATGCATTTCGTGAAAGTGCGGGGAGATAAAGCTAGGCCAAATGGAAGAACCTTGTACTGGTACGCCTCGCCCCCGAAGGCGAACCTCAGGAACTTCCTGTGTTGTGGAACGATGCAAATATGTAAGTACGCGTCCTTCAGATCTATCGTGACAAACCAGTCCTCGGATCTGATTTGTGACACGATCTGCTTGATAGTGAGCATCTTGAATTTTAGCTTCCCTACCGAGCGATTCAACAGGCGCAGATCTAAAATTGGACGCAACCCCCCATCCTTCTTTGGAACGATGAAATATCGGCTGTAAAAACCTGACTCCAAACTGGGAGGAGGAACCCGTTCTATAGCCTCCTTTTGAAGGAGCGCTTTCACCTCTTGTTCCATTACCAGAGCCTGCTCGGGGCCCACCACTGTGGGCAGAACCCCTCTGAATTTTGGTGGACGACACCTGAATTGGATAGCATAACCCTTTTTTACTGTGTGCACAACCCACTGAGATATTTTTGGAAGGCTTTTCCACTCTGCCAGAAACACTACTAAGGGTACCAGTCTCTCGAGACTGGCCTCTGGTGTAGCTTGAACAGCAAACACAGCCCCCTGTAACGGCGCACCGGCAGGGAACGACTGGCTTAACTGCTCTGAGACCCTCCTCAGAGGGGGCGAGCGTCCCTCAGGAAAGCGCTCGCTGGGACCGTCTGTGCCCCGGCATGAAGGAGGGGTTGGCAGAACCGGCCCGTGAGGGCACCGAAGAAGAGCGGGCACCGTGTAAAGAGGTGAACACCTCTCTCCCACGGCAGGGACCACCCTCAGACTTCTTCTTTGCCGAAGCCTTCTTGGCCATAATAACTGTCCTCAGATCAGTTTTGCCAGAAGACTTCGGCTGAGAGTGCCGCGTCTGGTCCCACTGTTTGGAAGGGGGAGCGCGAGACGCGACACTCTGCTTCTGTTGCGCCCTATGTGAGGAGCTGACTGACGGCCTGGACTGCTCCCGCCCAGCAGTACCGAGGACATGAATTTTAAGAGGCATAAATTTCTGAAACGCTGCCGACTTTTTCTTCTCTTCCTGAAATCTATCTATGACAGTATTGACAGAATCACCAAAAAGACCATGAGGAGAGAGCGGGGCGTCCAAAAGAAAAGCTTTGTCTTTTTCTTTCATGCCAGAGAGATTTAACCATAGATGCCTCTCTGCGGCCACCAGGGCTGCCATAGTACAGCCCATTAGCTTGGCCGACTCCTTGGTGGCGCGCAGAGATAAATCTGCAGCCTGACGCAGTTTGCGAACTACGTCAGTGCTGACCTCTTGAGTGTCACTCACATCCTTTAATAAGTCAGCCTGGTATGCCTGCAAGATGGACATCGTGTGCAGGCACGCCGAGGCTTGACCGGCCGCCGAATACGCCTTACCCACCAAAGCTGATGTACTTCTAAGAGGCTTAGAGGGTAAAAGTGGTGCTTTAAAAGAAGATGCAGCTTCAGCAGAAAGATGACTAGCAAGCGCCTCTTCTGCTTTGGGCATCGCCCCATAACCATGAGATTTTGTCCCCAAAATGTTTGAATAAGTGGACGTTTAAGGGCTAAAAACACGATAAGAGACCGGCTTTTTCCACGATCTCGAAACCTCTGTGTGGAGATCAGGGAAGAAGGGCAAGCACCGGCGTGGAGGTTGAGAACGGGAAGGCAAAAATCGTTCATCTGATTTAGATTTTTCTCTAGACTCCTGACTAACAGCTGTCCACTCGATGCTTAACTTAGAAACAGCACGAGTGAGCACCTCCATAAGCTCCTCACTTTCGGGAGAGCGAGATGGCGAATCATCGACATCTCCCGCATCCAGACTAACAACATCCAGATCCTCAGAACTGGATAGTTGCAGTACTGGGGCCTCAGTTCGGGGGGAAGAAACCGCAGAGCGTGCTTCCGAACCCGAGACTGAGGCACTGGATCTAACAGGTAAGGGCTGAGATAGGGCAGAGCCCGTCTCAAGCTCCGCTGTTAGATCCATCTGCGATCCCCACGAATGACGTCGCCGCTCAGCCTCGGCATAAGCGGGACCCGATCCGCGGGGATCGCGAACCGAACCACTCTCCTCAAAGAGTGATCGGCGGGAGCGGAGCGTTCTAAGAGGCAAACGCTCGCAATGCTCACAATCAGCCCCCTCGAGAGCTGACTGGGCATGCTGCACTCCCAAACAAACAACACATAAGCTGTGTGTATCCCCGCCCGTTAAATAGCGCGAGCAGGGAGGAACACACTTCTTAAATTGTTGTTCGCTCGCCATTGTCTCTCAATATAACATATATATATATTAGTTTAAATAGTTCAAATAGTTCAAATAGTTTTTTGAAATAGTGAAACTCCTGCTTAGTGACAGACAAAAACACTTGAGACAGATCCACATATAGCGCTTACTGAAGGCATAGAAGCTGTCGCGCTTGTGTTTTGGGGGTGCTTTATAGTTTCCTGGTCGATGACGTCACCCGCCTATGACGTTCCGTCTCTCCATTGGACTGATTCCATACGTGCTTCATGACGCACAACGCAGGGGCGTTCCCACAGCTTGACGCAGCTCGAGTTCCCTTGAAAGGGAACAGGCATTTAAATTTTTTTTTTTTTTTCTTGTTATATTTTTTATAATGAATTTATTGTGGAATACTAAGAAGGTTAATGTCTAACTTTAAAAATGAATGAGGAGGAGAGTAGTGAATGACATCCCGGGTCACTAAAGACCCGAGGTATGTGTTTAAGGGTTCAAATTTAAATAAAATAACATTTTTAATCATGTACATAATGCGGCAGATGTTCGATTTTTTAAACACTGTAGAAATGTTGTTCTGACATTGTTTGCATTACTTAAGTTAAATATTTGGTTGTTGTGCTAAATATCCCAAATCGATGCCAACAATGGGTGAAGTCTGTTTGTAAGCAGTTTATGGACTTGATGAATTTTGGTATTTTTATTGTCTTTGAAATGCTTCATTCAAATGTATAGATTGCATTATTTTAATAGCTTATATTAACATTTTTAGTCTATTTAAAGAAAATTACCAAGTCTGTGTTTTCTAAATATTCCAAACGCATTTTGTTTGGATTACTTTTTTTCTTTTGGATTTAATGTTTTTCAAGAACGTTTAAAATATGTTACTGAGACATTACCTAACTGCAACCAATGCAATGAAGCGAAAAGCGCTAAATATTCAATGTAAATACGAATTCTCGTCCTAACCAAGTGTGATTTTCTTGAAAATGCCAGGACGCAGAATGATGTAACGTGAACACATCAGATATTTGCTACATTCTTGACCTGTGAGGTCTTTACCTGTGTGCTTTACCTGTGAGGTCAGAACCTGCTGCATATGTATTAAATCCAAGAGCTGATTTTAATAACACTGTTTGATTCAGAAGGCGGTTTGGACATAGAGAGCAAGACAGCTACTTAAAGAGCTCTGAGGAGACATGAAGCCGGAGGTCAAGCAGTTATTTTTACCACTGACCCAGAGGAGACTAGCCAAAGGACATGATTTGTTCAGCAGGCAACATTACAAGAAAAGCTCTCTGATGTACAGAGCAGTGAGGGAAAAAACGTGCTGTGAGTGAGTGCTGTGGTGTCTCATTTGGACTTGTAAAGAATATATCGAGTTTAAGTTTTTGTAACACTTGCCCTGATTGTGGAGAACTTTTGGAAGCTTTAAGAAACACAGGTGATAGCAATCAGCGGAAATTATTTTCACTTCCTTTGAGGGCTAGAAGGGAGGCTGCCAAGTTGATACTCTCTTGTAATTTGTCGCATGATGCCATTCATGTTGTCGAAATTAAAGATCGTTGTTTTATCAGCACCTGAAACGAGCTTTGCCGAGGACTGTTTGAAGTCGGGCCACATATCTTTCAGAGAAAGTCCATACTTGAGGTTTGTTTCTTTTCCTGCCGAATCCCTAGACTTTTGGAAATGATAATGATTTTACCCAAAGAATAACAAACTTAAGCAAATAAACTGACACAGGGGGGAAAAAGAGCTTGAAGCAAGCCAGGAAAATTAATGATCAATAAGAGATGGCGCTCTGCTTAGTACAAATATGCGGCTTTGCGTTCTACACCAGAAAAGAATTAAATTACCCGAGATTACAGAGTTCTTTTGTTTCATTGAGAGATATATCCGACAGTGGATGAACGCATGCCAAAAAGACAACCCTGTAATTTCTCTCTTAAGCTCATAACTGTGGTATAGATCAGCATGGAAGACGGTCATGTAAAGAAAAAAACTCTTGCATTCCCTTGGCTCAAGTTTAATACAGCGTGTAGTGTTAGTGGATTCTGACAATCTTTTTTTTCTGCCAACCATCTGTTTAATACATGCCTTTGGAGAATTATAACCACACCAGCGAACCAGAGGTTTGAATTTGGTTTGGAAAAACTGGTACGGAGAGATAAACACACACCCAGGGGGTGGACGAAAAATTCTAAACCTAAAAATATATTAATATCAAAGACCTAATAAGGTGCACAACCACCTTTTGCCTTTATTCCTTCCTGGAATGCTGCCATTCTCTGTCTGAATGGTGTGGACTGTCATTTTATCCCATTCTTCCCACAATAAAAAAACATTGACTCTATTGTGTCTTTAGGATAAAGGCAGTGGAAATCTATTTCTTAATCTATTTTGCTTCAGATCAGTGGTGTTTGGATCTAGTGACTAGGGAGGATGTGGGAGGCATTAGGCTTTATCCTTCTGTTTATTTAACCATCAATTAATTAACATTGCATATGAGGAGATTATCACCAAGGAATATGGGAACATCATTAAAAAATATTTAGTGGCACCGGAGAGCACCTAGTATGGTAAAGTGGATTCGGCAATTTCGACGTTACTGGGTCATATTGGCGCTGGAGGCTGGGTATGTACGAGTAAACTTGTGACAACTTTTATGCTGAGGTCATCCATGTTTTGCATATGATGTCATAACATTTCCTCACTTCAAGACATTAAATAATTGTTCAGATTTTGTGTTATTTGACTATTTGACCTCTTTGCATGGGTGGTTAATGAACTCAAACATCATACACATATGTGATTAATCAGATATATGCACAACATATGCGTAATATTACATTATATCTTGTACCTGACTCAGCTGTCATATACATTGATTTTAGTCAATTTAATTTTACTCTTTTAGTATTTTTACTAGAATGCCATCTATGTCAAATGAATACCAGAAGTGGCTCTGAAAATTTAAAAAAAAAATTGATAGTAATTACTTTGGTCTTAGTGAAGTAGGCCAATTTTTATGCTACCCTGCACTCCCAGCTTAAACCCATCAGTGCCTGAGTCTTGCTGGTCAAGCCTACCCCTCTTACCCTCTCAGCATGAGCATCTTGAAGGAGCCAGCAGGAAACCTTATTAAAACCAGCTGCAGAGGTGGAGCTTTTGCAACCTGAGAGTGGCAGTTTGCCGCTTTATTTAATCTGGATGGGCTGGCCAGCTGAGTCTTATTTACTGACCTGGGGTCAGTGGCGGTGCTCCCTATCATAAGTCTTTTTCATGGGGGCACTTCTCTGTCCTGTAAATCCTGTGAAGTTCAAGCTTTAAAGGGACTTTGTGCACTTTATTGGGAAATACAATGCAGGGTTCTACAAAGCTACACTTGTATACAGAGATTCATTATATCTTCATGTTCAAACTTCAGGCCCCAGCATACGTAGTTCCTTCAGAGCACATGGAAGTTAGCCCTTTGGTACATTTGTCAGCTACTTATAAGGGAGTTTTAGTAATTCATCCTGATTATGCCAATACTTTTTTATCCCATTTCCAACTGTGATGTGCAAAGTTCGTTATGTAAATTTGAGGGAGTCCTACTGATTTTGAAACTTAACTTGATGAGCAACAAAACGTCTTCTAATAAAGCTTAGATGCTTAAGGTGCAGTAACATTAGCAAAACTTTGGCTAAATTTTGCATGCAAAAGAAGGTATATTGTCCATGAAGCACCGCTGACTGATCACTTCCAAACCAAGCAGCTTTATATTGGTAAATGCTGTGAATTTGTGTCATATACAAGGAATTATGGGTAGGGCTGTCAACGTTAATGCATTAACACATTCAATGAATTAAAAATTCTTAACATGTTAAAATAAATTTACACAAATAACGCATTTAACATCAAAATATCCCACCACTGTATGGCCAGATAATTTGCAAACTACATTTCCCGGCTTGATGAAGCAAACCAGCGTCTTGCTAGAAAATTTTTGATGGATGAGGATTGCAATTAAGGTAAAAATGATTGCGGTGACATACAGGAGTTGTACAGTAAGCATCCGTGAGTCCATTTTATGAATGCGCGCTCTCGATGCACTGATGGCACATTGTATTTACGCACAGACATATATCACTATATTCAGGTTGTTTCCACACACATTCAGGTTAATGTTTTGATTTGTCATGTGTACGTTGCTGTGTTTAGTAATTCTGAATGGATCTGTGTACTGTAGTAGGTAATGCAGTCAGGTTATTGGATTAGTTGTTTTTTTTTGCCATCTCCATGTGGTCCTGTTCTGTATTTCAAAAAAAGGGTGCGATTAATCACAATTAAAATGTTTAATCTATTGACTGCTCTAATTATGGGTAAAAGCAAGTCTGTCGAGTGGTAATATTCCCTTGGCCATTATCCAAGCTTCAATGCTCCAGGACAAGGAAAGTCCCGGCCTTTACAACCTTTCTCCCTTCCTTGCGGGCCAAGCATTAGCCACATGAGGTCTAAGAGCAGAGCACTAAGGTTAAGCTAGGTAAATTTCTTTTTTTTTGACACAGCCCATAGGAAATACTTGCCTAGGGAGAACAATTTTTAAACTGCGACCTTGGCTTGGCCCACCACTACCTCCAGAGGGAGCATATACGTGAACTGCTAGAAATATTGTTTCTCACTATCCTTGACCCTAAATACCCGACCCCTAGGGAAGCGCAGACAAGCTTCAGCTCTACTACCCCAAAGCAATTGGGGAAAGTGCTCTCAACCTGCCTGGACTCGTCCAGGATCCAAAGACTCCCAGTACTCGATAAGGTGCCCAGTAAAAAGAAGGGATGCTATATGGCACATGCTATGGGTGAAACAGTTCACAAAATCCTCGCTTCGGTTTGTACCACGGATCTGTGCTCACGGTTTTCGGTTAGATTCGGTATACATTGTTAATGTTTTTTCCTTTTAAACACTTTAGAAATACCATACATCAGCATAAAATATATAGCCTTATAATCTACCATTTACAGTATTTAAAAAATAAGTTATTCTCAAGGTCATGCAATAAAAAAACTAAAAGAATGAGGTAGCTTGATCATAAATTAAATCTGTGTGTTTCTGATACAGCAAGGGGAGATGTTGTTAATTTCAACAGGCTTTTCATTTATTTATAAAAGAGTTTACTACTGTTGGCCTTAAACTAATTGTAGTCGAGAACAAAAACACTTATTGTCAAATTTAAAGAATAGGCTTAGTTGTCACTGTCAGTGCCTACATTTATTACAGTGTTGTTTAAATGCTTCGGGTAGTAGAAGTTGTTCTTTCCTACCCGACTTTCTCTTTCTTTCGCTGTCAGTTGACATAGGCTACGTCTCCGCAGACGTAAACTGTAAACTGTCGCGTATTTTTATACAGCACTCTCATACCGCCGTTATCGTCATATGTAGCACTAAATCTAAAATGATCCCACACAGTAGACCGAAACGATACTGTCGGTGCCTTGGGGAAGTTACTGTCGGTGCCTTGGGGAAGCTGCCATAATAATTAATAAAGGCTGGTTTCTAAAGTACTTCTTCCTGCATTAATGTTCATGGGTAGCCTAAATGGGTTCCATTCAGACCTTAATATTAAATAGTTTACTGTTATATGTCAACAAGATTCAATAAGACATTTTCACCTGGCTATACCCAATGTTTAGAACTGTTTGGGTAATTATGCAAATTAGCTAATACGTAATTATATTATGCACCGTTTGTCCATGTTAACAAACAATTTAAAAAAACTTGTAATACATTTTTTGTTTGTCTTGATGTAAGCAATCAACTCAGTAATTTTCATGGTGATATCTAAAGGTTCAAATTTTACTCTTTTCACGTGAGAAAAAGTATGAATAGGCGTATGAATGGGATATATTTGGGTCTTTTTCGAAACTTTACCCTAATGGGATTCTTCGGGGCTTTTTTTTCCTTTCTCAGGACATATTGAGGATACAAAATCAGTTGAGTTTGCTTCTGTTGCAATTTGTTCAAGGTTGACCCCCATTTTGGCTTAAAATGACTGGACTGTAGTGTCAATCCAAGATTCAGTGTTGAGTTCCACTATGAAAGGGAACTCTTTTTGCTTGCTGTATAATGCATAATTTGTCATGTCAAATCAGATTTTGTCCAATCAAATTCTTTTTAGAATAAGTATGTCTCCTCCACGAAAACCACCTGGCACTGACTATCAAGTAAAACATTAATGTATCAGTGATGTAACTACAGCCTATTGGCTATTAAAAGGGGGAGTATCCTTTCAGTATGCCCCACCCAAACATCTTGTTTCAATAGGTATGTCAACGCAAGAAAGAAGCGATTTAATTGGGTCTCTAAAAAGCCTGCTGGGGAAACCTGCCCAGCACTGCACAATGCTAATCTTGTTTCCATTTTTTTTCTGGTCTCTCCTGGAAATGTATATATTCTGACCAACTTGCTTTTGCCTTCTTTCCTAGGAAGTGTGTAGAGAGCTCTGGTGCCTTAGCAAAAGTAATCGCTGTGTCACCAACAGTATCCCCGCCGCAGAAGGAACCCTGTGCCAGACGAGCACCATTGAAAAGGGGGTAAGTCAGTGTGCCATAAGGGAGAAAACGTTATGCAATGGGAAAGGTTATGAAATGGCAGGTAATGGGATACGGACTCCTCATGGCTACGTGTATGGTGTCTGGCCATGCTGGTACTCATTGTACCAGATATGGGAATAAGAAAGCCTATTCCCAGTGTTCACTCATGCAAGCAGCGTTTGGGTCATCAGTTTTCTGCCGGGCCAGGTTAGAGAGACAGTTTTAACAAAGATTAGGGTGGCCATTGTCCTCCCTCGTAGGATGGCTCAAGTGGAAGAATGGAAGAGGACCATGAGCTGTCGATCTTTGTTACCATTCGCTCAATGGATCTATTTACTGCCAAGCTCTTGTGCGTTGTCTTGGACAAGCAGCGAGCCCCAGGTTGAGCCGCTGTTTTTTTTTAGCGGGTGGCGTACTTATGTCTGCCCCTGGCTGGGTCAGCATCAAAGGAATATGAATGTCAGCCATTTCTCACCCAGCGTGTAATGGAGTGGAGGCCCTGCCAGCTCCAGAAAGACGAGAAATAGAAAGGCAGAGAAAAAGGAGTGACCACACATGCTACTGAATGTGCTTTCCACCATCAGCACTGATAATGAATTTGTCACATCGTAAAGAATGGCTGTCGAACACTGCAGGAAGCATAATGCCAAAAAGCCACCCATTATAAGGCAGAATTCATTCTTAATCTGCTACTTAGGACTCTCTTCTCCTTTTTTTCATGTGATGTGACAATTTGAAATAAAAATGTACTCTACTTGCTTTCTTACTAAATTCCCTTATTTATCAGTGCATATTATTTTTTCATTTATAAAAAAAAAAAATTCACAATCTTTTAGTAATAAATGATATATGTAATAGTGATATATAATATACTTTTAGTGTGATACTAGCCAATTAGTCTCACGTAGCCAGACCTTGAGACTGACGGCAGAAGATCTGGACTCTATCACAGCTTTCATTGGCCAAGGACCGCCCAAGATAATAGACCAGCGTGCATCTAATAAATGATTACTTCAGCAACATTGTCAAAGTTAAATGCAATACTGGAGCCATGAACTTCACATACTTTTGAAAATCCTGCATTTAGTTGATCCTAGGAAGCGCTCATTCTCACAGTTTTAAACACTATAGCGATCTTCTTTCTATGAGAGGGTTTGGCATCACGGCATTAGTTTCCCGGCGGACCATTAAAGAACGTAAAACACGTCTCACAGACATTCATCCAACTAGATGACGACTTTAAAAATCGAAAACCTGAAATGTTTACAGTTAAGTGTGCTATAGGCATCAGATGTTCAGCCAAGGGTGCGTCTGAGGCTGAGACTACTAGCCAATAAACCAACCAATAACCATCCATTTTGATTTTATCTGCATCAGCCAACAACCATGTCCACTGGGCAGATTATTAAAAAATGTGTGACTCTTGTATTAGTTCCATAATCTGCTGACTGGCATGTCAAATTATAATAAAAAAATTCTGTATTCAAAAATTGCCCCTTACTGCACATCCCCCATTTTGGCAAGTGTGGCATAAATTACATACCAAAAATAAATAGGTTTCTGCTCACAAGTCATTCCGAATAGACACATAATCAACATATATTTAGAAAGTCAAGACTTGAGAGTTTACAGTTCAAGACTCTGAGAAATTGCTCCAACTGTTATTAAAATGGAGAAGCTATAAGCTCAAACATTAAAAATAAAAATATTAAGAATAACATTTTTAAATGTATAAAAATATGTTTGAACAACAATAATCTGGGGCCGCCGGCGATCTTTGCACGTGAAGGGGTTAAATATAAATGAATACAATTTACAATATGAATCAAAATGAATTATTTTATTTTGTACATTTTAAACATTCAATAATCTGCTGAAAGTCTTGTCAAATTATAACAATTTATATATTCAAAGAGATATTTTTTACTTCAAAATGCTTTACTTTCAAAGCATGCATATGATACAGTACCTTAAAATGATGCTGACGGAGGCAGCTCACTAGGCTTCAGAACAGAGCGTCTGTTAGATAAGACATTCTTTAAGAGGTTATTTTGGACCTGCCTGCTAGTGTCTTAGCACACTACCCTGATTTCAGACACTGGTAGCTGAGGACACAGCCTTTCCCTTGCCAAGTTCTTCCTGTCTGTGAACGAGAGAAATAAATAGAGTCTGAGAACAAGAACAACCATCCAGACAGAGGAAGAGAGTGAGAAAGAGACAGAACTTAACCTACTGACACAGTTGCACAGTGACGACAGTTTCCAGCATCTCCAATCCTTGTCCTCATGTCCCCTGGTTTGAATGGATTATGAGGTCGAGTGTTGAGAAGATTTCACGTAGTCCTGAAGCATTACAATGCCTTGAGTCTGATTTTATTCTGGAGTAGATTCAGATTAGAGACTGAAGGTGAATGCGCTGTTTACACAATACAAGAGATTTCTCTCAAATGGCAGCTGCAGTTAACTTATTGGACATACTAATTACAATCATAACTGTAATAATGAGCAAGGGATGCTCATGGATTAATAATGTCAAAGGAAATGGACCTATAATAGGTACTAATAAAAATACCAGTTTTTTAAACATGTTTTATAGAATATTTCACTCAAAAATGTTGTCATTATTTACTACTTGTATTTCAAGATGCATTTCACCAGATGAACAATGGTAAATGGCATTGGAGTTAATAACATAAGAGTGTCCACAATAAATAAGTGGGGAAAAATCTTAAAACACATATGCCACGTGTTTGTTTTTTTAAATTTACTTAGTATTCATGTTGGTCTCTGATCTGATTTTAAAAAATGTTATTCTATTTTCAAAAAAAGTTAATTATGTTTTATTACTTTTTAAAATGTCATGTTGTGTAACCATGAAGTAAAAAGAATGTTTTTCATATATCTTTAAATAAATATCATTACAATTTTGGAGAATCGCACCACATGATATTTTACAATATTGAACTAACCTTGCCATTTCAAAATATGTGTCTTTATATAAAATATAAAATTTTATCTTTATTATCTATATCTATATCTAAATTTATCTTTATAAAATATCTGTTATTATAAAAGACTCAATTATCTTGATACGCGGCAGCAGTTGTACAGTATCACCTTGACATTTTTAATGTATTTTGAAATTTTTTTTTAGATAGGACAAAAAAATCATGTCATTGACCCATATGTCATATTAATCATGATACACCACATTGCAGAAATGCCATTTCATTAGATTTTGTATTGACATTTTTAGAATTTCTAGACTTTTTCTGTTGAAATGCAGTGTCAATCATAGACACCGATCCCAAAATGGCCAACCACGGTGTAAAATCATGAGATATACTCATTGTTAACAGTCATAACATTAACTGACATTCGGGAACACTTTTTTGTTTTTGTTTTGTTTTTTTACAACGATAAATTTCATTTGAAGTAATTGGTCCGAACCCAGAGTTATTATTATACCCGAATTATTATTATAATTATATATTTTTTTATCTCTGCGCAAGCTTTAAAATCGCAAACCTGTGAAAACGCAGAAGGCGTGCACATGCGCCTTACATGTTTCACTAGTTTACACTTACAAATAAGTTAGATGGAATAAATGGTATGCATATGCATATAACCAGAGTACTCCCCCCGTATTGCTGGTTAGGATGTAACCAGGCGAGTGTGAGGAGACGGGTCGCTGCAGGGATGCTGAAAAACTGTCGAGGAACATTGGTGAGTCAAATGAGTATATATAGGTCTCCACTCATGCTGTTTGGATAGACATGTTGATTACTGATTGTCGACAGCAGGTTGGAATGATGTGATAATTGGATCAATTATTTGAACGTACTCCTCCCGAACTTTGTTAACAAAACATCATTTAGTCTATAGGTATACGTGTTTGAATATATATGTGCGTAGGCGTGTAGTCTTACTTTACAAATTGACTTAAACAAATTACTTGTCTGGCCTTAAAAATGTATAATGAAGAATTATGTATCGCTTCCGTGTAGCCATGTGAACAGGAATTATCCCGACAACATTTATCTGTACAGAGGTAAAGGGAAGGGAAGGAGGCCTTCACAGGGGAGACACTAGTTGACACTTCAGGACTGCGTTGTCGTCGTGTCCAGGCACAGGTCCTTCATCAGATCCAGATACGGCCTGGATCCGGCGGACTGCTGTAAACCTCAGGATAAACAGAGAGACTAATATTAGCGTAGACACCATTCTTCTTATGATGTAATGAGTTCATCAGTAGTTATTTGGAGTGTTCCCGGTTCCGGCTGACCTAATCTATGCAGCCTAACATTACATTATAGAAGTTTATAATGTGTTATGTGTGTACTAGGTCAAAGAGATGTGTTTTTAATCTAGATTTGAACTGACAGAGTGTGTCTGCTTCCTGAACAATGTTAGGAAGACTTTTGCAGAGTTTTGGTGCTAAATAGGAATAGGATCTACCGACAGCAGTCGATTTTGATATTTTAGGTATTATCAATGGGCAGAAATTTGACGTGAAGGACTATAATGCGTCAAGAGCTCGCTCAAGTACTGGGGAGCTAAACCATTTGGTGCTTTGTAAGTAATCAGCAAAATTTTAAAATGTATAGGATGGTTAATAGGGAGCCAATGCAGTGTTGAGAGAACCAGGCTAATATGGTCATACTTCCTGGTTCTGCTAAGAACTCTAGCTGCTGCATTTTGGACCAGCTGTAGTTCGTTTATTAAGCGTGCTGGGCAACCACCCATAAGAGCATTACAATAATCTAGCCTTGATGTCATGAATGCATTAACTAATTGTTCCGCATTTGTCAATGAGAGCATATGACGTAATTTAGATATATTTTTAAAATGGAAGAATGCGGTTTTACAGATACTAGACACGTGACTTTCAAATGAAAGCTTGGTATCAAAGAGCACACTCAGGTTCCTAACCGATGACGAGGACTTGACAGAGCAGCCATCAAGTGTTAGACATTATTCTAGGTTTTTACGTGAGGAAGTTTTTTGTCCAATAATTAGAATCTGTGTTTTTCCAGAGTTAAGTAGTAGGAAATTACTAGTCATCCAGTTTTTTTATATCAGCTATGCATTCCTTTAATTTTGTGAATTGGAAAGTTTCGTCAGGGCATGAAGAAATATAGAGCTGAGTATCATCAGCATAACAGTGAAAACTAATGCCATGCTTCCTAATGATATCTCCCAAGGGTAGCATGAACAGCAATAATCCTAGTACGGTGTCTTGTGGTACTCCACTTGTGATCGATAAGATGTGTCTTCATTCACTGCTGCAAACTGATAACGGTCAGATAAGTGTGATTTAAACCATGCTAGTGCAATTCCACTAATGCCAACGTAATTTTCGAGTCTATTTAAAAGAATGTTGTGGTCAATAGTATCAAATGCAGCACTAAGATTGAGTGACACTAATAGAGAGATACAACCACGATCAGATGATAAGAGCAAATCATTTCTAAATCCTGATTGAAAATCCTCGCAGATACCATTTCTTTCTAAAAAGGAACATAGTTGTGAAGATACTGACTTTTCTAGTATCTTTGACATAAAAAAGGTAGATTCGAGATAGGCCTGTAATTGACTAATTCCGTAGGATCAAGTTGCGCTTTTTTAACAAGCGGTTTAATCATAGCCAGCTTAAAGGTTTTTGGTACTTATCCTAATGACAAAGATAAATTAATGATATTAAGAAGAGGATCTATGACCTTTGGAAGCATCTCTTTCAGTAGCTTAGTCGGTATAGGACATACATGTCTATTTAGATGATTTAACAAGTTTAGAAAATTCTGCCTCTCCTATAGCAATGAATGAATCAAATTTGCCCTCAGGGAGACTACAATGCACTGTCTGATGCAATACTGTAGAAGACGGTTGCATAGTTATAATTTTCTCCCAGATATTATCAATCTTGTAAGTAAAGAAGTTCATAAAGTCATTACTGCTGTGCTGCTTGGAAACATCTGGGGTTGAAGCTTTATTTTTCGTTAATTTATACACTGCTTCAAATAAATATCTAGGGTTTTGATTATCTTCTTCTAATAGGGTTGAAAAATAAGCAGATCTAGCCGTTTTCAAGGCCTCTCTGTACGCAATTGTGCTCTTTTTCCATGAAATGCGCAAAAACTCTAGTTTTGTTTTCTTCCAGTTTCGCTCCATTTTTCTGGCTGCTCTCTTGAGGGCCTGAGTGTGTTCGTTGTACCACGGCAATGGACTATTTTTTTTTAATCTTCTTTAAGCGCAAAGGAGCAACTGTGTCTAAAGTGCTGGAAAAGAGAGAGTCAAAAGTTACTGTCGCAACAAGCCAAGATAGGAACCAGCTGAGAGTGAGGAGTCATGAATAAAGATGTTTATTTTTGGTGTATGTGCACTTGCAAGTTTCCAATAAAAAAAAGAAAGAAAGATGGGGGTTGTGGGTGGTATGGGGTGTGGTCACTCATCGGCAGAAACATAAGTCGCCGCCAATGGTTTCAATAGATTTGAGAGCAATGACAGAGGGGAAAATTTTAGAAGAACTAATTTCTCCATATCTGTGTGTTAGTGGTGTTATCAGGGTGAATGTGTGGCGTTTGGGACATGGCCGCAGAGTGTGGACGGAAGCTGGGGACCTTGGACAACCTGGGGCGAGTGCAGTCGTACCTGCGGTGGTGGCGTCTCCTCGTCCATGCGACATTGTGACAGCCCAGCGTAAGTAGGCAAAGTAAGCCAGAACAAAGCTGAACAGGTCCCTATTTGGTCCATCTCACTACTGCTCACACTAGTCTCATTACTATCTCACCTTTCTGCTCAAAGATGTGCACAATTCAATCTAGATTGATGACACATCTTCGGTTGGGACATAATATTAATATGCGGTTACATTACCATTGTTCTGTGATTTTCTTTATTTAGGGAGGGGGAGGGGGATAGCGAAATCCAGTCATTTCAATAGGAATCCACACAATTTTGAATTTTACTTCAGGGCGAAAGACTTCCATTTGCAAAGTTGTTTGTGTAAATTTGCTGTGTTGGCCAACAGAAAGCTGCTTGATTTGAAAGTGATGTCTGTGTGACTTGTGCTTCATATATCACTACACTATCAATTACCATTTTAGTCATATCCGACTCTTTGTCAATTCTATGGCCATCTCTTTCCATATACGAGAGACTGTCCATGCATTTTCTTGACAATAATTTTTCCCAACCCTCCCCATTACATGGCTTGGGACTCACACACACACACGCATTCACACATACGGGCAATTTAGCATTTTCAATTCACCTATACTGTATGTTTTTGGATTGTGGGGGAAACCGCACTATTGACTATTGACAATAAACAATGGACCTTTTGTGACCGCACCTTTAGCCTTTACTGTTGCAGTTTCAGGTACACTACCAGTCAAGTTTGCAATAATTAATTACAAAATGTTTATTAATTGCTTAATGTAAATAGTTGCATTTATTTGATCAAAATACTGTAAAATTAGTAATATTGTGAAATATTACAATTTAAAAGAACTTTTAAATTTTTCTATTTTAATATATTTAAAATGCAAATAAGAACCAGCATATTAGAATGATTTCTGAAGGATCATGTGACACTGAAGACTGGAGTAATGATACTGAAAATTCAGCTTTGATCACCAAAATAAATTACATTTTATAAAAATATAAAATATATAAATAGAAAACAGTTCTTTTAAATTGTAATAATATTTCAGAATATTACTCTTGCAGTATTTTTGATCAAATAAATGCAGAGCATAAGCGACTTCTTTCAAAAACAATAAAACATTTTTTAATTATAACTGGTAGTGTACTTCAACAGCAGAAAAGGTATAGCAATCCCAGGCACTGTATTAAAAATGTTTTTAATATTTTACTAAAATATTAAATGTTGAGAAAACACTTACTCAATTAGTCAAGCAAATGTAATGATGATTGTTTGTCCAAAATATGTTTTTACTTTTGACTTTTTGGAGTTTTTTTTTATTTTTTCTTGCCGGTTTCTCCATACTTTTTATAGGTAGCCACAGGAGCTCAAAATAGGTTTGGATGTAGATGGAGTTTAGGTTTCATTCCCGGCGGTTGCGGAAATGTCTATCCTCAACACTCTCGCTGCAGACAGTGGTGGGAGTGTGGCCGGTGTAATATGTAACACCTGTGTAAGATGATCAGCCCTTAAAACCTGGCTACCCGAGAGAAAGGAAACCCAAGCACTTCAAGCCAAGCTGCCCTGGAAAGCATTCATTAAGAGCGGCCCTGAGAGAACAGCACAACTAGCCACTCTAGGTGCCAGACAGCACGTAGGGAGGAAGATGGCCAGAATCACCTAAGGCTTGGCAAACCAAATTACGCTGCCCTCAAGGGTTAAAATAACCTGCTGAGAAATGGCCAAACAGCTTAGCTGTTCACTGAGAGAGACCTGGATACATACATCAAGTATTTATAAGGCAATGAGGAAAAAGTGCATACTGCCCTGCTGGTCATAACAACCTGAACAGACACTGGAGATAGTACAAATGTCTTGAGCTCTCTGTCAAACAAACACAAATGGAAACTGCTTTTCATATTTGCTTGTGGGTTGAGGAGTTTTCTGAATTTCCATTTATGGAACTGAAGTCAACCTTGATAGAATACGTGGATACTCGAGGGGCTTATTAGGGGCCCGGTTATTAATTATGGGGATTATTGTTTATAGAATTGGAAATCACTGGCCTGAGGGGCATCTTGCTCTTGAACAATGGAACTCCATGTATGGCTGAAATTGTCACAGTTCTGCAAAAGAGAGGACCCAGACGCAGAATGAGCAGTGGTGATGTTTCATTGACAAGACTGTTGACATGGCACAGCAAGTAGAGTGAGGCAGGACCAGGTAGGATGATGGTGAGGAAGATAAGGCAGGAACACAAGGAACCAGAGACTTGATGATCTCTTCGATGTAGCACCAGTCTTGCTGCCAGGCAGAGGCTCACAGAGCCAGAGGCTTGACGCTTGAGAAACAGCGGTCTAGAGAACACAAGACTCACAATGAACAAGACAAGACACAACAAGAAAAAGCAAGACGACAAGATAATAAATGAAACAAGGGGTAAACTAAAACCTGATGTAAATAACTATGGCTTGATAAACTTAAGAAAAGAAAAGAATAATATTATTTTAATTTCTGATTTTACCTTGAAACATGTAAGATCCAGTTAAACAATATGGTTTGGATATATTTAAAGGTGAAGTGCATTATTATTGTGCTATTGCAAATATATATATATATATATATATATATATATATATATATATATATATATATATATATATATATATAAGCAATGACTGCCTCTAAAGAAACAACTGACATGCATGTAAGTGGGTAAATATAAGAGGATTATTTCAAAGTTTGTTTTGAGTGCCACACTTCCTGCTGCCAGCTGGTGGCGCTATAACAGTTACCCACAATAGCTATATCCATGTAATCAGAAACTATGACTGAATATACAACCCCAATTTTATTTAAATAAGACAATGCACATGGAAGATATGAGACTCTTCCTGTTTCACTTTTTTGCCAGTAAGTTTTTCATACAGTATATCATGGCAACAACATTGAGGATATAAAAAATCTGAGGCAATATAGACCTAGTTTGGTGCAAATCACAGTAAATCATGAATCCTATTTAAAAATTCATAGCTTGCGAAAAAAAAAAAAATCCACATTAAATCCAAAATGGCTAACTCCGTTGGGCGGAGCTAAATATTTTAATTTTGAAAGTTCCTCAGCTTGATGAAAACAACATGTATAGAGTTTGGTAACTGTAGTTAAAATTGACCACACAACAACAGTAAAAAAGGGGGCGCTACAGATGTGTATTACAATATACAGGTCGATTAGTGATTATGGGTGACATCACAAAATGTTATTTTATTGTAGGGGTCAAATAGTTTGACAAATTAAAATTATTTTGGTAAAATTTTGTCAGATGGGTCTCTATATGATGTTTCACACCAAATTTCATATAAATTGATCAAAAAGCCTCAGGGGAGTTTAAAAAGGCATGACTAAGAAATTCGAAATGCCGTTGCCGTTTCTAATTTAAAGATTTTTTAATGATTGTTTTCAAAAAGGTTTACCTGCTATTTCTACTGCCCCAGCAGTGTTTTCACTCTATGTGAAGTCAACCTATGAATGACTTATATTTGTCTTTGCATGTTGAATTGGGATAGATTCTATCTGATAGAAGTATTTTAATGTTGAAAAAAATGACACACATTATCTTTAAACTGATCTGAGATCCGCACAAAAGAGCTAAGTCAATCCAGATCTGAAATATGGCTTTGTGTGTGATCTGATGACCCAATCTGATATGATATATACACTAAACTTTACATTGATTCCTTGTCTCTCATGATGGTACCTCATGAGTTTTTTTTATTATTCAAACTCTTTCAGGCCGACAGGCGGAGGGAAGTACTGTCTCGGAGAGAGGAAGCGCTACAGATCGTGCAACACTGACGTGAGGTTTTTTTGTTGTTTTTTTGGCTGTAATCTGAATGATTTTGATTTATGTTTAGGATTTTTTTAAATATATTTAGAATTACCCAGTATTAGCTGCACAATCCATATATTTTCATTGAAAATGTAAAAAAAAATTACTTTAAAAATGGATTATGGTGAGCAAAAATGTAAAATTCACATCCTCCCCCCACCCAAGGTGGCGTTTTTCTTAAATAAAAATGTTATAATTTTTTTTATATAGCTTTAGTGTTCATGTGTTTTAGCTTTGAGGTTTTCTAGATTCTAGTCTAAATCTAAAAATGACAAAATTCCATTCACAGATATGTGACTTTTCTCTTCTGGTGACTAATGTTGGACTTTTCATTTTCATTTCAAATGCTCTCCAAAATGAGCAGCTAATCATGGTTTTAGGACTGTGACTATTTTACAAAAATGGAAAAAAGGGGCAAGCCTTTCAGTATGTCCCGTCCAGACTTCCTGATTCAAAGGAAACGTCACCACAGGACTTTATGGGGTTTTTAAGGTGAAAATTGAGCTTGTGCGGCATCCTTGCTACCACAAATCTTAAAAATAACAGTTAAGCACAAGTAACGAATGTGTACTTTGGAAAACAAACAGCACCCCCTTGCACTGAAAATGAAAGTGTCTTGTCCAACACAAACATATTGTGGATATGGACTATTGGTGACATTTGGTCAGATTTGGGGAGCTTTAGACAGCGGCCCGGCACTGATTCAGCGCTTATAAAACAACAACCCCATCACAAATGTAATGTAACTGGTTTTTTGACCTCCTAGAATCAAATGAATCTTTTTGAAGGAGACAACCAAGGGTTGAACACCACTCTCTGGCTGTTTATGTGGGGCATTCCAACGTCTGGATTTATTATGGCTGTGGCTTTGAAATTATTAAGTCATTGAGGATATGGCCCCCCTATGGCTCTGGTTCCAGCCACGGCCATTGTTCAGTACCAAGTAAAGGTCTGCTATCATTTGTTCTACTTTTCAAAACAATGAGCTAATCCGCACCCCTTCCCTCACTGCTGATTCCATGATCCGCTAGTTTACATGGAGACTAGGTTTACTAACAATGCTGCGATGGAAAGAGGCCAAGTCAACTTGCATATTAAAGTTTAATTGGCTTTAGGGCAATAATGTTTAAATAAAAATGTGAGTTCATTACACAATGCACATACATTATTTGTTTTGTTTTTTTAGAGAGGGGATTTTTTTGTAATAAAAAGAGGCAAAAAGACATTAGTTTGATTAAAAAAACAGTAAAACAGTAATATTTTATATAGTGAAATATTAAAACACTTAAAAATAACTGTTTTCTATTTGAATATTTATATTTTATATTTATTAATTTATATTTTAAATTGTAATTCATGTGATCAAAGCTGAATATTCAGCATCATTACTACTATATCACATGATCCTTCAGAAATCATTCTAATTTGATGAATTGATATTATTGTCTATGTTGAAAACAGTTGTGTAGCTTCACATTTTTGTGGAATCCGTGATTCATGATTTTCACTCTGGATACTTTGATGAATAGAAAGTTCAAAAGAACGACATTTATTTGCAATAGAAATCTTTTGCACCCATGTAAAAGTCTTTACTGTCACTTTTGATCATTTTTAATACATCCTTGCTGAATAAAAGTATTAATTTCTTTTAATAAAGTTTTAAATGGTAGTATGTGCTATATTCCTGTTACTACTGTCTTGGTTATTGTAACCTCAGTTACCTGATGGAGGGAACAAGACGTGGTGTTGAATGCTGACACCTCAATCAGGGAACAGAAGTTACAATAGTAACCAAGATGTTCCGTATCTATCAGTCACTTCGACGTGGTGTCGAAAGCTAGGAGTCCCTATAGAAAAACGACACAACTGCAGTTACGAGGTGGTCGTAAAACCCCTGTATGCCGGGTAACAAGTGCACTCATGACATCATAACCTACCCTGCGCCCCACGTAAGCCGTGTAGTTTTTTGTACCCATCGGGGACTGAAGGACAGTACTTGCAATGAGAATAGGTCGCTTCAGCCGGACTTCCTTGACCTTTTCTGTTTTTCTGGGAAGCACACCAGTTAGCTAATAGACTCCACTTCAAAGAATAGGCCTGCCTCGTAGAGGGGGCTCTAGTCTGTGTGATGGTGTCTATAACTGTTGGTTACAGCCCACTCAAGTTTTCCACTTCCCATCCAGGGGCCAGATTTGGAGGTTTCAGAGGTGATTTGCCAGGGAGGGCTGTCGTCAGGAGCCTGAGCTCCAAGAACCAAGTCCGGGTAAGCCAGTACGGCACAACCAACAGGACCTGTCCTTTGTCCTCCCTGACTTTGCACAATGTCTGTGCAAGCAGGCTCACTTGGGGAAATGCATATTTGCACAGACCCTGGGGCCAGCTGTGTGCCAGTGCATCCATGCCAAGAGAGGCCTTGGTCAAGGAATACTTCAGAGAGCAATTGGAGCATTCCTGGGAAGCGAACAGATCTACCTGTGTTTCACTGAATCAACTCCAGATCAGCTGTACCACCTGAGGCTCCACTCTCCTTGGAGCATCAATTGCCGTGACAGCATGTCTACTGCACGATTGAGCTAGCCTGGCGGTTTTGTATGAAACCGTTGGCGTGTTGTCTGTCCAGACCAACACGCTCACGGCTTGGATCAATAACTGAAACCTCCACAGGGCCAGCAATACCACCAGCAACTTGAGGCAATTGATATGTCAGCACTAACAAGGTCCTGTCCAGGAACTTGAGGCTGCTCACCTGTTGCATTCAGCTGCCCAGCCCATCTTGGACACATCTGTTTCTATCCCAATATGCTCTGCACTGCCAAGAGATTACTCTTTTCTCAGTTGACCCGAAGTGTGTGTGCCAACCTGAGTGACTTGGCCAACCTGTGTGTGCACAATAGATCTCAAGAGTGAACATGAATCAGCCAGTCGTCGAGATAATTGCGAATGCCCACTTCGCTTAACGAGGCAAGGGCGGCCTCTGAGACTTTTGGGAAGACGTGAGGAGACAGGGACAGCCTAAAAGGTAGGACCTTTTACTAATATGCTTGATCCTCAAAGGCAAACTGAAAAAACGGTCTGTGCCGAGAAAAGGTCTAGACATGAGACATGATGTTGGTGAACGCATGTTAGAATGAGTTTCTGAGTCAATATCTTTAACTGGAGCCTGTGCAAGGCCCGATTCAAAACTCAAATGTCTAGGAATGGTTGTAACCCACCACCTTTCTTCAGTACGATGAAGTAAGGGCTGTAAAAACCCTTCTCCATTTCAGCTGGAGGGACTATCTCTTTTGCGCCCATCACCAATAGGACTCCAACTTCAGCATGCAGGAAAGGGGTGTCTTTTCCTGCCACTGAGGTAAAGAGGACGGCATTGAACCTGGGCAGGCATCTGGCAAACTGAATCGCATAGTCGAGTCTGATTGTCCTGATAAACCAGCGTGACGGGTTGGGAAACTTTAGACAGGCTCCCGAACTCCGCATGAGTGACACCAGAGGAGCAATCGTGTTTGACATATGGTGGGGCGGCGCAGCAGAGCATTGGCCTCCATGTCGGGAAGCTGTGCATCCCAATTCTGTGGCTGTAGGTGTACTGGAACACCTACCTTGCTCTGCAAACCCTAACTGTTTGTATGGAGGGGCTCACCTCCATAACGTCCGGTCTGCAGGCTGTGTGACCTAGAAAGAATGGAGTCTGTTCTTTCTCTGAAAAGGTGGCGAAACAAAAACAAAAGGAAACCAAGGATTCCCCCCCCCCCCCCCCCCCCCCCGGCCCTCCTCCAGGCGGTGCGTTCACGGTCTTCAACCGGATTCAAATAATATCCAAGTGTTTGGATGCCTCATTGAACACAGTTGGTTGTGTTATAAGTTCAAACTACATTCAAACACTCTGAAGCTACTTAAGACGACACCGTTCTCTCTAAACAGACTTTAAAGGCGAACCTGTGATAGACGCTGATGGCGTTCACATGCGCATTAAGAATTGATTCTATAGTTATGTGCGTTTGAATATATGTGCGCAGGTTTGTAATTCCTTACAAACCATGCCTAAACAAACTACTTGTCTTGTCTATAAATTTTGATGCAGAATTTTATTTTATCTGATCACTTTGGGTAGGTACGCGAACCGAAAAATTCCACAACGCTTTATCTGTAGAGTGGTATAGGGATCCTCCATAGGGAGAGGCTAGTTGGCACTTCAGCACTGCATTGTCATCAGGTCCAGGCGAAAGTCCTTCATCAGATCTGGAAACGGCCTGGATCCGGCAGGCTGCCGGAAAACGTCGGGATAAACAAAGACACTAAAATCAGCGTAGATGCCATTCTTCTTAAGATGTAACGAGTACATCAGGATTTAAGGGAAGTGTTCCCAGTTCCGGCTGACCTAATCTAAGCAGCCTAATATTGAATTATAGAAGTCTATAGAGTGTTATGTGAATGCTAGGTCAAAGAGATGTGTTTTTAGTCTAGCTTTGAACTGACAGACTGTGTCTGGTTCCCGGACAATGTTAGGAAGATTGTTCCAAAGTTTTGGTGCTAAATAGGAAAAGGATCTACCGCCAGCAGTCGATTTAGATATTCTAGGTATTATCAACTGGCCGGAGTTTTGAGATCGCAATAGACGTGAAGGACTATAATGCGTTAAGAGCTCGCTCAAGTACTGGGGAGCTAAACCATTTAGTGCTTTGTAAGTAATCAGCAATATTTTAAAATTTATACGATGTTTAATAGGGAGCCAATGCATTGTTGACAGAACCGGAATAATATGGTCGTACTTCCTGGTTCTGGTAAGAACTCTAGCTGCTGCGTTTTGAACTAGCTGTAGTTTGTTTATTAAGCGTGCAGGGCAACCACCCAGTAGAACATTACATTAATCTAGCCTTGATGTCATGAACGCATGAACTAGTTGTTCCGCATTTGTCAATGAGAGCATATGACGTAATTTAGATAGATTTTTAAGATGGAAAAATGCGGTTTTACAGACACTAGATACGTGACTTTCAAATGAAAGATTGGTATCAAAGAGCACATCCAGGTTCCTAACTGACGACGAAGACTTAACAGAGCAGCCATCAAGTGTTAGACGGTATTCTAGGTTATTACGTGTGGAAGTTTTTTGTCCAATAATTAGAATCTCTGTTTTTTCAGAATTTAGTAGTAGGAAATTACTAGTCATCCAATTTTTGATATCAACTATGCATTCCGATAATTTTGTGAATTGGTGAGTTTCGTTAGGTTTGGAAGAAATATAGAGCTGAGTATCATCAGCATAACAGTGAAAGCTAATTCCATGTTTCCTAATGATATCTCCTAAAGGTAGCATGTACAGAGTGAACAGCAGCGGTCCTAGTACTGAGCCTTGTGGTACGCCATACTGAACTTGTGATCGATAAGACATCTCTTCATTTACTGCTACAAACTTATAGCGGTCAGAAAAATATGATTTAAACCATGCTAATGCAATTCCACTAATGCCAACATAGTTTTCTAGTCTATTTAAGAGAATGTTTTGGTCAATGGTGTCAAATGCAGCACTAAGATCAAGTAACACTAATAGAGAGATACAACCACGATCGGATGATAAGAGCAAATCATTTGTGACTCTAATGAGAGCTGTCTCAGTGCTATGGTGCGGTCTAAATCCTGACTGGAAATCCTCGCAGATACCATTTCTTTCAAGAAAGGAACACAGTTGTGAGGATACTGCCTTTTCTAGTATCTTTGACAGAAAAGGTAGATTTGAGATCGGCCTGTAATTGACTAATTCTGTAGGATCAAGTTGCGTTTTGTTTAACAAGCGGTTTAATCATAGCCAGCTTAAAGGTTTTTGGTACGTATCCTAGAGACAAAGACGAATTAATGATGTTAAGAAGAGGATCTATGACTTCTGGAAGCATCTCTTTCAGTAGTTTAGTCGGTATAGGGTCTAACATACATGTTGTGGATTTAGATGAATTAACGAGTTTGCAAAATTCTTCCTTTCCTATGGCAACAAATGAATCAAATTTTACCTCAGGGAGACTATAATGCACTCCCTGTTGTGATGCTGTAGTAGACGGTTGCATAGTTATAATTTTGTCCCTATTATTATCAATCTTATAAGTGAAGAAGTTCATAAAGTCATTACTGCTGTTTCTTGGAAACTTCTGGGCTTGAAGCTTTCTTTTTCGTTAGTGTAGCCACTTTTCAAATAAATACCTTGGATTATGTTTATTTTCTTTTAATAGGGTTGAAAAATAAGCAGATCTAGCAGCTTTTAAAGCCTCTCTGTAAGCAATCGAGCTCTCCTTCCATGAAATCCGAAATACCTCTAGTTTTGTTTTCTTCCAGTTGCGCTCCATTTTTCTGGCTGCTCTCTTAAGGGCCCGGGTGTGCTCATTGTACCACGGCATTGGACTATTTTCTTTAATCTTTTTTAAGCGCAACGGAGCAACTGTGTCTAAAGTGCTGGAAAGGAGAGAGTTAAAAGTTTCTGTTGCAATATCAAGTTCTTCTAAGCTATCTGGGATGCTGAGACGATGAAACTGATTTGGAAGATTATTGATAAAGCAATCTTTAGTGGCACAAGTGATAGGTCTAACATACTTGTAACACGGAGTTGGCTTTGCAGCCTTGGCTAAATGTAATTTACATGAGACTAGATAATGATCTGAGATGTCGTCGCTCTGCTGCAGAATTTCAACAGCATCAACATTGATTCCATGTGATAATATTAGATCTAGAGTATGATTACGACAATGAGTAGGTCCTGACACGTGTTGTCTAACTCCAATAGAGTTAAGAATGTCTTTAAATGCCAATCCCATTGCATCTTTTCCATTATCTACATGTATATTAAAATCACCAACAATTAGTACTTTATCTGCAGTCAATACTAATTCTGATATAAAGTCAGCAAATTCTTTGATAAAATCTTTATGGTGCCCTGGTGGCCTGTATACAGTTGCCAGCAGAATTCTCAAACTTGATTTATCGTTTACATTATATATTTTTACATTAAGCACCAACACTTCAAAAGAAGTATATTTAAAACTAGATTTTTTAGTGGTTTTGAAAATATTACTATAAATTACAGCAACACCTCCCCCTTCCTCCAGGCGAGGTTCATGTTTATAACAGTAATCATCGGGGGTGGACTCATTTAAAGTAATGTAATTGTCTGGTTTTAGCCAGGTTTCTGTCATACACAGCACATCTAGGTTATAATCTGAAATCATATCATTAACTATGAGCGCTTTTGAAGTAAGGGATCGAATATTCAGCAACCCAAGCTTTATCGTTTGCTCATCTGTATTATATCTAATTTTTATTTGTTGAATATCAATTACATTTTTAACCTTAGATCGGTTTGGATGTTTTTTGGATTTCCAAATTCGGGGAACAGACACAGTCTCTATATGATGATGTCTAGGTGAAAGAGGCTCTATGTGATGGGATTTATCTGACCTTGGTGACGCGAGGCCGCTAGCAGACGGTCGGTTTAGCAAGTTTGTCTGCTTCCTGACCTGAACCCCAGATTGTCATGTTTTGTCTCTAAGACTATGAGCCAAATTACTAGAGAGAAGAGCAGCACCATCCCAGGAGGGATTAATACCATCTCTTTTCAACAGGTCAGGTTTGCCCCAAAAAATTTTCCAATTGTCTATGAATTCTATATTATTTTGCGGACACCACTTAGACAGCCAGCCATTGAGTGATGACAATCTGCTAACTATCTCATCACTCCTTCGAACAGGAAGGGGGCCAGAGAATATACAGTGCCTGACATCGTACTTGCGAGTTCAAACACCTCTTTAATATTAATTTGGGTGATCTCCGACTGGCGGAGTCGAACATCATTAGTGCCGACCAGTGCCGACCATCATTTTCATCACCAGTGACTGCTGGGAATCTCTGACACTATTTAAAATTGTTCAGTGTATGATTTGTAATTGAATAAAATTAAAGTATTATAAATACTTTGTAAGATAATATAATATACATGAGAGTACCATCTGAATGCTTTTACAAGGCCTCAACGGATCATTCATTTGCAGGCTTGTCCAGCAGGATCACGTGACTTTAGGGAGAAGCAGTGTGCCGATTTTGACAACATGACTTTCCGTGGGAAGTACTACAACTGGAAGCCATACACTGGAGGTAAGTTCCCAACCCACAACACAGAACGACGGGCTACAGAGGGAGCCGTTCTCTCCCACAGCCTTCCCAAAGTCTGGGCTCCAGTGACCGTATACATAGTGGCTTGCTGTGTGTACCCTGCTAACACCAATACTGTGAAAGTCTCTTTGATGGTCTGAAAATTCTTTAGATTCCAGATAGTACACGATGTATCGCTAGTCTCTCTCTCTCTCTCTCTCTCTCTCTCTCTCTCTCTCTCTCTCTCTCTCTCTCTCTCTCTCTCTCTCTCTCTCTCTCTCTCTCTCTCTCTCTCTCTCTCTCTCTCTCTCTCTTTCTCTGTGTCTCTCTCTCTCTCTCTCTCTGTGTGCGAGTGGGTGTGTGTTTATGTATGGGCATGTTTTGGTATACTTGTAAGAAACAAATGTCCCCACAAGGATAGTTAAACCTGAGATTGCCTACATTGTGAGGACCGCTGGCTGGTCCTCACAAGGGAAATTGATTAATAAACATAATACATTGTGGGGTTTTTTTAATGCAGAAAGTTTTGTGTGATGGGTAGGTTTAGTGTGGAGATAGAATATACAGTTTGTACTGTATAAAAACCATTACATCTATGGAGGTCCTCACAAGTATAGCAAAAAAAACATGAGTGTGTGTGTGTGTGTGTTTGACTGTGTACGTACACAAGTCTCTCAGAGAGGTCAAATCTGCAAAAGAATGAGTAACGATTAGACCTATCAATTTCATTAGTTCACTCAAAATGACAATTCTGACATGTCATTCCAAACCTTTATGACTTTCTTCTGTGGAACAATAAAGAAGATAGTAATTTTTTAATTTTTTTATTTATTTATACAATTCAAATCAATGGGGACCAATGTTGTTTTGGACCCCTTTGACTTATTGTATGGGCAAATATTTGGTGTTCCATAGGTAAATAATATATTTATTTTTTTGGGTGAACTATCACATACATTAATTGCAAAAATTATTATTAAAATAATTTAAAAAAAAGTGAATATGAATAATGAATTTAAATGTATATGATCGCAAAATCTGGAGTGCTATGTAATGTTTTTGAATGCTCTTCAATTGAGAGCTTTTTTTACAAAATAATTGTGATTTATTTGTTTAATTCACCAGCATGTAATACAATTACATTTTATAACAGTGAATATCAAACCTCAACCAACATCGCCCCAATCTTTGACCCCTTTTTTGTTTTATTGGGGTTTTTCTCTGACACATTTTCTAACAGCTTTGAAAAAGTGCAGCCGGAAACCCAGTGGGAATGGTGTATTTCTTGTTTACAACAAAATGGCCCGAACCCAATAAACAAAGAAATACTGCAAGAGATCAAGAGGCATTTCCAAAACATTCTGACAGGAAGTTCACAGTTGACTCAATCATCTCCTTATCTCACTGCCCTGTAATAAGCATTATCATTACCAATTGTTTGGCTCTTAAAACTCATTTTGGAGGTGAACTTCACTTGTAAAGTCTGCGATAACCTTTGTCGATGTCTCCATGATTTTTGTTGGCAGCTGTGTTAATCTCTCCCCGTGTCTGTGCAGTAATGATGTCAGGCAGAACATTCAGATTCCACTATGAGTAATGCCTCTCGTGTGCTCGAGTGCTTTGACTGGATTGTTAATATCAACAAAGGCATAAAAGAAAACCTTGGGCTCCGTCTGAGAGCCCTGGCTCGAGACAGTTGCAAGAAAAGCAGTTTGCGAATTACTTATCAATGCACTGGTGAGGCGAGAGGCTCTGTTATTCCTTATAGATTTTTGGTTTATAGTATGACATAAATCGTGGCCACCTCTTAGACACTTCTGGGGTGTAAAGGAGTTCTCGAGGACCTTGGGAACAATCAATAACCTGATAAAAAGTCCCATTGGTGTTCGAGAGCTGTTTGACAATAAACTCTGCATGTTTTTCAGGTGGAGTGAAACCGTGTGCTTTGAACTGTCTGGCTGAGGGCTACAACTTCTACACCGAACGTTCCCCCGCTGTCATCGACGGCACTCGCTGCCAGGCCGACTCGCTGGACATATGCATCAATGGAGAGTGCAAGGTGAGTCTACAGCCCAAATCTCACTCACAGTTCCTGAAGAAAATGTTATTTTTATGCTCATAGAACTTCGTGTATGAGAAGTACCATATAATTTTTATAGTGAATTCTAGTGAATACTTCTACTCACTTAAAGAGTGAGTGAGAAACAGCAGTTTTGAGATGTAAATTGCATCTTGATACTTTACACAACCTTGTCATGACGGCAGAAGATCTGGTCTCTATGGCAGCTTTCATTAGCCAAGGACTGTCTGACTGACATGTAAAACAACCAATCACAGTTTGACAATTTTGTTTTGCACCATGCTTCGAGATGTGAAAGTGTAAAGTCGATGTCCATACAATAACTTAAAGGGGTGGTAAAACGCATTTTTTCGAAGGCTTGATTGTGTTTGTGGGGTGCACTGTAACATGTGCTCATGCTTCGTTTTTTAAAAATTGGATTATTTTTCATATATTTTACCTTTATTCTACACTGCTCTGCCCCTAAAAACGGCCTGATGGTTTCCTGGTTCTCTGAAGCCAGTCTCTCAAAAGGAGGCTCAGATTGGTTAGCTGGCCTAGTGTTTGCTAACCGACTAGTGCACGTTTCCCGGAAACGCCACGCCCCTTGCCTTTACCGGTACTTTGTGCTTTGGTGTATTCTAAACAATGGTGTCAATAAAACCAGATAATCGACAAATATCTGTCGACAGAACTATTTACCCAAAACGAACACTAAACAACGTTAAGTATGAATGAGCATTTAACAAACAGAGCCAGCATTGTCATTTGTTTACTTCCTTGCTACAACATACAATTAACAATACGAACTATTACAGGAAAACAGATCGACGAAAAATTAATCATACTTACAGGTTGTGGCCCGTAAACAAAAGCTTCTGTTCTTAAAGTAGGAACTGCTCCATCTTTCAGGACAAGCCATTGTGCGAATCCTGCATTGAACTCGCGAAGATTGTGAAAGCTTTCCTCCGTGTGCAGCACAGAGAGCGAGATTTGGGTCATAATTATGAGGGACAAAATATAGGGATAAAAATGAATTTTAACCATTGATCCCTAACTCCCTCGTCCTTAGGAAGGCCTGCAATTCGGATAAAAAAATAACAGCAGCGTTTCGACGGCGACAACTCATCTCCAAAACAGCAATATAAAATGGCCTCGCCCCGCTTATTAAGTATTCCTCGGAGGAGGGGTTTATGTAAATAATGGGATATGCTGACGACAGCAACTCCCTAGGAATGTCGTGTAGTCCAAAACCGATCGGTTGCTGTAGTCCTTAGAAATTGAATTTTTTAAAAGCAAATATCTCCCTTTGCTTTGATCTTTGAGCGCTGTAACTTTGCAGATGTTGTTTATGCTCAAACAGCAACATTACACACTAGCTAAAGTTAGAATAGTGAAAGCGTGTTTTACCACCCCTTTAATCATTTACTGCATCAATGGTGCATCAGATTTCAAAAAGACCTGTTTGAAGTTAGGTGGACACATGCAGACTTTATTCTGAGAATTTCAGGCTTGGAAAATAATACACCTCTCATATCTCGTCGGCAAACAAGTTAAAATACCTCTTTTTGTTTCCACAAGTCAGCAACATAGTGTCGGCCCAGATCCGGCCCACATCTGGTACACATGGATTCCACGCAGCCCAGATGTGGACCGGATCTGGGCCGACACTATATTGCTGTCTGGCCTCAAGCAAAAGACTTGGATGTCTTTTTAAAAAGTATAAGCGGAATCTGGAGTAGCGATCTGTAAATTTAGTTTTTGGAAGTGCAAAAGAACAACGGTGCGTCTGAGTAGATACTACATTTGAATTTGAACTTACTTCATGACCCTTAAAAAAGTATGTTCTATATAGTATGAGTGTGTGTAGTATGAATGTAATCCGGACGTACTACATCCACCATGTTGTCATTATCATGTGACCTACCAGTCAGTTGCGTCGCTTCACTGCCATTCACAAATCCTGTCCCGTGGCCTCATGGGATAGTAAAGTGTCCATCGAATGCACACTTCAGGTTCTCGCCAGAAGAAGTACTGTAGGTCTTTTCACCTACTGTTTTTTGAATTCTATGTATTCGGACATACCTGTCTTTTGGCGTACTGTTTTTCACATAGTATTTGATTTTAGATGCAGCACACATCAATATATAATTTACTGTGAAAAACGTAAATTGACATTCTCAGAATTCCGCAATCTTCAGAAACGTGCAGAGTGGCTTCTTCCTAGTATGCAGTATTTGATAGATTTCTGTTTTCAAGCAGCTCTTGTGGCCTAAAATGTTGCATTATCTTTGTTTATCAGACACTAACGGTCTCAGACGAAAAGTCTACGGAATGTAGCCAATCGCTAACACAGAACAATGAAGCCTAAATAAAGGGTGCTGTTGAAAGGGCTGACTCTCTTATCAGGACAGTACAGTTTTGGATCTAATTGTGTTTTTAAAAAGGCCGGTAAACCGCTCGAGAATTATATTTTATTTGCTTACAATATAATTTGTATAACAAACCAAATTGACGTAATAGTGCGACGCTTTGTTTATTTTAGGGTTAAAATTTTGAACACTGTGTAGAAAAGGTTTTGTCTGCAGTTTGGTATTTTTTAGTCTCACACATTGTTGTCCGCATCCTTGATTTATGTGGTTTAAGATACTATTTTAATTGATCCCCAAGGTTTCCTCTTTGATCTGATCTGGAGTGAAGAAATCCACACAATGTTCTTTTAAACTCTAAGGAATCAATCTGTGCTGCGCCCAACAACCTCTCATTTATTTTTGGACGATAATAATAATGCAAGTAAAGGCATGCACGAGGGTTTTACAGGGAATGTCCAAAACAAAATAAAACACCAATCAATCTAGTCCAGTGATTCGCAACTGCTGGGTTACAACACAAAAAATAGGTCACATGTTAGTTCTGAGCAGGGAAAAACGTGTTAAATTTAAATAGTGCAATGCAACACACCATGTGCATTCATTGAAAGAAATTTGGTACTTTAAATTTTTTTTACTAAATTTCACAAATAATAAAGAAATGGCAAATAACACATTGATTAAACATGACATTTTAAAGTAGAAAGACTGAAATAGTATTTCACTAATCTTTGTTATATTGACAACTTTTACTTTAAGTGAGATGAAGGTTAGATGAAGGTAAGGGTAATCAAAACGTAAAAAACAGGCAAAATGAGAAACTAATATCTATAAAATTGGCTGATGACCGATATAGTACCAATATTACATATTTCTATTTAAAGTTTGTGTGTCCAGTCAGACTACGGTATTTTGGCACAAATTCACCTGTAATTTTGTAGAAGTTAGATAAATTCCAACATGGACAGGTTGCGTGACATGCCCTCATGAACAAAATGTAAGATGAAAGAAAATTTGACGCAACATGGATAAACATGGTTTGTGTGACCACAGTGTGCTTTGTGTGGTGAATTATTGGCTGCTGAGAACAGAAAACCAACAAAATCCAATTGACATATAGACATTTAGAAACAAAACACTAGAACTATAAATATTGTAACTCATGCTTCTGCTATTGTTTATGCACTTACAAAATTTTCATAATCAGCCTGTCATATCAACGAATTTCACTGTTTGATTTAAGGGACATTTTTATTTAATTTCGTACAATGCTGTAAATAATTTTGGTACTGTATTGATGTCCAGTGTGAAATCATGGTCCCGAAGCAAAACCAGAACCATTCGTCTTTTCATGTCATATTCTGACTCAATACAGCTGTGCGAATGACATGTTATTCTTCGAATCAGACAGTCACGGTCTGAGACCGCTTCGACTGTGTTCCCCTGCACTGAAACCTGTGTGTCTTTCCAGCATGTTGGTTGTGATAACATCCTGGGCTCGGATGCCAAGGAGGACCGATGCCGTGTGTGCGGCGGGGACGGCAGCACGTGTGAGGTCACCGAAGGACTGTTCAATGATTCGCTACCCAGAGGAGGTCAGGAGGTCACTGATTATACACTCACAAATATCACATATTAGGTATTTTACCATAAACTGCTATGCATTGTCATGATAATGTGGTCTATCGAGTTAAGTAGGTTGGTGGTTGGTGTAACACAAATATTGGATGGTTTGACCCCAGGCAGCATCTAACCATGAACTCCTTACGTAGCTGTTTACTTGAAGCTCCCCCAGAGATTTTAGTAGAATCTAATAGAAGTTAATGTTTCAATAATTTAACGACACATTTGCAATGTTCAGAATTCTCTGATATCAGTTTACTCTTTTTCCCGCCATTGACGGAATTTTCCGGGATTCCGTGTTTTCACTGTTATACGCTATTACACATCTACTGAAATAGTACAGAATCTCCTTATCAAAACACAGTCGAAATAGAAGCAGAAACAAGTGATAGTGTAAAATAACTTGATCATCAACTTTTAACATATAAATCAAAACTTGGTTTCAAAACGATTTTCTCCGATTTTTGTTGAAACTTACGCACATTTAAGTATTGATAAAAACAGCCGAAATAGAAGCAGAAACAAGTGATAGTGTAAAATAACGTGATCATCAACATTAAACATCATATAAATCAAAACTTGGTTTCAAAACGATTTTCTCCGATTTTTGTTGAAACTTACCCACATTTAAGTATTGATAAAAAAAAGAATGCTTGAATCTAGAATAAAATGTGTTTTTGGTTTGAAAGCAGAGGCTCTGTTCCTTCTTTTCATATATTGTATTTTCTGATATTCACACAACAAAACATTCAGGGGGCTGTGAAGTTGAAAAGTTGTGAAGTTGAAAAAAAAAATGCTGGCTGGCAACTTTTTTCATAAACCCTGGCGTCGCAATAGTTAATGGTCACATGACATGTAAAGACAAGTAAATAAATAAAATATTTTAAAAAATTAGTACGCATTTATTTATTTTATTTTGTAGGTGGACTTTAAGTTGACTTTAAGTTGTTTTAGGAACCCAATTAAATAAAATAATAATAATTATTAGTATTATTATGTTTTACCTCTAATTACAAAAATGAAGACAGAAATATTACTGTTGTACTGTAAAATACAAATAAATATTTGATAATAAATATAATTATTTTATTTTAGACTTCAAGTTACGAAACTAATATTTATTTCACTTGTAAAACTGTAACAACTGCCCACAAAAATGTTGGAAATTTTGCAAATGTGTAAATAAAGTAAACCTAGCACAGGTTGAGTTCCCAAATGCTTGCAGCGATGGAGTTCGATGCATTTACTGTCACTCTAGAATGCTGAAAACAGTGGATCACAAGCTGCTCGTGCACAGTGCTGCGCTTAACTTTAAAACATGTGCCGCATCAGCCTTTAAAGTTATTTAATTAAACCGCAGCCTTTGATTTTATAATCATACTAAGTTATGTCAGGGTCATCATGCAGCTCCATTTAGTTATTTAAATTTTACATGGAATATTATTCATTATTACCTTTTCATCAATTCATGAACTTGCCTGCAGTTCTCTTACAAACCGCTGTCCATGTTGCTTTGGATATTTGAAGTTTATAAAGCTTTTCAAAAGTATAAAATAGAGTGTGGCGAAATCCACTGCTGAGATGTATGGAACAAGAGAAGCACGGCGCAGACCGATCTCTCCCCTCAGAATCCCGTTCCAGAGAGCGCGCCGCATGCCTGCCAAACGCGACAAGTTTTTAATCGCTTTCCACTAGAGAAATCCCACTTGAAGAAAGCACAGCACAAGCGAGTGGAGGAACGCATTGTCTTTTTGGCAGTGGCTCCTGTCAGGGGGCCAACGGGGTGCTTTGGCCAAGATCGACATTTTTCATGGAAATGCTGTGAGGTTTTTTCATCAGACAACAATGATAAAGCTTTTGTTTTTGGGTCAAGAAACAAGTTGTCAAAATAGAAGCTGTAACAAAATATACGAGTATTAATTGCATCATCCAGTGAGAGAATCAATAAAACTTATAATATTGCACGCATTGTCAGGCCACATCCAAAAGTATTTTCTGTTGTAAGGGACTGTTTTCTCCTTTTAAGGTATAGCTGGTAAATCATCTGAAACTTTAAGGGGGAGTGAAGGGTACGGTGTAGATTCTTCTCTTGTAATGAATTTTCTGTTGCTAAGTTAGTTAGGTTTTCTTTGAGCATGCTGGGATTCTATTCAAATACAACTGTGTGCTCCGGGTCTGTTTAGTTTACACGAAACACTAGATGCAACTAAGAATTAGCCATAAAGCTTTAAAGAACGACAAAATGAAGACGTTCTTGAAAGGGAAAACAGAGAGAGTTTTACAGTATGTCAATGCTAATTTAGCACAACATGCTAATTTAAGAACCGTTGCTATAAATATAAACACATACATACAGCATGTTGGGCAGACAAGTCGATTAGGCGACCGCCATGGCCTTAATATAATATCATTGTGATAAAATCAACCATGATGCCAAAAAATGCTGCTAAAACAAGATTTACATGTATGTACATTTACCGACAACTGCAAAATAGTGCCATGAGTAAAATAATGAAATATTTTCTATGAGTAAAATGCAGGTTTTGCTTTATTTTGTAATTTTTTAAATTTAATATTTAGCCTACATTTTGCAGGTTACATGGAGGTCATCCAGATACCTAAAGGATCGGTTCATATTGAAATCAGGGAAGTGGTCGTGTCAAAGAACTACATTGGTGAGTGTTTGTATTTATCTTTTTGAAGCTTTGTTTATGAGCTGCACGATTAATCGTTAAAAGATCGCTATCTCAAATCAGACACCCATGCGATCTCATTCCTAAATGACAATGATTCGTCTCTGTCTATTAAACCTTTGACAAAATCACACCAGAACATTAAAATCTGTGTTTGCGCTGCTGCTGATCCAGAAAGAGCAGTTGTCATGTCTAGGTATGAAACAGCTTCACAAACAATCTTTTGAACATGACAGGTTGTGTGTTACAAATATTCAAATTATATTCGAATTATCACAGAAGTACTGGGATAAAAGTTTATAGTTCAGATATAAACACTGATGTCTATGGTAATAATCAAAATAGAGTAAATCACCTTTTGAACGTAACTTGATGCTTCAAATAAAGACTGTATTAATTACATCATTACACCAGTAGGTGGCGACAAGTGATTTTTAAAAAATGTATTTATCATTGAATCATTCATTCAAAAGATTCATTCAAAAAAATGCTGATTCATCCAGTAATGAAACAAGTTAAGTTTTTATGATTAAGTCATTGAATCATTCATTCAAGTGAGTTTTAAAAAAGAATTCATTCGAATGAATCAAACATTTTTACTTTATACTGCATTAATTCATATTTTGGCAGATTCTCTTTAAAATGGCGTGTTATTTTGTTTCATTTGTTTGTTCAGAATTGTGATCTCTGTTTGAAACACTTCTCATTTTATCAATAATTGTGCAGCTCTACTGAGTACAAAATTGGTGAAGTGGTTTGTGTTAAGCTTTGTTGTGGGTGTAAATCTGGTTCAATCTGACAGCCGTACTCATTCTCATGTTCATTCTCTTAAGATGGGTCTTTTATCTTTTCCCAACCACAAGCTGAGTAAAACCATCATGGTTCCCAGCCATGTAACTAATTAAAACAATCAAACAAGCGGGTCCAATTAAGTTGTTTTGAGTGCAAACATAAATATAGCCAGTGTGTATGACAGCTTTGTTGAGTTTTGTTGTCCATCATGTTGACGTGGAGGATTTTCTCGCCGTTTGAGAGGAAGATAAGTTGTCTGATGTTCTGGCACAGAGGTGGCTGACGTTAGCAACACATTTGTTAGCAACACATTACAAGGAAATTATAAAACACATTTTGTCACATGGCATGTTTGTGGAATACATACACATGGCCCTGTTTAAAATGAGGATCTCAAATGTCTCACAAATATTTGGCTATTAATGAAAGCATGCTACAGAATTGGTTCATTGATGTTTAAAATCAGTCATTTAATTTCAATTATACCTGAAACAACTGTCTTCTTATTTCTCTGGTTGGTTTTAGCCAACGTATCATATAGCCTAACTGCAGACCTGCCAACCTGTGCGCATTTTGCGTAGCGGGTAGCCTACGCATTCTGACCTCAAAGTACGGTGGTACGATTTGTCACTCTGAACTACGCCAAAACCTGGTGACGCTTCTGTGCACGCGCAGTCCTCAAATCAAGCAACAGCAAAAGAGGGGAGTTCGACCTATCATAGCGCTGGGTTCATTCCCCAAATAGCAAGCGGGTTTGATTGACAGATGCGTAAAACCTATCATTAAAAAGAGACTGAAAATCGGCAGCAATAAATTATCCCGCTTGATCCTCTTCCACTCCCGCGGCCCGCCGTCTGACTGAGTTCATAAGCGAGGACAGTACAGTAGTCACAGTACTTCTGACTCCTGAAGGTAAACAGGCTGGGGTGGATGTGGAAAGTTGAAATATTATTTTTAGTTAACTTAATCTGGATTCAATGATCACACGGGAGTGATCACATGGATTATTTTAAAATACTCCGTCATTCATGGTCACTCAGATAAGTGGAAAACATCATTCAGCCATGCAAATTATAAAATGCTTAAGTATTGATGAACAATAAATCTAAATAAAATTAAAATCGCTATGGCTTAGTGATTATGAAAGTTCTGTAATTTGTGGATTACTGATAAGCACGAGTCTGGAGAAACAGGCGTTTATTTATTCATTCTCAGTGTTGAGAAACGTAGTCTGCATGTGTTACGTTATTGAGTTAATAATAATTAAAGTACCTAAGTATGTTGAATAATTATTTTGTATGAAAACTAGCGCATTAGTTACTTATGGATTAAAAAGTAACTGTTACCGTTCTATCAGTGCTGCGCGAGCTTTATCTCACAAACACAGACCGCGCGCACAGAGAGAGAGAAGATAATTGTAAATTGACAGGCTTAAAAGATAGTTTACGGTTACTGTTAAAACAGCCCCATATTTCGAATTCATCTAAACTTATACTTGATATTCTTTTTAGATAAGTGATTCGTTTTGCTATTATTGGTCATGTGACAGGACTCCTGTCTATTCATTGTCAACTATTGTCTATAAATAGGTTTGTATTGGCTAACGTTTATTCAGCTAATGCGTATCCTGTGTGTCTTGCATTGTCTCAAAAAATATGACATCCCCCCCAAAAAGATTACAAGGTTGGCAGGTCTGTAACTGGCAGTTTGAGAGCATAAAATTCTGTCATCATTTGCTCGCCCTTGTGTCTTTCCAAACCCATATGACTTTTATTCTTCCATGGAACAGAAAAGGAAATGTTTTCAAGAATTTATATGCAGCTCTTTCCTATATAATGAATGCATATGCATTTATATGAAAACTTGCCATGTCACTTTCAATTCTGAAACCTGCAAAAACCTTAAACAAGAACCAATTAGCATTTGGCATCATTGATCGATGTGTAACCTGTCACAACACATCTTGGTATACACTAAGTTTAAAAATGTAAATTCTTGAATTTTTAGGTAATAAAAACTTGGATTTTAGTGTGTTTTCATACAAATCTATCAAATGGCATCTGAAGACTTGTGTATAAATCATATGTACTACATATATGATGCTTTTTGGAGCAAGTCTATACTTTCACTTATGGAAAAAGGGCAGTTCAAACATTCTGCTAAATTTCCCTTTTTTTCTTCCATGGCGGTCAAATTTTTAGTTTTGTTTCAAATAATTCACAAATGATGGTGTGCTGTTTTTGGCTATTTTAACCAAATATTACTACCAAGATAATATTTGGCTAAAGTTTTGTACAACATGATGTAGTGACTTGCCCCATGTAGAATAAAACTTCATCTTCAATGTGAGTTTTATCCGTTTAAAGATTTATCAAAATTACTGTTCATTTCTTTGTTTAAATCTTAAAAAAAAATTAAATAAACTTAGTGTACCTTTAGGAAAAATAAATGGTGCAAAAGTCATTTTGAGCTGGAGTGAGTAAAAAACACCTTGTTTTTCTACAATTTGGCCCAATTTTAAACAAGACGTTTTTCTACAATTATGCTTTGAGATGAGATCTTTGTTTTGACAACTGAGCAGTTATGGCATTTGTGAGGAAAGCAGACTTTCACCTGAACTTGATAAGTTAGATCTACAAGCTGCACTGCGTCTGAAAGCGCGAGTGAAAATTGCCCTTGACATCAGGAAGCCTGAGCCACTCTGTAAGATGATGCTCGTCATGTTGACGAATGACAGCGATGACATCACACTCTCAGCTTGGCAGCATCTCTCTCGTGTCGGGTTATTAACTGGTGCTCTCACTTGTCACAGCTTTGAAATCGGAGGCGGATGACTATTACATCAACGGAGCCTGGACCATCGACTGGCCCCGCAAATTTGACATCGCAGGAACAGCCTTCCACTACAAGAGGCCGACCGATGAACCCGAGTCGCTAGAAGCTCTAGGGGCCACCACTGAAAATCTGGTGGTTATGGTGAGTAGATCTAGATCCTTATATATTCTCTATAAGGAACACAGTAGTCTCAGTAGTTCTAGTGTTTTAGAAGTATATGCCAGAGATGTGGCCTGGCAGGTCGTTCAGATGCTCAGAGAAGCGCTGATGCACTTATGTGATTTCAATCTAGCTTGTGTCATGTCCCTTTCCTCTCTGTTGGACCTGTAGTTTCCTGTTATCTCTCCACTTTACTTTCAGTAAAAGTAACAAAAGTCATTTTAAAATAAAGTTTTATATAAAAACTGTCTATTTTACAACAATTCAGGCCTTTCCTCTGAGTCTATAAAAGCTCATGTAGTAAGGTCACAGTAGTGATACTGTAGAGCAGGCTTGTGTTTTGAATACGCAGTTTGAAATTGTTTGGCTCCTTCTAAATAAAGTTCACATCTGTGTACAAACCTCACATGAACTCTAGCTAGCGGTTTCATAGTTAACCGTTATATATGTTTGCACTAAAAACCTCTGTCTGGCCAAATGCGAGTGCTCATGTGCACATGTTTTAGCACGCGTGTGTGTGTTCATTCTGAAAAGCCCCGTCTCTACAACCACAATCGCTTTCGCCTGGACAAGAAGTGCTGGAAATACCTGGCCTGGTCGCAGCACCGCTGGAAAACATACAAGTGGCCAATGCACCACAAGTCATTCCATTGTGGCCCACACTGGTTAACAGGGCTTTCCAATTTATAACACACACACACACACACACATGCAATTATAGCTCTCTGACTAAGTAATTCAGGAATAAAGCTGATGTGATATGCTAAATATGTGCTCGTTCAAGCTGAAATGAGGTTGGGCTCATCCAAAAAATCTTCTCTTCCTAAAGATTTGATTGCTCTATTCGATACATTTTTAAGACCTCAGTATTTGTCTTTTTGTCACTAATCCAAGACCAACTTCCTTTGCCAAAATCCTTGGTTAAGATCGTGGAGGTCTATAATACCTGGAGAATTCCCATTCATCTCAATGACAGTTGCTCGGCTGGCATATCTAGCCTTGGAAAGATGCAGCATACAGGTGAATTTTTTCTAGTTTGAGCCAGTCAAGAATGACGTCACCACAACACAGAGTGGCTGATGCAACCACAAGAATGTGAACAGTCCCACCATAAAATACTCTAACATCCCATCTACTATGAATAATTGCAATCCGTCAAAGTGCTATTTGTGACAATCTTGGAACAAAACTAACCAGGTTGGCCCTGATCTCTTTGTTATGCCTGTATATTAGCAACAGAAAAGAAACTCCTATTCCATTTTAAATGTTACAGGTACTGCTACAGGAACAGAACCTGGGCATCCACTACAAGTTCAATGTGCCCATCCAGCGTACAGGAAGTGGGGACAATGAAGTGGGCTTCTCCTGGCACCATCTGCCCTGGTCTGAGTGCTCAGCAACATGTGCAGGAGGTACGACAATCAATTCTGTAGAGAAATTCTGAGAAAGTTTGTTGTACCTGGTGATCAGTAATGAGAAAATGTGAAAAATAAGTTGACAGACTGGACGAAAACATGTTCTTGAAAGTGTCCCCAGCAGGCTTCATAAGTAATTTAAAGGATTTTCCTGATGACTTGGACACGAAATAATACTTTTTGAATAATCTATTAGTTGTTTGTTCAGTTACAGTGAACAAGAACTGAGCTTTCAAGCTTCAAAAATGAGAGATCATGAGAGAAGTAGCAAAGTCTGATTCTTGAACAACAGATCTTTTGAAGGAATCAGTTCATCCAGTTCACAAAACTGGTTGGAATGATTCATTTGTGAATTGGACTGATTTTCTTCATAATTATCAGAAAATAGGAACTTAAATTTTGGTAATTTGGTATTTATGGCCCTGTTTACACCCGGTATTAAGATGCGTTTTGGTCTATCGTATCACAAGTAGACGAGGGAGACATTTCCGTTTACACCTGGTGTTTTAATCCGTCTCTTTTGTCCACTTTTGACCAATTCTGCCCTGGTTTCTTCGAGGAGAGAGTATTTGGGCAGGTAAATGTGTGGGCTTTTTCAGATCTTTCAATCTAATGGATGAAATAAGCTTGAGCAATATACATATGAACGCAAAACGTATGTCCCGTCTGGCTAATACGCTTCACATAATGTTTACGCATTAGGTCAGAAGGCGGAGAAATCCTACAGAATGATAATTTTTATTTTTTTTATCTGACATATGACTATGGTTCACCAATTTGTGCCACCAACATACAAGTTGTGCGGGGAGCAGAAGGGCTGCCTCTTATTTCAACATCTGAATGTCGTAACCACATGTAAATGTGAGCCCTCACCTCAAATATGACCAGACTGTTCTGGCTCCTCCGAAATAAATGGCTTTCTTACAACAATAAATAGTTTTCCTCTCTCCTTTTTTCAGTTATAGCCATTGAAAACATTCAAAGCACTTGTTATATTTCACCAAAAAATGCAAACATCGCAGGCTAGTCCACTGAGGGTTTTCACAGAGCTCCGCGAACTCAACCTCATTTGTTGCTCAATTAATTTGAACACATTTTAGTTTATATGGAAATACCCCAGGGCAACACGTATGTCATTTGTGAAATTTTGGGTTATTAATACAACTCCCGGCTGTTCTGCTGGCAAGCCACACAGGGAGCATTTGAACACCCAGTGAACTGCCATAAAATTCAGCAATATTCTTTTAGAAATGATTTGTGATTGAGACACTTGGACTTGATTCCTGCTTTTTTTTTTTACAAACTCCCATTAAATTTCAACGTTGCGGTCTTATTGTTTTGATCGTTATGTTTAACATTGATAACGATCTTACATCATGAACTGATGTCATGAGATTTCACATTTACCCCCTGGTTTGGTTTCAGCGAATCAAATCGGTACTAGCGAAATCTCTTATCTTGAAAGGGTTCATCGAGCTCCCACCGGAGTAGTTTGTTATTTCGGCTACCCAGTCAAGAATGTCGTACTGGCAGCTATTAGATCCACCTCACAAGGTGGCCTTGCGCGCTAGCCAAGCTTGGCATAAACCGGCTTAACTGGAGGCTAATGTTTTTCCTTATGGGCCCCAAAGAGTCCAATGGCCTCTCGCGCTAAGCATAGCGCACTACTCTGCCATTACTGTGGTAATGCTCACTTTTCACAACCAAGAGCCAAAGAAAAGATTGGCTTCTCTGTAAAAATCATTCACTAAGACACTCACTTCAACCGAGGCATTTACACACCTAGATATAACACGGAGAGAAAATTGATATCACCTCCGTGCCTCTATCCACACAGAGTGCTCTGTCAGCAAGCGGACCCCTAGAGAAGAGACACAGAGCTAGTTTAACCTCAGGGACCGGTGCCGACCACACAACGCTTTGCGCTCGAGCTGCTGAAGTGCCGAAAACGATCGTGCAGCTGAAAGCGTGAGGCAGATGAATGAAGTGATCTTTTATTGTCTTTTTGCAGGTTCGCAGAAGCAGGAGGTGGTGTGTAAAAGACTGGATGACAACTCTGTGGTCCAGAATAGCTACTGTGACTCGGACAGCAAACCGCCAGGGAACCAGCGGCCCTGTAACATCGAGCCTTGCCCTCCCGAGTGAGTATAGCAACTTTGAGGCCTATTGATTGGGGAAACAAAACAAAAGAGATATATAATTGTTAGGACTGTCGATCTAATGTGTTCATTTAAATTTAAATTTAAAAATTTTAATGCACCTGCACCAGACCTACGTAGTCTAACATTTCATACAGTTGATTGGTGAGGAAAACATGAAGAAGGGCATTAACTCATGAATCTTAGGGGCATATAATTGCCTTCTATAAGCTCCAGCCTATATAATTATATGCCCCTAATTATATACCCTGTATGATTTCTCATATTTATATGCAATGATATAGTTAAGCTATATCACAGTTATGAGTGCAATATCACACAAGTGATGTTTTTTTCCCGAATAGCACGAGAGCAAATGTGATACTGATTTTATACAACAGTTCAACAAATAAGAAGTTAACCATTCATAAAGAGAGCCATTTACTTCCTGAATGAATCAGCCGTTTGAACGAATCGAATGAATTAATGACTTAATGACATATTAATAAAAAAAACATTTAAGTTTCACCCAAAAATGAAAATTCTGTTATCATTTACTAATTTTATTTTTCTTCTAAACCTATTTTTTTATAATGTCTATTTGATGCTTTTCTCATTTAACTCAATAATGACTTTAAATTGTCTTTTTGGGACTAATTTCTCAGCCCAAACAGATTTGTGATTAATTAGATTAATTAATCGCCACATTGTGTAATTAATTAGATAAACAATTTGAATGGCTTGACAGCCTATTTATTATAATTGCATATTTAAAGGATAGCATATTTATAACCATTACATCATGTAGTAAGTGGTAAATTTTTTATGACAATTTGCACAATTTCCTTAAATAAATGAATAAAAAAATTAATTCTCAATATTGTAATGAAGTATGAAAAATTATTCTGCCAATTTGTATTTCTATTTTATTTTTTATCAGTACAGTGAATACTCTTATCGTATTACAAATATACTTTACAATGCAGATAATATATCATTAATTATTGCATCATGGGACTGACAATGAGAGCAAACTTTTTGCATTACATCATGTCCTAACTTGATAAGATGAGACAAGTTTCATGTGATAAGCAATTATGTCCACATTGAAAGCTAAAACGCTGAACAATGTGACACAATTTCTGCCGAAAGTCAGAGCCAGTTTGACTTGACGGATTTCACAGAAAATCGTGATTTTTCAAGTATTATGGTCACAGACTTCAAAGTTTGATTCCATTCATATGAAGGATATCAAACATGTTTAATATTTTGAGCTTATTTTAGAACACATAAGGTCTTCATTTGTCACATGTTTCTGTGTGAGTTTGTTGTGTTCGTAATGATTTGAAAGTCTAGTAGTGTGTGATCCTCAGTTGTTTAGTGTATATGATGCCCAGTTTTTACTTTGTAACTATTTACAAAGTCGGCAAGTGTATGATGCCTTGTGTTTTAAAATGGGTTCAGATTTTAAAAGTCGTGTAGTGTATTCCAGCCTTAACCTGAACCCAAACCTAACCCTAACTTAACAGTCTACTAATACTCCAATGAGAGTTGACATGTAGTTGCAAAGTTACTTATTTCCCCGATTTCACAGACAAGGTGCTAGTCCCAGACTAAAATCCACGGTTTAACTGAAATCAACTAGCACTGGCATATCTTAAAATAGATCAGTACCATTGTTTTGTCTCAACATGCAACCAGTAATGTTTTATAATAGATATATAAAAGCTACTTAAATGTCCTAATTGAACTAAGGCCTAATCCTGGCTTAATCTAAACCCTGTCTGTAAAACCGGGCCATAGTTAGTAGAATGTCTAAAGTGGACCATTGAAATAAAGTGTTACTAAAAAAACAGGCTTCATTTATTTACATCATGCAGAAATCTAGTTTTTTTTAAATCATTTTCCTTATATATAAATATATATAATTTTCCAAACATGTTGCTTATACTTTTTTTTTGCTCTCTTTGTCAGCTTAGGATGAAAAAAAATACAGAAATTGTATTCTGTTTTGATGAGTCTTATCAAAATAGTAATAGCTGCTTAGCAATAAAAGTGCAAAGGCCCACAACCGTAATGTTTCATTTGTCTTCATAGCACCCCGACCATAAAGAGCTTCTTTGAAGACAGCTTAAAAACTAAGCAACATGATTTATTTCTTCATATGTTGCCTATTTTCATTTGGATTTTAGTGCCAAAATCCTAAAGGCATCCAAAAAAGTATGAGTGATCACCTGTGTTTAATTGTATTGGCCAGCAGAATTTATGAACCCTCAAGGGACAATATCCATAAACATGTGTGGAGTATGCGTGTGTGCGGCGGCCAGACGCACTTAACGCTCATTTTCAATGGGGCGAGCAGCTGAGCAAAGTTCACTTGTGTCTGCAAATTTTAAATTGGAAGGAGGAATTAAATGGTTTTGGCCTCTGCACTCCTGCATCTTGCCAGTGGAGGGTTTAGTGAACCTGAACCCCAAGATGGGCATCGCTAATAACATCATCAAAAATCTATTTCCATCTCCACCTGATGTCAGAGGAATGCAGTCTCTGGCCCAGAAAGGGTCGTAATGGTCATTTGAGAACACCCTTTTGTTTTTGGGGAGGTCATTTCTCTCTAATGATCTTGCAGATTATGACAGATTTTATTTCATTATTAATTCATGTTCAGCTTTAATTTTATTTTACTTGTAGCGTTTCATAAGACACATAGTCCGTGGCTTTATCAGAGCATCGCCAAGAGAATGCAAACAAACCACACAGAACTTAATTCAGCCGTAACAAATAATAAAAAGACACGGTTATATAAAATGTCTGTAAGTGTAGGAGTAGTTTTGCCAAAAACTAAGACAAATTGAATGCAAATTTGGAATTGTTGTTGCCATTGTGTGGAGTTCACAGCAATGAACCTTAACAAAGTGCATTTGCAGAGTCCAAAAAACAATTGAGAGTACAAATATGGTTTTGAGTAGTAAATAAAATGGCGTTTCAGGCCATTTATGCAAAATTTTTCTCTTCCTGCTAATTTTAGGCCACCATGTGGCAAGGCGTTATTTGCATTAAGCCCCTGAAACCTATATATCAAAATCAAGATCTTGATGGATTTTTCAATGTTGGGTTTCACTGAGAGATTGTAAATGGACCTGAGAGTGACTGTCACTGCAAAGACATATCTATTTATTTTGTTGTGAAAAGAAGTTTGGGGTTGGTAAGAATACAGTAAAAACACTAAAGTTGTGAAGTATTATTACAGTTTAAAATAAATATTTTTGGTAACACTTTATTTTACAGTATCCTTGTTACACGTTACATGTAGTTACTGTAACAACTATAAATTATGCATAATTACATGCAACTAATCCTAAACCACACCCCAATCCTAACCCTATAGTAAGTACATGTAGTTAATTATCATTACACAGTACTTAAATGCATAATTACACTGTAACAAAGACATGGTTTTCTATTTGGAAAAAAAATAGAAAAGTTTTTAAAAAAATTGCATTTATTTGAAATAGAAATCTTTTGTAACATAACAAGTGTCTTTTACTGTCACTTAAAAAAATAAATCTAAAATTTTGAGGGGTAGCATATATGCAATAAATACTAAATATATATTTTGAGGAAATCACGCAAAATGCAGTTAGTAATAAATATTTATGGATGGAGAATTCCCATTTTGTGTGTTTACAGGTGGTTTATTGGTGACTGGTCAGAATGTGGGAAAACCTGTGACGGAGGCATCCGAACACGTACTGTTTTGTGTATACGTAAAATCGGCCCGGCCGAGGAGGAGACCCTGCAGGACAGCCACTGTCTGACCCATAGACCAATAGAGCAAGAGTCCTGTAACAATCAGTCCTGCCCACCCCAGTGGGTGACGCTGGATTGGTCTGAGGTGACCCGAAATGTTCTTCATCTATAAAGTCTTCGGATAATCTTCTTGCAAAGTTGTTTTCATATTGTTGTGTTGTGTTTTTGTCTATAGTGTACCCCAAAGTGTGGCCCTGGCTTCAAGCATCGTATTGTTCTGTGTAAAAGTAGCGACCTGACCAAAACCTTCCCACCAGCCCTCTGTTCGGACCATAACAAACCTCCGGTCCGGATTCGCTGCAGCCTTGGTCGCTGTCCACCACCACGCTGGATCCCTGGAGAATGGGGACAGGTACGAAGATTTATTTCAGAAGTTCAAAAGAACAGCATTTATTTTAAATTTGTAACAATATTAATGTCTTAACGGTCACTTCAGATCAACTTAATGCATCCTTGTTGAATAAAAGATACAAATCTTACTATGCTATACATCTGAATCTGAAAAATAGGCACTCTTATTTTTCGACTCCTCCCCTCCAATCATCTAGCCTCATTCTGGTATGTAATGTCCTTTTTTCGATCCAATCAAGTACCATCTTACTTTGAATATTGTTTCACTCCAATATACATCTCATATTATGAAAGTAAAATCAATGCAGTTTCATGTTGACTGTAAACTACAAGCAAATGCAGCCTTGTATAAGTATTTCACGTGTCGTTAAGATTTAGAACAACTAAAGAAAGAGTATTACTGTGCAATACATGCGTAACGACTGTTTTAATACAGCAAGAAAAAGACCATGTGTTTAGTTGACGTCAACAGAAGTTACACTCGCATGATAAACTAGAGCCTCTGGAAAGCCAGTGACGTGTGTGACAGCGAGTATAACAGCCCAAGAGTGTGTAAGTGGAGGTAATATCATCCAGATTGTTTGAAGTTTATCTCTGCCGTTGACAAGGTTTTCTGTCAGTGCCAAGAATATGTTTTTAAAAAGACAAAACATATCACTCTCAGACGGCTCTGTGGTTTTTCTCTTGAAAATAAGGATACTATCAGGATAACTGTGGTGGCTTGTAGTAAATCTTTTAAAAATTTCTGTATAAACAAAATAAAAACAATAATAATAATATCTTCCTCTATACAGGTAGTATTCCATAAGAGGAGAAAAAAATGTAGGGCAGTTGAAAAGGAGAGATTGAAAAATAGAAGTTCGCATCACCCTGGTTCCCTCAACAAAAGCCCAATAGGTTTTGGGATTATTGCAGAACATAAGCTCTGTGACCAACAAAACTCAATGATTGTTACACATTTTGTTCATTGTTTTAATCTTGACAAATGAACAAAACTTTTGAAGCCTAAATACAATCACCAGAAATAAAAAGCTAAACGTAGGTGATAAACATACTACACCACAGTCACATAACTTCAACATCACCATCAAGGTTCCAACAACTCTTTCAGTCTTTATTTAAAATCTACAAGATGGAAAGTTTAAGTAAGAATAATTTTCAAGGGCGTGATTATAAACAAGTTTGTGAAAGTGGACTAGTGAGTAGATGAGTTTACCTGTTCCAGTCCCAGACAATCTCTGTTACTTTAATTTACTATTATCACTGTAAAGCTGCTTTGAAACAATCTATATTTTTAAAAGCGCTATATAAATGAAGGTGACTTGACTTGAGCGGGAGAAAGAGAATATGTGCTTTCCGTACATAATAAACGTAATTTTGTGGCAAAAAAAAACAGAGAAATAATTTGTAATTTTTATCCTATTGTTTACTTATTTACTTGGTCATTGTCGTTGTGGGTTTTGGTTCTTCTGCTGCTGTAATTTGTAAAGACCTTTGAAATAACTGAAATCATTTGGCGAAGTGATATGGAACTGTAATGCGGTCAAGACCTGCCTGGAACTACTTTAGCCGTTCGTTTCGCTGAAAATAATTGCACTCCTTAGATAGAATGTCCGTTAGCCAATCAGATTCAAACATCCAACAGCCCTATAATATTACAAGAACAACAATAATTTAATGATCTGAAAAATATAACAAAAGTCTAGCTTTAACCATCTTCCTGAATGAAGTGACTGTAGTACAAGTTTCCCGCCATCCCAAGATTCCTGTAATGAACAGACTCTCATAATGGAGTGGCTGTTGAAGGGAGCCATGGGCCAAAAGGTCACTGGTTAAAATCCCACTTAAGGCCTTACATAACTGACATAACCCGTGCTCTAATAAAGTCTGTTTAATACAGTGGGGATGAAATGGGAAGGCTGCTGGAAACTCATCTGAGATGTCTGCACTCAAGTCCCATGAGGTGTCCTTCACTGTGGGTCTTACACGTGTTTATGACTAAATCCACATAAGATCCTTGTCTTGGCATGTGTCGTCAGTGTTTCTGTGGCATTCGCACTAGGCTCTGCAGCACAGTGACTAATGAGCTAAATTTGTGTATTGTATTGTATTGCTAGGCAACTATTTAGTTTTTCCATTGAATCACTGTGCTACATCATGGTAGGAGACTACTGGAATACATCTCAGTTTCATTCAGACAGTCGCAATTTACTCCCTCCAGCAACGTGGAGAGCTCTAATGTAGAACAGCTGACAGTAGTCAGAGATTCAATTAAACTATTACAATGACATTCCGCAAGTAGCTCTCGGTCCTTCGTTTTGGAGCACTGAGTTTGGGCCCGAATTCACAATCGTGCCACGGACCGCCTGACATACACCACACACAAAAATGCCTTAAAATCATTCACACCAGTCTAATTGGTTGGCTTCTTCACAATGGACTCTATATGCACTCTAAAAACTCAGCACTACAGAGGCTTCTGGTATAGTATTTTCCCATAGCAAACTGTCGATTACACCTAACTATATTAAAATATAGAATATGATATATATATATATATATTAGTAACTATGGTAATCATAATATTTTAGTATATGTACTTTTAGTACGATATAATATGTTAGTAATAATTTTCAGAAGCTTTAAATATCTTCAGCGTAAAGGTGGATTGTATCAATATTGCTTTGTCCTGTTGTGGGACACTTCCCACATATTTTATTTTATAGAATTTTTTATTTTTTTTTCATTTGTGTACTTTTCTCACAATTTCCATACACTTCACTGCACCGGAAGTTGTGTTGGCCATTAAGGGTGATTTGCGGAAGTGATCGTGCATATAGTTCATTTACAGGAGTCAGTGGTTTTTTTATGATTTCAAGGAAATAGTAGATACATTTCTTTAGAGTTTGAGAGAATTAAAGTAAAAGAAAGTAAAAGAGCGCCCTTGAGCACTTCAGAATTACATCTGATTTCAGATTTGCTACCTCGAAACGTTACGTAAATAAAAAATCAACCAATGTTGGTTGTTAAACATTATTCAGATATCCCTTTTCCTGTTTAACTCAATGGTCCTTGGCTGGAAAGTGGACAAGACTTAATGTCTGTTGACAAATGGGTTGAAAATACTGTTCTATTTACAATTTTGGGCCAGTTCCTGAAGTCTAACTTAACTGACTCGTTGTGGCAAAGTGGCTTAAATGATATTAATCTTAATTTTGCTTGTTATTTATACATCACACCTTATATTTAATCTCAAATATACTCCTCACTGTTGCTGCTGTCTTTAAGGTAACCAAGTACACTAACTTTTTGTTTTTTTACAGTTGTGGTGAAGTGTATATCAATTACATTATAATGTAATAAAATGTAATAAAATTCACTTGTACTGTACCATTTAAAACATTAGATTTAAATTGTTTGTTTTTTTAGACAAAATACAGAGTTTTAATATAATCCATTTATCTATCAGCCATAACATGAAAATAAATGATCAGTTTATGGTTCTGAGATATGGATTACAGGCTGAATTTACGGCTCATTGCATGTTTTTTTCTTTTACAGTGCTCTGCTCAGTGTGGACTAGGGCAGCAGATGCGGTCGGTTCAGTGTCTGTCGTATACGGGACAACCCTCCACCGAATGTCCAGACTCACTACGGCCCAACACCATGCAGCAGTGTGAAAGCAAGTGTGACGCTACACCAATCTCCAGTGGTGACGGTAAGTCAGTCACCCTTCTGCTAATCCCATGAAAGAGCGGTGATGATGACTTTCGTATCAGCTGCATCTGGCTTTGATCATAGTGTTGACATTTACAAAGTTTGTGGCCTCTGTTTTCAATTTTGAATTAACAAAGGATTATATTGTTCTATTCTTGCCCGTTATTAACTACCTCTGTTTGGAATCGAGGCAGGACACTATTTAGGCAATCCTGGATTCAATAAAAACTCTATGACCCTTGCGAGATGGATTCCTATTCCGATTCCTTCACTGGGGTAGCAGCGTTAGATTATCTCTTCTAATGGGATTAGTTCTATCCTAATCAACAGCAGTGACGGAATGTCAGCTTTCATTGTCATCAGCCATGGCAGTTAAAAGACTCTAATAAGAGACACAATAATTTTAATAGGGCCAGTTAGTGCGCTGCCACACTAATGCAGATGGCCGTCTGCCTGCGCTGTGAATCAGGTCGCTCTCTTTTACGCTGTAATTACTTTAAGAGGCTTGTGTCCAGGCCCTGAGTCATGGCCTCTTTTAAGGAAGAGTTTTGGACTTGATGCAAAGGAAGTCTATTAGTTTTCCAGTGCTACAGGGTCATGCAAGATCCTGTCCCCCTCCAGAGATGGTCTTATTATTGGGAGATACCAACCTCCACTGCCCTTCCAGAAGGAAAAATCATAATGGTCAACTTGGATCATGTATGTCTTGATGATCAATTACATTACAACCTTGACATCATTGAATTTCCGTCAGAGTTGTGTGACATTCAATCACTGTTTGAGGATTCCATAGAAATGAATAAGAAGTGCCTAAACTAAATCCTACCTGTTGCAAAATTGACAGTTACTAAAAACTATAAACTTTCAGTTATAAACTCTAAAAATAGGCCAATCCAAAATTAATGTTTAATGGGAAACATGTTGAAGATTACACAGAAGCTGTTTTCCAACAAAAGCAGTTTATTAAGCATTGTGAAGCCTCACCTCCATTGAGATCCATTCAAAATACTGCCACTTATTCTTATTTTTGTTTTATTTTTTTGCTAAACTTGGAGCCTTTGCCCCACCTCCCGCAGAATAACCGGCTGTCCTTCATATTCACACAAATAATGTTCTCAAGCATGTTTATTTTATGTTACAGACACAACCTCAGGTACTATGATAAAATGCATACACACGTATATGTTGAAGAACATATCAGTTATTCAATGTGCATAATCATGTCCTTTTATAATAAGTTATGTGCAATAAAACGGGTCTAAAACATTTTGTGTTTGTCCACTTTCGGCCACTTCCAGGGGTAGTCGAAAACGCAATGTGTTCGAACAGCCACAAAAGACCGTCTTCTCTCCGCCTACTGACCTAATGCGTAAACATGGGAAGCGCACTAGCCAGACTGGATTTAAACTTTGTCGGCTGGAGACACAAAGTTTGGTTTGAAGATGAAAAACGTATCTAGCACAATATTCTCTCACCATTCCTGATTTCTAACACACACTCACAGTCTGTCAGTGCAGAAACTAAAGCCGCTGCTCTCTGTGTGTTTTCCCGTGTCTCCGGGCGCATTCATATGTAAATTCCACACGCTTATTTTGTGCATTTGATCGAAAAATCTGAAAAAGCCCTTGCATTTATGTACTTGCCCATTGACCCTCCCCTTGAAGAAATCAGGACGGAAGTGGATAAAAGAGACAGATTAAAACATCAGGTGTAAACGGGAATGTGTCTCCCTCGTGTACTTGTGATCCAATCAACCAAAACACATCTTAATACCAGGTGTAAACAGGGTCAGAGTCTGCTAGCTTAGTATGCTGTTAACAGATTAGCCGGCAACCTTAGCGTACCATTAACTCATTATCATTCTAGCTTAGTATATATGGAATTTGCTACCACTACCACTACTTATTTGTACTATTTACTTTTCGTATTAACCTCTGCTACAAAATGATAACTGGAAAGGCTAATTGGATTAGATAGTTATAACTTCATATATTTTGAGACTACTTATTGGGGTATTAGAGGGATAGAATCTTGCACAACAAAAATTACTTACTGGAAATGTATCATGCTGCATCTGATTAGGACACAATGTAACAAGAGGTTGGAATAGACAGGAAATGAACAATAGCACAGGCAAAGTTGTAAAACATCCTTCTGACACTGTACCATCGTCCTGTGACGGGACGGTGAGATTTATTGGATCGCTAAATATCCTCCATGTGATGAAGATGACAAAGTCTTTCCATTTGCGCTCCCTTTCACAAGTGTATTAACCCCCTGGACCGATTACCACCTGGATTCACACAGACATCTAAAATATGACTTGCATTCTAAGAATCCAAAAGGTTGTCCTCAGAGGAAATGCAAACACGCTTTTCATTAAATGATTGGCAAGTCCGTATTCCTTGGTGTTTTGAAAGCAATAGATAATCCAAAATTAATAGTCTGCCATTGTTAACTTGCCTCCATGTCGTTCTAAACCCATTTGTCTTTTTTCTTCCGTGAAACTCAAATGGTGAATGCTTGAAGAATATCCTGGCTACTTTTAAAAGATTTTGAGTGAATAGCAACTTCAATTGCAGTGTGTTTCTCACACAAATCGATTATATCATGGCTTTGTAAGTCTTGAATTACTGGAGTAAGTTACTGGAACACAGCGCACAAGTATGTCCTCGTATGGAGTACTTTTACGATACCTTTACTCTGATTTTGGAGCCTGGCGGTCCCAGCTTAATTTCATCTTTTGTGTTCCACTAAGTTTGGAATGACATTTTGGAACGAGTAAATAATGACAGACTTTTAATTTTGGGGTGAATCATCCCTTTAACACAAGCCTAAAAGTTTCCCCTTTGTGGTTCCCCAGCATCAACCACTTTACTCACTCCTTCTCGTATCCTTTCTCATTCCACCTTTTTCTCTTCCCCTAGAGTGCAAAGATGTAAATAAGGTGGCATATTGCCCATTGGTGCTGAAGTTCAAGTTCTGCAGTCGTGCGTACTTCAGGCAGATGTGCTGCAAGACGTGCCAAGGACACTGACCCTGCGGAGAGAAGCAGAGACAGATGCTGCAACAAGGAAAGAGAGAGAAAACTGGCAGAGAGAAAAGCAGACCAGTGTTGGAGGAGTCAACACTGGGCATTGAGAAGGAAGCCTCTCTCTCTTGCTCATCAACACACACATAACTGCTTTTAGCCCTGTGGAACCCAAACCACTGCTCAGCACTGCGCTGACACCTGTTTTATTTTCACTTCTGTGAAGTGGGAATGTATAAAATGATCATTATTGTTGTTATTTTTATAATAATAATAATAATTGCTAATGGTTATTATTATTATCAATGTCTTTCTGTTGTTATAATCCAAAGTGCTGGACACAACACTCACAGAAGTAACACGGCAGAGGTTTACTTCAAGGTGCCCATCTACAGGAGTTTGGGATGTTGGTATATCCCGTTGTCTCACATAAACACTCCTCCCACGGTTTTGTTGGCAACTCTGCATTCAGAGGCATTCGAAACGATGACGATTGCTCACTCTGGCAGCATCAGAGCAATTGGAAGTAATTTGTTTTCAATAAGAGTTTGAAGCAACATGAGCATCAGAAGACTGACCACGACCAACAATGGGAGTGCGAACACGGCCATTCACGTGATCTGCCACATGATAGGAACGTTTCCAAACAATGGACAGGACAGCGACTTGGTGACATGAACGCCTCTTTAGGGTATAAAAAATGTTCACATTTTCCACCCAAATGATACTTTCCACCCCTAAAAACAAATAGGTATAGATCAGGGGTAGCCAACCCTGCTCTTGGAGTGCTACCTTTCAGCAGACTTAGTTTCAACACACCTGCCTGTAATGTTATCTAAACTCTGCAGGATGGTAGCCCTCAACAAGCAGGGTTGGCTACCTCGGGTAGAGATTTAATTGACCTTTGATTTAAAAAATATAGACTAGGAGTGTCCAATCCTGCTCCGTCCTGGAGGGCCACTGTCCTACAGAGTTTAACTCCAACCTAAACTTTTTTGGAAGTTTCTAGTAATCCTGAATTCTTTAAGTACTTGGTTCAGGTGTGTTAAATTTTGGTAGGAGCTAAACACTCCAGGACAGTGGCCCTCTATGAATAGGATTGGACACTCCTGGTATAGATGGTTAGAGCCTGTGATGGTCAGCTCAACTGTTTATTTTTGTGGTTAAATGGAGTAACCCAATACTAGATATGCATGTGGTTTTTATTGAAATCAATAACTTGGAACTTCTATGTACATTTACTCACTTGGCAGACACGTTTATCCAGAGTGACTTGCATTGAATTCAAGGACTACAACCCTTGACCTCGAAGTTGTTAGCAGTTGAGCTCTACCACTTGAGGAGCTTCTAAACTTGACAGCCCTAGTTGTTACACTTTTGACAATTACTTTCTAAAATAACATTGAAACCCAAGCGCCAAAGACAAACAGGGTAGTGTGATTGGGTGCTGAATTTGTGCAGGAGAAATCTCAATTAGAGCTTCAGAGTCCAGATGTTCAGTTGTGCTAGTCAACCTGTTTTACTGAGCGGAATCACATGACCACAGGCCAAATAATTCCACCATTGTCTGACACTCGAACAAGGCCTGAAAATCAGATTAGTTCCAAAGGGACGTTTCTACTATTATGTCTCTAGAATTATTGTGGACACCAGAGAGACATTAATTGCGATTCTGACGTGATTCTGCTTTATGGATCCGTATTTTGCTTTAAATTCTGGGGTTCTGACATCTATGCGTCTGTTCCGGGGCCCGCCGTGTTCCAGACGCAATAATTCTCACATAAAATGCGTGCTGCAGCCACAATCTGCCACATTATCAGCAGTATACACAGACAATTCATCAGCATGGGGCTGACTTGCTTGGATATCTCCTGGTCTGTGACGCTGATGCATTATTAGAGTTAAGTGAAGGGCCAGTGCCTGGGTAACCTGCCAGATTCCGCAGATCCGGTTTGCCATCGACTACCTCCAAAACACCTCCTCTTCCTCCTTTCCTGAGATTACAGTGCTTCCAGCCCAAACTCTTAAACCCTCCACACTCAATGGTGCTTTTCTTCCCTCAGTGGACTGTTTGTTCCACTGCCCTTCTTCCAATCATCTTTTAGTGGGCGGCTCTTCTGGTCCCGTGGTGCTATAAGACCTTGATGCATTGTAGGGTATGCGGTCTAAGCAAATGACAGAAAACCAAGAATACATTAGCTCTGTTCCTAATTCTAGAGAGCTTCCTACCTAGACCAGCTTTTTAAGGCATCATAGGTACGTTCCTGATGTGAAGACTGTTCCAAAAAGTAAGCAGTTCCTTTTTATGACACTTTTAGGCAGAATAGCATATTTCCTTTGCAAAGGCAATACCAGAATGCATTGTGTTGATCTCAATGTAAAACATTCTAGATTGCAGACTAAGTGAGAAATATTAATATTTGACTTAATACTGAAGAGTATGAAAAATATATAAAAATACAATTGAACCCAGTACTCATGTGCTGTGCATTTTTATGCTTTTTGGACTATTACGCATTAATTCAATTCAATTCAATTCAATTCAAATTTATTTGTATAGCGCTTTTCACAATACACATTGTCTCAAAGCAGCTTTACAGAAATTGCATTTCGGAAATGTACATAGAAAAATACAGTTAGTTAATCAAGTATTAATTTATGGCATAACATATCGCCGGCTTTGAGTCGTCTCTTCACAGGCGTCGAATCGTCTCTTCACAGGCGTTGGGGATCTGAAGTCTCCGTGAGAGGCTGGATACAAACTGGAGCTGACGAACGCATTAACTTTGCAACATGCTAACATTAAACCCTACTGGAATTATTTGTCAATCACAATTTCCTGTGCACTTTACGAATGCTATTTATGTGGCACAGTAGCAAACCGTGACTCTTGAACCTTGGCCCTCTCACCAGCTTCCCTCATCGGGAAAAAAGTAAACTTGGCCTAAAATCATCCTAGCTTACTGTGTCCTCTTCTATAATACTGCATGTTACCTTTGACAAGAAATGCCACAAGCAAACAGAATATAGCGAATAGCGCCAGCTATTTTATTAGCAGGGTTTTTTTGCATCGCATTCCTCAAAGCAGGCGAAACGCATTATACACAGTGATAACAAGCCCCACCCATTAAAAGGGACTATATGATTGGTCGATTTTCCTGTCAATTGAAATTCGTCTCTCATTGACTCGCTAAGACATAGACAGAAAACCAGCTCCCTGAGTTTTGGAACAGAGCTTTAGCATATTTTTCTGTTTTTCTTCCTTTCTGTTCTTTTAAGATCTTAAGTTAACATTCCACCAACTACATGTTGCAGTTTTCCACCATCCATGACTGAGTGTCTTTACCCTGCTTTCCAGCCAAGGGAACATCAAATTATAGAGCACTGGGGGACCTCAATCGGAGATCTCACCTTTGTTATGGGACACAATTGATTATTGAAGTTTTGAGGAATTATGGGACAGTTTTATGTTTTTAATCATACAACCATTTTACTTTTGCTGCTGCTACTCTTTTGTAGCCACAAACAACATTAATTGGATATGTATTGTTATGAAATGTTTAAACTGGGATTATTCAACAGTGAACCTTGATTGTAGGCCCAACATGCTGAGCATCCAGATTTGTGCTTGGTAAAATCCTAAGGCTTGAAGTACAAGTTTACTGGCTTTGGGACACGGACTCTCAATAAGACACTCAATGAAACTGGTACTGATCGCTGTGAACTTGTGTCTTTGAATATCACATTGTTTAACCTGTACCTATAGAATTTTGCATTTTTGTGAATAGTTGCTTACATTTTATATTCAGTATTATTAATGTTGGTACACTGTTACTAATTTTTTTTCATTTGTAAATTATATGCTAATTTATTGCCATGTGTCACTTGTCTTATGTATGTTTCACTGCATGCAAACCAAACTCTAGTCTAGTGAAAACGATGCAGTGGAATAACACCCTTCACAATCTTGTTTTAGTAAAATGTGAGTTTGAATGTGTCTTTTTTACTACTAGGGCGCTCTTAAAATATGTCAGAATGCTTTTGTGTGAGTCAGTGAGTTTGAGTGTGCGTATGTTGGTAAAATATTACTGCATTGTTTCTCAAGGGCCAGTGCTCACAAAAATAACAATTATAATAAATAATGGTAAATGGTGTCAAAGGGTAAGCAAAAAAATATATTAACTTTAACATTCTCAGTCCTTTGGCTTGTACCCTTTGTGAATCCTACAACATGTAATGGGTCCTGAATAAAATGACTTTAAAAGGGTTGTGTTTGCTTAGATGTTCTTTCCTGTGGTCTCCCACAAATGCCTAGTAATTCTAAATGAGTTTACTACCAGAGAACAACAGGCTCATTCATTAAAGGGATAATTCTCTCAAAAAGGAAAATTCTGTCATCATTTACTCACCCTCATGTTGTTCCAAACCCAAATTGCTTTCTTTATGCTTTTCAACACAAAAGAAGATTTTGCTGAATGTCCAGAGTGTTCTGAAACTTTACTGACTTTTGTCTTTAAACCTTTCTTTAAAGTCGTCTACTTCTGAATGGCTATCTGTGGATAAAGTTGCTATTGTTTGCTTAGCATGTCGTTACGGCAACTACCTGCTAACAGGGCTGTGCTAACAAGCCAAGCCTTGACCACCTGAGGCTTTATGGGATTGTATGCTTGCTGCTAAGCAATTTGCTCCGATTTCCACGTCCAGCGACTTCTCTGATTGGAAGATCTCTCTTGTTAGGATCATGGGTAGTGTAGTTCTTCACTGGGAATTCAAATGTGACACTACAGAACCAATCAAACATGACACTCAACAGGAACATTTATCATCACTTATTAAAAATCTTTTTGAATACTTGATTCTGATTGGTCAGACTGACCATCTAGGTAACTAAGGGGCTGTTTACATGACACCGTTTTCAACTAAAAACTTTTATGCCTTTTAACAGCGTTTTGGGTGACTGAAAAAGCAAACTTTTGAAAAAAGTGCAAGTTTTTAAAAACAGTTATGTCTCTCATATCATTCCGCTGACTCGTACTTGTTTCAAACAGTAGGCTATAAAACACAATGCCTTCATCTTGCATCTCAGTGAAAATTGTAGTGAAAATGACCTCAGAGGACAGTTAATATTAGCCTACTTGTAATATTGTTAGTGTTCATCATGTTGCTCAGATGATTGTTTTGTACTTTGTAATGGACATTTCAAATTTTTTTTTTTTTGGCAGAAGCTTTAATAATATAAAAGTAAAATTATAAAACATCTTAAATCAACATTTTATAATAAACAATATTGCAAGAATTACCATCTGATTGTACGTTGTTCCTTAATCTCGTATTTCAAAAAGGTTTAGGAAAGTATACGTTATGGTAAAAAGTTTCACTTTTTTTACTTCTGAAACCCAACTATTACGCTATTTGAACACTTATGCCCTACTTGCCATAATGCTATGAATTACTAGCAGCTCTGTTTTGTCTAAAGCAACTGCTTTTGAATACCTGAAAAACTGCTTGGGCTTCTGTCTCGTTTACTTGGAAAAAGAGAGCGATCGAAACAGAGACTGAGAGAAGATTAAGAACGTCTTAGCAGCTGGCTGCAACTGTCAGCCACAATTCGGCTGTTTACATGTCGACTCTCAGCATAGCCACAACAAAGATGAAGCAAGACAGCAGAGACACTTGCCAAGAAACAATTCCATTCTTTATCTCTTTGTAAACTAAAGGGACAGGCTGAGATGTCAAACGAAATAATGATATAGCATAACAGCCCTATATATGCATGGAAGCCAAAGACGGTTAAGTTGAAGCCTTTATGTTACAACTACATACATGGATGTCAACACATTTCAGTCGATGGCAACATGTTGTGAACAGCATTTGGTTTTGCGCCCCCAAGAGCTGAGCGTTCTCATTGTTAGCGTTAAGGGGGATGTACATAAGGCAATGGTGATCAAAGACATGCTGATGGCAAGATTGCACTCGCGTTTTTTACTTACCCAAAACAGATGTTTATCTTTGAAGGTTCTCAGAGAGGAACAAAGGCTTTGTTTACTGTGGAGAGGCTGAGCGTTTGCCTGAAAGTGCCTGACCTCGGGGGGTATGGTTTAATGCTGTCCCTATGTGGTCTAAATGTAGATTAGCCAGTGAGTCATGATCACTGATCACTTCATCATGATAGAGTGTTGAGGACGACAGACAAATCCAGCCTTCTGTATCACACTTATAATATTTGTACATCGGGATTATTACAGATTAGGCAGAATAAACAAGCTTTCAGTTCTGGCACACGTGCTGAAGACCAGCCTAACAGTGACAAATAACAATAGCTGTGTTCAAAAACTTAGTGAGCTGCCTACCTAAATTTAAGGTCGGAGTTCTTAACTCTAGCCCACAAGATCCACTGTACGGAAGAGTTTTGCTCCGACTCTAATCAAACACACCTGAACAAGCTAATCGACACCTTCAGGATTATTGGAGAGCTATAGGCAGGTGAGTTCCATCAGGATTGGAGCTAAAAAGAAAAGTGGATCTCGAGGGCCAGAGTTGAGAACCCCTGATTTAAGGTGTGTACCTGGCTGTCCAAAATAGCATAGTCTCCTGAGTAGTCTCATTAGTTTTTTTAATAAGTAACTACTTCACGACCGCTAAAAAAGTATGTTCTATATAGTATGAGTGTGTGTAGTATGAATGTAATCTGGATGTATTTGCAATGTTGTTATTATCATGTGACCTACCAGCGTCAGTTGCGTCGCTTCACTGCCATTCATATATCCTGTCCCGCGGCCTCATGGGATAGTGAAGCGTCCATCGTATCCACAATTCAGAATCTCACCGGAAATAGCAGGTCATCTGAGGACTTTTTGCAGACTCTTTTATGAGTACTGTGAATTCGGACATACTACTTTTGTCACATTCTGTTTTTTAACCTACTATTTAGTAGGGAAGTATGCGATTTCGGATCCAGCCATAGACTACCTTGTTTTGGCCTAAGATTAAAAAAATCCCAGAATGCCATTCTGCTAATGAGCTAAGTAGAAATTGACATATTGCTTTCAAATACTGTTACTCAAAACAATAGCATTGATAAAAATGGTCCAATTTAATTATATTTTACCCAATTTGTGTGTGGTGTGTATTTTTGTGCACATTAGTATATTGTGTCGTTAGCTTAGCAACATTAATTGTATTTGTAATTGTAATTTTATTGGAATCACTTGAAATGAATCTCCTGTACACTTCACATGGAAAAACTTAATTTACGTAACGACAGGAGTCTCAGCCTATAAAGAATTCCAATTCAGTCATTTGTGAGGTTTTCATTTTATGTAGGTTGCTCAGCATGCTAAATTAAAAGTCAGTTTTAAGGTGTGACACATCAAGCCAACAAAGAAACTAGCATTGACAAAACTAGACTGTGTTGTCGCCTCGCATCGCCTGCATCCGAGTCAAAAAGTTAGGCTTGAACCCACCGCAAAAACTACAGCCAATGGCCAATCAACACGTACATTATGTTCCTGCATGAGAGGAAATAACAGCAGGTGCCAGGAGTCTTTTTCTGTCATTCAAACAGGGAAATCAGAACCAGTGCCAAAGGTGCAACACACACCATCAATTATGTGATTCTACTGATCTAGCTTTGTAGCCCATTACAGGCAGAGAGAAAATATCAGCACAAGTGCTTTCCAAGAACAGGGGCTTCACTGAGGTGGGAACTCATTAGTACATCATAGGCAGTTTTGATAAAAAGGTGTGAATGAGAACCAGAAAGTACCAACCCAATGAGGATTCTTCTTTAAATAGGCAGTTAATTATAGAGACTGAAGACATATGTTAGCATTATTCATAACTGGATATAAAATGCATGAGTTCACCCAAAAATGGACACTGTCATCATTTACTCACCTTCAAGTCGTTTCATACATATAACATGAATTTCTTTCTTCTGTGGGACACAAAAGAAGATATTTTTTGTCCAAACTATTAATAAAAAGTCAATAGGGTTGAAATGTACTGAGCTCCTAAAAGGACGTGGTGGTGGAAAAAAAATTAGGATGGGAGAATATATTTTTTTTTTAATCTTTTGCGTTCCCTCGCAAAACTTTTGCATTCCCACGAGAAACTTTGCGTTCCCTCGCAAAACTTTTGCGTTCCCACGCAAAAGTTTAGCGTTCCCTCACAAAGATAATTGCGTTCCCACGCAAACCCTGTTGTGAGCTCGGACAGACACTTCCTGTTTAATGTCCCGCTGGCGATATTTTTTTTCACAGGATGGTAGGGGAAGACTCATGAATATTCATTAGGGAACTCATCCCTGATTGGTCTTAACCCCAGTGACTGGTAGGTTTAGGGGCGGGGTTAGGGGTAGGTCATCAGACCCCCAGTGACGGGTAGGTTTAGGGGCGGGGTTAGGGGGTAGGTCATCAGACCAATCAGGCATGAGTTCCCTAATGAATATTCATGAGTCATCCCCTACCATCCTGTGAAAAAAATATCGCGTCCCGGTGGCATTGCTTCAGAGCTCCGTACGTTAATGGAGCGTTTCATAGTGTTTGAACTTGGACTCAAACATAAAGAAATGCGGTCAATGTTTAACACAAGGAACTTCCCGGATCAATATTCTTGAGCTAAACGTTGTTAAAACACAAACGACACCTATTTACAATCACAGTAACCTTGACAACGAGCTAATTCTCCTCATAATATAAATTTATCTCTAAACAGCCGATTGAGAGACAAGTCCAAATAAGGGGCCGCCTGCAAAGTTCAAATCCGAAACCCTTCTGCACATTTTATATTATTAAACATATTCTATAGCTTCACTATGACATTGTGGCCAAATTCAGTTCACACATCACCGCTCTCCTGCTGGTTATACTACAATACTTAGTTTGATTAAAAAAAGCATAGTTGTTATAAATAAAATCAATAACTTCACACTGTTATACAGTGTAATGCCATCGAAATTCAGTAAGCAAATATAATGCATAAGCTATGATTGTAACTAGCTGCACACAGTACCAATATAATTTTGTGTAAATAATAGGCCTACTTATTTTTTATTTGCAATTACTTCCCATACTAGCTTTCCTGTAGCTCAAACAGTAGAGCGTTGGTGCATACAATGCTAAGGTCATATATGTTCGATTCCCAGGGAAGAGCAAGAACTCATGAGAATGTAAATGTATACCTTTGGATAAAAGAGTTACATTTACAGTTATGCATTTGGAAGACAAAGTGTTGTATAACCAATATTAGAGCAGTGATGTGTGAACTAAATTTGGTGTGTTACAGTGAAGTTATTGAATATTTTTCATAATATAAAATGTGCAAAAGCAGTGTAGTATGACCAGTGGGTCACCATTGATGTGTAAGCTGAATTGGGTGGCACTACAGTTTGTAACATTGAAGTTAATGACTATTTTTGTATTTTTGAATATGAGTTGATGCTGTAGTCGTTTGTTGGGTTATATTGCACTTTGCAGATGGTCCCTTGACTTGTCTCTCAGCCGCCTGCACATAAAGATCCATTTAGCCTATATTATAAAGCTAGTTTTGATGAAAATTGGGTTGTAGCTCGTTGTCTAGGTTACTGTGATTGTAAATAGGTGTCGTTTGTGTTTTAACAACGTTTAGCTCAAGAATATTGATCCGGGAAGTTCCTTGAGTTAAACACTGACCGCATTTCTTTATATTTGAGTCCAAGTTCAAACACTATGAAACGCTCCATTAACGTACGGAGCTCTGAAGCACTGCCAGCGGGACAATAAACAGGAAGTGTCTGTCCGAGCCCACAACAGGTTTTGCGTGGGAAGGCAAATATCTTTGCGAGGGAACGCAAAACTTTTGCGTGGGAACGCAAAACTTTTGCGAGGGAACGCAAAGTTTCTCGGGGGAACGCAAAAGTTTTGCGAGGGAAGGCAAAAGATTTTTTTAAAAAAATTCTCCCATCATAATTTTTTTTTCACCACCACGTCCCTTTAGGGGCTCCGTAGAAATGCTTTGTTTTGGACCCCATTGTCTTTTTTTTACTGTTTAGACAAAAATAGTTCAAACAAATAACTTTAGTGTTCTGCAGTGCATAAAAGGAAGTCATACAACAGAGTGCCATGAGGGTATTATATAACAAATTATGACAGAATTTTCATTTTTGGGTGAACTATCGCTTTAAGTTCTCCTGTCATTTTTTCCTTCAGCTCGACAGATGCTATCGGCATCATGCTGGTGTCCTAATGATGTCAATCAAGTCAAGTCAAGTCACCTTCATTTATATAGCGATTTTAACAATATAGATTACAGTAGCTGCGTTTCCACTGCCGGGCCAGGGCCGAGCCGTGCTAGTGCGTGCCAGGGCCAGTCGCGTTTCCACTGTCCCTTCCGGGGCTTGATCGGGGCTTACTCAGAGGCAATGTCCAGGATTTCTGGCCCGTCGAATACCTTGGGCCAATGCGGGCCAGCTAGGGCTAGAGGCGTGGGCAAGGTAAAAGGCGGAGTTTATTGGTGTTAGGGAAAGTTATGGTCTGCGGCAAAGCCGGCAAGATGCACATTTCACTTTTTTATATTGCGCAAAATAATCGCTGCTCGAAATGGAGAATCGCCTGTACTGACTGGTCTGTCGAAGATATCAAAGCTCTTTTGAGCATTTGGGCAAAAGAAAGGGTACAACGTCAATTTGACGGCGTGTGAAGAAACGAGGACGTTATAAAATACATTGTTGCTGAATTTTCTAAGCTAAGCATTCAGCGAGCAACGCTTCAAGTTCGGGAAAAAATAAAAAAGTTGCGGGCGCAGTATTGTACAAGGCGATTAAAACGCACAATGGACAAAGCGGAGCTCAGAGAAGAAACTTTCCATGGTTCGATCTGATGGACGGTGTGCTGGGTCATTGTCCCTCTGTTAGTGGTGACTCGCGAGACAAGTCGGGACACTATTGCAGCCACGGCCGGTGAGTTAATATACATGCTATCTTCCTAACTTAAAAAATAAATAAATTCATAATACCCGCTGAAATGGGTTGGGTTCGATGACGTTTGATCCAGAAAGGCGTGTTGGGGCGGGGGTTAGGGCAGCGTTGCGGGGCTACTGGCCCGGCAGTGGAAACGCAAGCCCGGTGCTTCAGGCCTGAGGCCACTGGCTCGGCTCGGTTCGCTGTTAGCCCTGGCCCGGCCCTGGCCCGACAGTGGAAACGCGGCTAGTGATAATAGGAAGTTACAGTAACAGAGATTCTTTTGGCTTTACAGCAGCTCTAGAATAAAGTTATTGTTCAGCTAAAGTCAGTTTTGATTGATTGATTCACTTCCGTTGCAAAGATCATTAGTTATTAACTTAAAAGGGGCCGCTTACTCGACACCATTCTAAAACACTCAACGCGCTCCGGCCTGCTCATCCGCACAACAACAATGCCTGGTGGCTCGAGAACGCAAATCCTGAAATAGATTCCAATGTGCAAGCCTTGAAAATTTTAGAAAAAAAAGTTATCACTCTGCAAACCTCAAAAACGCAAACTGGCGAAAACGCAGACGGCGGCACACACACATCACGTGTTTAGTCTATAGGTATACGCGTTTGAATATATATGTGCGCAGGTGTGTAGTCCTTCTTTACAAACCCTCAACACATCACTTGTCTGGCCTTAAAAATATATAATAAAGAATTATGTATCGCTTCCGTGTAGCCACGTGAACCGTAATTATTCCGACACCGTTTTATCTGTACAGAGGTAAAGGGAAGGGATGGAGGCCTTCACTGGGGAGAGACTAGTTTACACTTCAGGACTGCATTGTCGTCGTGTCCAGGCACAGGTCCTTCATCAGATCCAGATACGGCATATTAGCATAGACACCATCCTTCTTAAGATGTAACAAGTACGTCAGGATTTATGGGAAGTGTTCCCAGTTCCGGCTGACCTAATCTATGCAGCCTAATATTGAATTATAGAAGTCTTTTACAGAATGTGTATGCTAGGTCAAAGAGATGTGTTTTTATTCTAGATTTGAACTGACAGAGTGTGTCTGCTTCCCGGACAATGTTATTCAAGAAAGATACACAGTGCTGTAACTTCCACAAATCCAGATCCACATGGGGTCACGTGCACTTCTAAGCACTAAATGGCACATGGGAACATGTCTGGGACCCTTTTAGAGAATTACGGTAGATGTGCTTCAAAGAATTTTGGCTCTACTTGAACAACAGTTTTCCAGATAAATCATACAGAGCTGGTTTTCATCTGTGGCACCAAAAAGCCTCGAGCTCATGTAGTCTGCTTCTGTAAAGAGATACAGGGGCAGATATGACGTGGGGGGAAAAACCAAGACTATACTGTAGCTTCATGATCTACAAGGCTTCAGCTGTTAATGAATCAGATGCACTAGAAGCTGATATGATGAGGTGTGGGAAATAACAGCCAAATGAAAAACAGCTCTTCGCCAGGAACAAGAATCGCCAGCCAGGTTTCCCAGACCCATTAAGAGCATCTCAAGTGTTCTGACAGAACTTGGTTTGAACAAACAAGCTTCCACCAACACCCCAGATGGTGTTGCTGGAGACACAGCACCCATGCTTAGAGGCATGTCATGGAAGAATTTTGCCCTGAGGTTGGAGGGTCATATCATCAGCAACTGCTATCTGCTGAGCTCCTTCCAGAAGCTCTCCCAGGTTCGGATCCCATCTCTTTTCCCACAGCTGACTGCCATATTGCAGCACTTTAGAGAAGATCAAAGCCAAATGGCTACTGAGCTGACAAGCTGGACAGCATCAGTCTTGCTTCACATTAAAAGAGCATGTTCTTACCTTGCTTTTTCAACATACACTGGGAAACTCCATTTCATAGGTGGGACAAAAAAGTTCAGCAATCTAGATAAAGGGATACAGTAGTTCACCTAAAAATGAAAATTCAGACCATTTTACTCATGGTTTCAAACTAATATTGAACACAAAAGTAGAATTCATAGTTATGTCTGTTAAGTCTGAACAAAATTAAACCATATTACTATATTCCAATTCACAAACCATGTAATTATTCAATTATAGGTCCTTTCACTCCAAGAACTATAACTATAATTGTAATACTATGAGAATAGGGAAGTCTACACAACAAATATAACAGTATCGGAACAGAGAAACAATATTGTTGTAATTACTTTCAGAACTTCTTTTCTAACTGATAAATGATAAAAACACTGTGACAACCACAATCCATCTGACTGCAAGACCTGAAGCATTTAAAGTGCTAGATGTTATAACTGCAAAATGCACATATAATAAACAAAATATTATTGTCTGTTGGTGTGGATACTAATGTAGTTGTGAGTATTGTTATATCTGTACTTATCGCTCTTGGTGTCAATGGCCTCAACAGTCCCCTCTGCCAGAGATCAAAAATTAAATTTGCTGCTTAAATGGCACAAGTATGGTTGATTTGTAGGGTTGGAAATTAATATAGGCTTGGGATAAAAATGCAACCAAAACGAACAAAAATACCCACAATCTAACAATCACAACTGAAATCCATTGGAAAGTACTTAGGTAATCAAAGCTTCACGTACTGATGACAAAGACACACGGATCCGCGAAAACAACTAAAAACGCTGTATTACGTTTGCCAGGCCAGTAGTTGACGAAGTCAGAATTAGAATAATTTGGCAATGATAGAATTTAGCGTATGTAAACAAAGCTCCAACAAAGCCACAGAAGAACCGGTGCATGTCTGAACAACACGCAGAGGTGTTTTGTAGATGAATCCACATTTTTACCAAATCAGTTGAGTGAATGATTCAATGACCCATTCATGAAGACAGTAACTTGCTAAATCCTTGAGTGGATATTTTATATTTAGAATGTTAAAATGAAACATTAATTGTAAATGTAGTGTAAATGCATTCATGCCACCTCATTATTTTTAATTTAATTCTAAGTTTAAGAATTTGACATTTATTAAAGGTTCTTTTAATAAGGTTAGAAAATTTGTCTTTAAAAAAATGCCCCTAGGAATGAAAGTGGGAAATTTAAACAAAAATGTATCTTATCACCTCTAATTATCACTGCTGGATTGACTCCAATGCGTCTTGTGACCATGTATGTCAAATCTGACACGGCACAAGCAAAGTTGATTTGAGAGCTGCATGTGAAATTTGATAGAGGAAGGTCTAGAGTCTAGACTGTTCTTGTCCATTCAATGAAAGTAAATGGTGACTATGAATGTTTGAATCCCATACGACTTGTGGACTTTATTTCAAGCCTTGGTTTAGTCATCTTTATTTATATAGCGCTTTATACAATAAAGATACAGTTTAGATTGTTTTGTGTGATGAAGATACCAAAATATTTGTCATTATTAACAGAAAATCTTGCTTTTAGGCCCAAGAACGATTACTATAAAGATACCTACATTATATTAACGTTCTCATCAGTGGAAAATATTGTTTTGTTTATTCTAAGAGCGCTGCAGTTTTGTTGTCTGCCACTTTAAATTCTCAAGCTGAAGCAGGATGGATTCTGATTGGCTGTCAGTTTTTATTGTTCATAAAGCTGGGTAAAAATCATTCTGAAAGTACGATATTGTTTCTCTGTTCCGTTATCATTCTACTTGTGGTGTGGACTCTGCTATTCTTTTATATTTAGAGTGATGTTTAGAACTATATCTTTATTGTTATCAGTTTATCAGTAATACAGTTATTGTTCTTGGTGTGAACGACACTTTTCACTAAAAAAATGTCTTAGTTTATGTACAGTTTGAAGTGCAGAATATTCCAGAATTAGAAAATCAGATGTATAGACTATTTTCATAATACATTTTTTGTATTCACCACTCACTTTCATTGTATGGAAAAGATCAGCCAACACATTCTGCTTGCTCCTAACATGGCGAGATCCAAAAATGTACACATGTGCATTGGAACCATCAGCTGTACTCGCAGATAACCTTGATGTCTCTCATTTTTTCATGATATGTTTTACTGACTTTGAGAAGAGCGCAGGTAAGTAGATTAACTGTACTGCAAATCAATAACCAATCACTTAGCCTGAAAGACGCACAGTAAAAAAGGCCCGGAGAGGGTGAAGGACCCTAATGTCTTCCCCTCTAAGCACATGCTGCTAATGGAACAGACGGGGACAGTATGAGATGAAGAGGACCTGTCGTCCTGCACCCTCCTTACGCTGTTGTACTACTCTAACTCTTCAAAAGTAGACTGGGGATTTCTGAGAAACATTTAAGCTACACTATGCCATTCTGTACGTGTTATCACATTTGTAGGGTTGATTTCAGGGGTCAGTTAAGAGGATGGAGATCTCTGAACGATCTCTATTCTGGACTTGCATTGCAGTCATTTACCAAAATGCATTTTGGTGGCCTTGCCTTGCCTTGCCTAAACAGGACGATAACACAGGCCAGATACCGGACACACTGAAGACGGATGCAAAGAAGAGAACTGAGACAGGACTGACTGTCTTCGGACTTTGAAAGGTTTCGATGGCATTTTTTCCCCATCTCCTCCGTATAAAGTAATGTTTATAAGCGTAGCGCTGCTTTGTGTTCAGCGATAACCAAAGAAATCGCTGCTGTTCCACAAGCGCCACCTACTGTCAGAGAGTAAATTAGCATTTTCATTCAGTCCGTCTGCTGCTTTTGTTTTGTGCAAGTGTGTCTTATGTAGCATAATTTTACAAATATAAGGGCATTTTTACACAACAATGATATGCTTAAAACGGAGAAGTTTTTCCTTTTGTACACCAATGTAAAAACGATCCCCATTTACACGGATCTGTGAAAATGACTATAAATGCTGTATTCTGCTGCCAGGTCATTAGATGGCGATGAAAACTGAACACGTAATACGCATGTGCATGATGTCATCATCTTCAGAGATTAACATTTTTGTTGTTAACATGTAGACTGTTTTTCAAAAACTTGCACTTTGATACGATTTTCAAAAGTTTGCGTTTTCAGGCACCCAAAACGCCGTTGTTGTATAAATGAACGGCCAAAATGCATTACATTTTTTTTGTTTTTAGCTGAAAACAGTGTCTTGTAAACAGCCCTTAAAGTCAGACCATTCAGTTTTTGCTTTGAATCTTGAAATTACATTTAATTTAAATAAAAAAACAACTGCTCATGCTTCATGTGTGTAGAATCCTTGTTTGGGTCATGATTAAAATGCAGTTGTTGCCTTTAATTCCAAATGGCTGCAGATATTTTTAGCCAATTTGCCTATTATAGAGCAAATAAACAACACATAAATGTGCTTAACCAAAAGGGGGGAAAGCAGCAATCAGGATCTGACAATTTGTTTGTAAAGAAAATCTGAATCAGCAATGAAAATTCATGATCGGTTCATCACTAAAAGAGGAGAATGTAAAACAGACATGCCGTTCACAAACAAAATAGACTTGAAACCAGCTGACTAAAAAATCCATAAACTGCTATGTGGGTGTAAATATGGGAGCTATAGCATTTTAACAGGGACAGATTCTGGCCATCCCGTCTGTAACACAGTCTGCTCCTCCATTATCTTTTCGATCTCATCTCCATATCCCTTTTGTGGCTAGAAGCAACCCCTGTTCTGCACAACTCTTGTGTATGAGATACATACACTCTTCATTTTCAGTCCTCCGTCAATTAAAAGAAGCATTTGCCACCAATTCCCTTACCTAAATCCAACAGACAGAAACGCACTATATGAAAGTATGCGAATGTAGATGGTCAAAGTTTTACCGCCACAGTATCTCCTTGTACTCATTGCATTATTGTGACAGTAACACACTCCAATACTCAAGGAGGCAATAGAGTTTCATTCAAATGTCTCCATGTCTGTCCCATTAAATCACATGAAACATGGTCATGTTGTTCCAAAATAAATGTTGTTTTTTTGGGTTAAATTCCTGTTGGGCTGTTGTAAACACAAGCGCAACATTTTTTCACATTTTATTCTACAACATAAAATAGATCAGTAATAACCCCTTGTGTGTGTACTCCCAAGCTTTTTCTTGTCTTGAAAATGGCAGTTGTTAACAAGTGGCTAAATGGGACTACAGAGGTTAGCTGGGATGTTAAACATCATCAGCCGAACTGGTAAACTCATCTTCTCACAGGTCCACTTTTGCAGCCTTGTTGTTTATAATCCCGCTCTTGTAAACTATTATACCTCGAACTTTAAGGGAAATTGTTTTTAAATGAAGAATGAAAAAGTTGCCTGAAACTTAACTGGGGTAATTTTGAAATCATGCGACCATGATATAGTTTGATTATAGCTCCACGTTAGCTTTTTACTACGCTGCAACACCACTAATGAGGGTGTGTTCACACTTGGCATGTTTGGTTGGATTAAAACAAACCCTGTTGCGATTGCTCAGTTAGTGCGGTTTATCACTTATCTGAATAAGTGTGAACGCTGCCATCTGAACCCTGGTGCCACCAAACAAGAGGACTGAAACCACTGAAAAGATGAGTCTCACTCCTCTTCCAAACAAACTCTGATGAGGTTCAACTGAAATATGAATGCAACATGGACCAAAGACATGTAAACCAACCAAAAAGGGACATGATGTCACAAGATTATTTTCTAGTCAGTTGTTTCACAAATTTTTGTTTGTGTGTGACGGAGGGATTCCTGCCCATATGGAAAAGGTTTGCTAAAAACACCTGTGATTCTTACATGTTCCAACAGAGTATTGTAAGGGACATATATGCTGCAAAAACCACATATATAAATTGCATAATATTAATGTATTTTTAATCATATATATCCTACATACAGCTAAAGCCATATAGATTTTCATGATGTAAAAACAGTAAAATAATGCTAATTTAATATGAATGTCTAGCATATCTCTTAAGACGTGTATCAGTATAAGGCTTCACTCATGTTCTTGCTCTTATCTTGTCCTAAGTGGAGCTCTATGCCTATAGTCAATCATGGTTATATACTGTATAATCAACCTTAAATGAAATACCACATTTAAACTACACACACAAGCATACATTTTAATACAAAATGATTTATTAGATTGTATTCTACAAAATACAGTTGCATATTTCACATATCAATAGTTTTCATTTTAAATCCTGCATCCCCAGATTTCATTTTCATTTGTGACAAGTTTAGTATACAACAGTTCTATTCTTAACCTACAAACTTAAAATGTTCCTAAATGTCGAAGTGATTCTTATGCATATCACCACCAGAGTTCATGTCAAATATCCAAAAATATATTCCAGCCAATTTTCAACATTTTAATCACTGTTCTAGGAAGATATCTGACTCAACTTTGTTCATTTGCAATAATATGTTATGATTTGTTCAAAAACAACAGGCCCTGACAGTTCACAATTAATGTAAATACACGGTCTCACAATGTCATTGCTGTCAACTGCTCTTTCATATCCTGTCGAAAAAGAACAGTCCTCAAAAATGTCAGTGATATTTTGACCGTACATCCTCGAACCAGCTTCTGCACTGTACAATTTCCAAATTTGCCAACTGCATATAAGTAATGTTGGTCATCAAAACATGACATCTGTATGAAACACAAACAAATGACACAGAATGTGTATAAATCTGACTTTAATTTGACTACCATATGATTCAATATATATAATAACTTTAAATGATTTGCATATAAATATCAGTTATTTTCTACTAAACCATACACCATTGCATACTTTTGTCATGTACAACTCATATAAGACTTACAGTATGTATGTGTGCTATTTAGTATGAAAGTGGCTATAATCGGTCTGATTTTGTATAGGAAATGTATTGGGCTTACATTAAACACAGAAGGTAATTCTGGCCGAATGTACTACGCACATACTGCGAGCGCATTTATCCCAGAACACAGCATCTGTCGTGAAATAAACATAATAAAAAGCAGACCAATCAGGTTGTGAACGTGTCCCTAATCCTTTAGGTTTGATGTTAAAATGCCAAGGCGGGCGTAGGCCTACACTGCGCGATTTCAGCAAGGTTACCTACTTAACAGTGAACGAGTAGATTGCATACAATGTATAAGTCAGAGCTCAGGATTTATGTGCTCACACTATACGGTCCGATCATCGAGCTGCGACTTGACTGCTCACACGTGTGAAATATGCGCGATAAAGCTACATAGGCTACACCTATATACGATATCATGTATCCAGAGATATTGTCAAAACAAGCATCAACTATCAATATCAAGATGATTTAGTATTTCCAATTTATGTATTAAATTATTATTAGTAGCGTATTATTATTATTGTTAGGGAAGGTAGGCTACTTTTATTATTTAATTGATAGGCTATTATAATTAATTGGGCACGCAATTATTTCATGCATCACTGCATAATCAACGCACAGTGAGGATAATAAAATATTACATAGAAGCTTACTCCTCATTGAAAATTGTCTAAAACATTTAGGTCGATTACAATGAATTATAGGCATATAATTAATTATTAACCGTCTATAATATGTCTGAACACTGCAATAATTAGTCATTAATGAAAATTAAAAGCAGCTTTATTTCAAAAACATTGTTTAAATTAATACAAGTGGAACGGTGATGGCTGGATACATCACAGGTGGCTTGGAAGACGTGGGTAATATATGGTTAATCCATTTTACAACACGAACTAGCGGTAAGCAACTGTAATTTGTAGCTAGTTTGAACTACAGAACTTACAGATCCCCCTTTTTTCGTCTTTTTATTTATTTTATGCTGCAGATGAAATGGTTAACTTAAACTTATGTTTTCGCGCAGGCGTAGTGAGGGAAAGAACACTGAGTTTAGGGCAATTGGTTCGTCCAGTCGCACGGTTAGAATTCGGCTCAAAATCGGACGAAAATCGCACAGAGTATGCCGGCCTTTATGCCTAGTTCACACACTACAGGATTTTAAGCCTAATTTGCAAGTTAACGAACTCGCCGACAGGTCGGGCTGTAATCGTGTGCAAATCTGCAGGTGATCTGCGCTTGCCAATCTTTATGTGTGAAATACTAAACAACGCATCAAAAACGCTTGCTGACACCTCACCGACACCAGACAAATGTCTAGCATGCTAAATATCTGGAGCTGTCGGCCGACTCGATAGCCTTTGGTGTCACGTGTTGAGACGAGCAACAGCCAATGATCAGCTTGTTATCACATTACACAACCCTTTTTGTATTTGTAACCATCGTTGCCAAACCACAACACGAGCAGGCAGCTGCTTTTTCATTATAAACACGATTTACTCACCTCAACTCTCAATCCTGCCTGCCCGTGTGTGCTTATCCATACTTTCACCCATATTCGTTTATTTTTCGGATTTCTAAACAGATCATTGCGCAAACAACTTCATATAGACAACTCCTATTTTGCGCCATTTCCCATTCCCCTTCTCGCACGTGTTTTCATGACAAAATGTGGTTTGGGGACCTGATAGAGTCATTGGGTGACAGAGGTGTTGTTGTCAGCTCGTGTGTTTAACCCCCTGTTGCAGATCATTTACGTAGTGTCACGTAGTGTGAACACCACAACGACTTCAAGACTCCAGAGCAAGTCATGTAGTCTAAACAGCACAGCAATCTGCTGACGTTTAAAGTTGTGTAGTGTGAACTAGGCATAAGCAGACCAGGACTATTTTTATTTTTTTTTGGTCCGGACCAAATGAACCAAGCAAACCGAAATACAAGTGTGAACAAACCCAGAATCTAATGTGAAGTCCGTTTCCTGAGAAAATTACTTTTTTGTGTGTGTGAATAAGACGTGAATCAGTGTCATTAGCTGCATCAAGTCTGAACAAAAGGCTGTATCTGACATTTGACAAACCATACTTGTTGCATTACTAATATATGGTGTTAGTTTGCAAAACCAACTGATCATCCATTGTGAAAAAAAGTCGCCGAGGAACCAAAGCGGTGGTGCCCATCCCTAGACTAAACAATGAACTGAGAAGACAGTTGAGAAGCACTGCAGGGGGCTGGATGTGCCTGAGTGAACATGAACAAAAATGTGTGGAGAAAAGCTGGCTGTGTACAAATTAAGGTGTTTCCTTCGCAGCCAATAGCAGATAAGCAACCAGTTGTTTCCTGACCATCAGCCTTTGACCCGGGGATCGGTCCACTGCACGAAGACTTACATACCGCTGAGTCTTTTCTGCCCGAGAGAACTATAGGCCAAATGGTTCAAATGAGGGGCTTGAAACCCTTTGACGAATATCCTTGCATTATAGTTTCAGAAGTGAAATCCCATTACATTTCTGTTAGTTTGAAATTATTAAAATTTATTTAAAAATTTATATAACAAAAAAGGTATACTTAATAGCCCAATTCTAAGTACTCATAATCTTGAAGAGACATCCACCAATCACCGAAGTCACATTTACCATGGAAATATGTATAGCTGCAATAAAGCTCAATTTTGACTGCCCACTCAATTACTGTATATATTAAATATTTGGCAATAAACTTCATCAACGACTAATATCCAATAGTTTGCCAAATACTTTATCATTCACAATGCTTAATGAGATCAGTGTTTTATTGTTAACTACTTAAACTTGAGAAATGTTGCCTTTGCAACTGAACTGAGTTTGTAAATTAATTAAACTAACACTAAAATAAAATAAAGCTAAAAGAGAAATATTAAAAAACAACTAATAAAAATGACAAAAGCACATAATTACTAAAAATAGAATTCAAATAAAAACTAAAAATATAAAAATAGCTTATTCAAAATATGATCAAATATTATAATAGTTTAATTAATACTGAAATAACACTGCATGGGATATAAAAACTTACATACAGTCACATATGTCTTTGTCTTTCTTTCAGGTTTTCAATTCTTTACTTCAAAATAAATGTAATTTCGTGACTCAACTTAGAGCTGCTTAGTTTTGTTCAAGTCTTAATTGAAGACATTTTTGAAATCCCTATGAATAAACTTTATTTGGAAAATACTTTTATTTCTATACACCGTTGTGCTCTATATATAAATCTACAAAAGTGGCTTTCATAAAGTGTTCAATTAATTGTGCCATTCTAGACTGCATATTCCAGCTGGCATGTCATGAGCAAGGAAAACAATGATAGTCATTAAGATAAACAATGTGAGAGACGATAAAGGATCCACACCTTTCACCAGCCTCCAATCCAGACACAGCATTACCAGCTTTGAGTTTGTGTCCGTGGTATCCCAGTCAAACATTTGTGTTGACCTCATCTCAACCTAATGACAATAACACAGCAAGAGAACAGCTGAAAAATAGCTCATGCATAGTATAACAAAGGCATTTCTCAATAAGCAAGCTATGTTTCATTGCTACTGAACTGCAGTACTTTGCTTGTTGATAACAAACAAAAACAAAGACCTATAAGAAGTCTAGTTGTTTTTATTTATTGATCTCTAGTGCTCAATGGAAAGATGGCTTATGGAGACATCTAGAGTCCAGTACTTACACAAGCACCAGTCATGGTTCAGTTGTCCATCTGGAGCAATCTGGGCAACATTGTCAAGACAATGTCAATGTATGACTTTCTGTCTTCAGCACAACACAAAACAAGTAAAGAACAGTTTCTGTGCAATGAAAGACAATGGGGTCCAAAGAACAATGGGTCACACTATGTACTTACATCAAAGAAAAAATGAACAATGTACTTACAGTATTGTGTTCATGTTGTTTTGCAAAACACTTGTGCTGCTATTGAGCTGAGATATGGTTAAAGTTAGAAATAGGTTGGGTGTTATGGGTAGGTTTATGGGTAGGTTAAGGTGTAAAGGCCTTGACACAAGTCGACGGTCGGGCTGTCGTTGACCATTTTTGCTGTGTTACGCACCGTTGGCTCAATTTTTGGCTGATTGAGCATGTTGAATCAGCGTCCATTGAGGGTAGAGAGAACTCTGATTTGATGAAAGTGAGCAAAGACACTGACACCTGCTGATATAGACAGATATTTTCACCCACTGTTGCACTTGTGTATATGGTTGTGTGACAATAAAAGGATTTGATTTGATTTGATTTGATTTGATTTGATATTTACTTAACACTAAGGCACAGAAAAGACATGCTAGTTGACAGTCGCCTTTAGACCTTTTGGTGTTCAAGCACAACTTTTTGGCCGAGACGCAGCCGACGAGAGGCAACAACACAGTCAGCGTTAGTCGCCGATAGTTCTTTTTTACATTGGCTTGGTCACTGCCTTAAGGGAATTGTAATTTATAGATGTAATTAGAAAATAAATACAGGTGTAATTAGATGCAGGCATTGTTTGTATAAGTACACTGTAAAAACATGTATGTATACAATAATTGCACTATTAAATGATGCATGTAAATGTTGGTACATAATAGTTAAAGACATTGAACATTGATTGAACTCTGAATTTCATTGTATGGACAATACAAAACTTTGCAAAATATCTTCTTTTGAAAAAAAAGAAAGATTTGGAACAACTTGAGGGTGTTTTTTGTGAACTATCCATTTAAACTAATATATCCAAAAGTCCTCATCAGGAACTGAACAGTCAAACTAATTGTCTGCTGGGTTTGGGTGAGAATGGTGACACTGATGACACCTTTTCCCCACGCAACACATATCTCTATCTTTGGCGAAGCTATGAAGAAAACGTCAGCGTTCAATAACATCTCCTTCGAGGCAGCACTCTGATATGTTTTTCAAAAAGGTATGAAAATAAGAAGCAGACTAGCCCATTTCCTCCCAGGCAGTCTTGCACCCTGCCTGAACGTGGCCTCTTGAATCGTCTCAGACGTTAAAGGGATAGTTCACCCAAAAATGAAATTTCTGTCATTAATTACTCGCCCTCATGTCGTTCCAAATCCATAAGACTTTTGTTCATCTTCAGAACACAAATGAAGATCTTTTTTTATTAAATCTGATCAATATCTCCATTGACAGCTACGCACACTGACCCTTTGATGCTTAAAAGAAGATCATAAAGAGATCGTAACACGAATCCATATAAATCGAGTGATTTATTCCACATTTTCTGAAGAGACTCGATCACTTTATATGATGAACAGATTGAATTTAGGCATTTATTCACATATAAACATTCCTTAACTCACACATCAGTTGTGGTAAACGGAAGCTCAAGCATGTTCGCTCGATGCGCAAGAGCCAATGAGTTTAATTCTCGTGTTACGCAGCTCGTTTGAGCTTCAGCAAGAATCAATGAGGTTCATTCTCGTATTACGCAGCGCGTTTGAGCTTCTGAAAGAACCAATGAGGTTCATTCTCGTATTACGCAGCGCGTTTGAGCTTCTGAAAGAACCAATGAGGTTCATTCTCGTATTACGCAGCGCGTTTGAGCTTCTGAAAGAACCAATGAGGTTCATTCTCGTATTACGCAGCACGTTTGAGATTCAGCAAGAGGTTTGTTCTCGTGCGTCTAGCAGGTTTGGTTAAGCTTCCGTTTATGTTTGCTGATCAATGATTACATGTGAATAAAAGCCTGCATTCAATATGTTCATCATATAAAATGTTCCTGTCTCTTCAGAAAATTTGAACTAAACCACTGAATTTATTTAGATTAGTTTTACGATCCTTTATGAACTTCTTGAAGCGTCAGTGTCAGTTGCGTAGCTGTCAATAGAGGGACAGAAAGCTCTCAGATTTCTTTAAAAGAAATTCCAAGGATGAACCAAAGTCTTACCAGTTTGGAACGACATGAGGGTGAGTAATTAATGACAGAATATGAATTTTTGGGTGAACTAACCCTTTAAGAGCTTCATCATAACTTCAGAATGTCCAACATTTGAGAGGTTTTCTTATAGAAACTAATGAATAATCCATGAGAGACACTGATGTTTATAATTGTGGTTCAAGTCATTTGATCACAATGTTCAACCCATGTTGAAGAATTAAGATTGCTTCATTGGTTAATAATTTGTCCAGGGTTTTTCCTTGCCCCCAAGTTTCGCTGGTCTTCCACAGTATACATATTCAGGCAGGCCTTAAATGGAAATATTATTCCAGTCGCAGACTGCAAGGTTAGATAACAACCATCCAGGGTGTAATTCAATGCAAAATGTCGTTCAGTCCGAGGTAAAATATTTTTGAGGTTTCCTTTTTAGAGTTTAACCTTGGTCTTGGTTGAAGACTTGGGCTTAATTTATTGTTTTGACTGGTTCCTTTCTATGCTTTTACATTTTTGGGAAATAATATTCATTCCAGATCGGTCTCGTCAAATTCCTCCAGTACCAAGGTCTTCACGCAGTGCACCATGGATCCAAAAGTCAGGCAAATAAAGGAGGGAAATTAATGTGTTTTTGTTGATGGTTCAGTCAGATTTCACTTATTGATGCTGTGGTTGGCATCACCACTGCTGTTACTGATAGATTTCATTCCAGTGACAGATTCTTAATGAGATGCCCACTGAATGTCTTTACCAGTGGCCATCTGAGTGTTTTTGTCCATTCAATGAAAGTAAATGAATATATAAATGAGTACACACACACACACACACACACACACACACACACACACACACACACACACACACACACACACACACACACACACACACACACTGCAAACATGGCGGATTTGCCAAGCTAGTGCTAAATAGCACATGACAGTTTACTTCACACACTGTCTGAAGTTCAATCAGAAACATAGGCCTCCTGACATCCACCTCTTGTGCTTGACAGATGAAATCATCTCTCTGAAGCCTCAATCATGCTCTATAACACAATAAGCAGCCCCTCAGTTGATTGTTATCATACTGTGTTGGATGAGAGACACAGACCTAAACAGTAATCCTATTTAGATCAACATAATTACCATCAGGAGCAAATGATTCATGGGTAATATCACTCAAACTTCCACAAGTGAATCCCTTCATGTCTTTGTTTGTCTTAGCACGCTTTATGCTTTGCAGTTCACAGAATTAGATAATTAGATTACCAATAACACAATGGATACATTATACACAATGGATACATACATAACACATTATATAAAGGTTGTAAATTGATTAGCATTTGATCAAGTGAAATTAGTATTTGATCCCCTACCAACCAGCAAGAGTTCTACCTCCCCCAGATTGAAACACAGATTAGCCCTGTCACTATAAGAAAGTACTCCTAATGTCCTAATGTCAGTGGACACCTGTCCACAGAATCTGTATCTTAAATTCCGACCTCTACACCACCATGGGCAAGACCAAAGAGCTGTCAAACGTCAGGGACGTTTACACTTTTTGAGGGTGAGCAAAAACGCACAGTTTTTGTGTCAGTCCCTTTAAATGCAAATGAGCTGCTGCTCACAGCACGGAGGGCGGAGCTTCAACAGTGTGTCCTTTTACCTCACACAGACATGCACTGAAAATTTCAAAAACTTTTAGCCTTTTATGTTCAAACCAGAGTCGGACAATGATGGAGAGACTCAAGAAGAAGGGACAACATGTAGAATGCAACCGGACATTTCTGAATGGTTAGTTGATTAATTTATGTAGCTTATGCATAGTTATCTTAGTCATTGATTAGCATTTTCTATCATGATAATCTATAAATCACATTCCTGGGGGCGGGGTTTATGTCAATTTTAGGATTTGTGATGTCACTAACCTGGGAGGAAGCTCGTGTAGTCCCTACCAGCCGTTTGTTGTAGTCCTTAAAAAGCAATTTCTTTAAAAGAAAATATCTCCCTTTGCTTTGAACTTTGAGCATTATAAATTTGCAGACGTTTATGCTTAAACAGCAACATTACACACTAACTAAAGTTAAAAAAGTGAAATCACAATCAACCACCCTTTTAAATATCGTCTTACTAACATATTATTGGGAAATATAGAGTGACAACTGATACATTACTCATATGCATTTTATGCAAGTAGTCTGTTATACTTTTATGATTTAAATCACAATTTCATCTTATGTTTTGACCATATACATATCAGCAACTGCACTAAATGGCATATTTTTCTATGTGATTATTTTTATTCTGTGAATAAAACTGTCCATGTTTTTCCTCCTTGAGTATGAGTATCATATCTTTTGGGCAATAAACGAATCAAATAAACGAAACAAATCAAATATTATGCATTTTACTTCAATTTCATTTAAAACAGATTTTTCTAGCTATTATTTCATATGTCAGGCTTTACAAAGTTAATTGAACAAATTAAATTGACAGCCCTAATATAAAGCCATGAATATGTGTAGTGATGGAAATCAAGCAACATTTCCACCAGATTAAGCCACTGAAGTAGAACTCGGACATACCCCGTTTTCCAAAACCCCACCGTGTGAACAAAGAGAAAATGACCAGACTACGTAAAATAAAGGACAAATCATTGTAGTAAAAGTTTCAAATGAAACCCAACCTGAAATAAGGTCATCTGACAAGTCATTTTCCTGCAGCAGAGAGGCCAAAGAAAAAGGGGAAAGTGGGAACAGAATGATCTTGGCTTATCCGGGGCTTAAAGGCAGTGAGGATTTCGTCTTGTTCTCGTACAGGGGAAAAAGGATTAAGTGATCTATTTATAGTACTCATTCACAAGGGCACAGGCAGATAGTGAGCAAGATAATGACATTACTGGTCCATTTAATCTCCCACAGTCATGTGACCAGCAGTAATGATGGGTATTTTGTATCTTGGCCAACAAGAACGTTAAGTGTTGCTATGCAAGAGTGACATTGTCTTGTCTTCTCTCACCTCAAAGTCCACTGTAAGAGCTAATATTCATGTTTCTTGCCAGAGGAAAAATGAGCAGAGTGAGTCTTTCACACCAAAAACTCAAAAAGGGGCCACATTACTTTAATATTCCTACGAAAATCTTACGTTTTGAAAGCCTCTGTTTAAACATTAAGATACCTACTTGTTAATGCTTCTTAAAGGACTTTGTTCTTACCCAATGTCAATGAAATGCATTCAAGGAGCCCATTAAATCAAAATGTTTTCACTTTTAGCCCATGTTAGCTATGAGGCTAGCATTTATATTGCTTTTTACAATTGTAAACTTAAGTAAATGTACTGTATGTGTAAAAACTGTACTATAGATGGAATTACTCTAGAAATGCTCAGTGGTGACCCTTCTGGGTTCTCCAGGCACCCGTAAAAGAGCAGATGTGAATTAACACATTGAAATAGAGCTCAGAATGAAGATAAATATAAAAAGCTTGATCATGGTCCAAACAGGTCCGACGCAGTCTCAGCACCAATGTGTGACATCCTGGTTCTTTGTGAAAGGATACGGACAATCATGAAATGTTGATTTGGTGGAAAATTGGTGGAAGAATTCAATTTAATGAATTGAGTCATGGGAACAAATTCTTAAAAAGTTATTCAGTATGTATTTCCTGTAACAATAGTAGTAATAAATTGTTACAAATGTAACTTGGTCAAAGTACTAACATATATTTAAAATTTTCACAAATAAATTATATGTTGTTTAGTCTAATATAATAATAATGCATTACATTTACTCTAGGTACTCAATGCGCTTTTACATATGGAAGGGGGGAATCTTCTGAACCACCACCAATGTGCAGCACCACCTGAATGATGCGACGGCAGCCATACTGCACCAGAACGCCCACCACACACCAGCTTACTGGTGGAGAGGCGACAGAGTGATAGAGACAATCAGTATATATATATATGGGGATGATTAGGAGGCCATGATCGACAGAGGCCAATGGGCAAATTTGGCCAGGATGCCGGGGTTAAACCCCTACTCTTCTTCCGAAAGACATCATGGGATTTTTAATGACTACAGAGAGTCAGGACTACAGAGAGTCAGGTTTAACGTCTCATCCGAAGGACGGTGCCCGTTAGGACCCACACAGGCCACAGGGTGAGCGCCCCCTGCTGCCCTCACTAACACCTCTTCCAGCAGCAACCTGGTTTTCTCAGGAGTCTCCCATCCAGGTACTGACCAGGCTCAACCCTGCTTAACTTCAGTGGGTGATATGGCTACTGACTAATATGGTAAATGGACTGCATTTATATAGCGCTTTCAACAGACCCATGGCCACCAAAGCGCTTTACATATTGCCTCACATTCACCCACTCATTCATACACCGACGGCGATGTCAGCCATGCAAGGCGCAATCCAGCTCGTCGGGAGCAGCTGAGGTTAGGTGTCTTGCTCATGGAATCCTCGACACTTGGTCAGGTGGAACCGGGGATTGAACCACCAACCACCAACCTTCCGGTTTGTAGACAACCTACATGAACCACTGAGCCACTGCCGCCCCTAGATATATTATTTAATTATTTTTTAATTAATTATATTTTTTATTATAAATAAATAATTGTATGATGGAAATCTCACACCACCTACATTATATAGACAGCAACTCCCCTTCCATACATCCAGCTTAATTTATCAGGTCAGTCAGTCCCGTTATGTTTAGGAACAGCCTTTGGAGTAGAGATGTGTTGAAATGGCAGACCCAGTGGTTTTATAAAAGTCTCCCTGTGACAGAGGCACTGTAGAGCGAGTCAGAGCACTAGAAGCTGCACTGGCTTTGGTGCGTCTCACCTGGTTTACATTTGCAGTGGCTTTGGCCACGCGGCTCTTATGGTGTAACATTAACTCTCCTTCCTGTTCCATATGAAAATTTAAGCGTGATCCCAGAGGAGCAGTAAAAGGTTGCGCGCTGGCCAACCCGTGCTGCTGGTCGCGCACACTCGTGGTAGATCATTTAGACCAAACCACAGTCAGCCGACATCATCAGGAACGCCAATGGACTCGGCTCTTCGGTAACAAAATACGAGACCGATAGGAAAAGCAGGAAAAACGATAGGAACTGTTTATTATCTTGCCACCGTTTTATACAAATGGGAGTTTTTTTGTTGGGAGAATCGAGCTATGATTCAGACTGTATATTTTGGAAGTACGGCTCCAGGACGAGTCAAGCGTAACTCTGGTTTACTTCACTACGGTCATGTGTGTCTTGCATTACTCCAGTTATTTAATGGACGGGTTGAACTCTGAGCTTCGTACTTGCTCGATTTAGGGCAGATGTGGAGTGGATCTAGCTTTCGCACATTTTCACTGCTTCTGCAGAAGAGCTCTTTTTTTTTTACGATGGCAGTCATGGCTGGTGATATGAAGTAGAGATAAGAGACGCTGCTATTGCGTCATGAGGCTGCATAGAGCTGGTTATTGAACCAATTAGATGGAAAATGAATAACTCAAACAGACGTTAAAAAGACTATTACATATGCATCATAGATTTGCATAACGTGACAGAAAATATACTGAAACAAAACAAATTTATGTCCTCATGTACAGTATAGCTATTAACTATTAAACAATTAATAGCATATAACAAACTAAACAAGATCAAGTCAAGGTGAAATTATACTATTATTATAATCAGTTATAGGCAATATAATCATAATCGATTATTAAATTACATTATGGATGTTAGGTGTAATTATGCATCGATCAACTGACAAATGATATGTTTTCTTATGCAACAAGAAAATAATAATATACACACATACAAATATACATACAAATATATCAGATACATTTTTTTTATACTTTTTTCCCAATATTATTCTATATTATTTACCAGAAAACTTTTGTATTTTAAACTATATTTTTAGATTAGTTATATTGTATATAACCAAGGATTTTTTGTTGTGGATGTGCCAGTTGGGATACAGGATTTGCAATATGCGGTGAGTTCAATTAAATGTCAATGCAATTTTTTTGGTGTCATTTGTGAGATGAAAAATAAAAGTCACTGGATGTGTAAAACAGGCACATAATATTGCAATATCGATCACAGGCTCCTAAATCTAATCAAATTGCAATTGTATCACAGCATGTTTTGAGGTATCGCAAATATTCTGGCTAAGGTAAAATAATGTACTGTAATATCGTGATGAAACGTCCGATTTAAACATCCTAATATATGCATTGATTTTTTTTTTTTTAATGAATCGAAGCATGTATTTTCACAGCCCCAAATGCAACCAGTCACAGTCCAAAAATTATGTCTAACAAACTCCAACGCTCCCATTCTAATCAGTGTAGACACTGTCAGACACATTCATTTTGCTTTGTGATAATGGGAATCTAGAAATACGTGTGGAATAAATGCTGTGTAGAATCTAAAATTTTATATCAACTAATGGTCACCTTACTCTCTTTGTATTGGCATAAGCTATGTGACTTTAGGACTTTAGGATTAAATGGTCTGTTTAGCTTGACAGCGAATTCAATCTACTTACAAACACGTTTTCCCCAAAACCAATTGTGTGCAAGTGATTTCCATCAATGTGTCAGTTAGGTCACGAAGTGAACAACAAAGCTTAAACTTTAGAAATAAAGACTTTTATTACTGAGATGAAAATGTACACTCATTTTGAGAGCATGATTAAACCTGTTCATGAAAAGGTTTTTGTATGAAGATGCAAAAAATGCACTAAGGACTGAGCAGATGGTGTTGCTTTTCCTCAATGGGTTAAAAACAATAAACGATTGCCATCTTCACAAGTATACCCAGTATTAGTAGGCAGAAATTAATGTATTTTTAATAAAGAGGCTACAGATATCTCCCATCCACACTGACAGAACATTAGTTCATATGATTCCTCTCAGGAAGAAATGCTTTTCCCCCTGATGTTGTGCCATTTATAATGGTCGGACTCATTCCAGACGGGCAGTTTGAGGCAGCAGGTGAACGAGGAGTGTAGCTGTAGTCTCACCTCCTGGCCTTCTTCTCTTTCATGAGTTTTTTGCTCTCCTCACGTCTCCTCTTGTTGACAGGGTTGCGTGGATCATAGATCTCAAATGTGTCTTCGTCCTGCATGTTGGCATCTTTTACCTTTCTGCTTTGTTCATCAAAGTGCAGAACATGGGCCAACCTAAATCACAAGGGGAAACAGAGTTCAGTTCAAAAGAACAGCAAAGCACAACTCACAGGCAAATAAATCATCAGAATCAGAGTGGGAAGTTCCCGGTGGAAAAGATCAGATCAGATTGGAGCGGACTTCCAAATCTGACGAGTTCACAAACAGCCTGTTTCACAGCATCTTTAAAAAGGCATAACTCATCCAAAAAGGAAAAATTCTGTCATTTGCTTCCATTGTGAATGGTGCCCGCCAAGTGAATAAATAAATGTATTATATATTTGAAAATATAACAGTAAATTATACAAATAACAAACAAGATAAATGTTTGCTCTTTTTAAGCGATATCAAATGTTCAGAAAACTAAAACTGGTTTTCTCTACAATAGCTAGAATCAACAAGACTGAGTATGTGGAAGCCAAAATTATCAATCCTACTAAGACGTGTCTTCAACACAGTAGCAATAGTTCATTTTCCAGCTGTCTTGAGCCTAATTACAAACATGCTGTTTTCCAAACCAATTAAGTGCAAATATCGCTGCATGGCCAACTCTAAAGATTTCATAGGTCATGTCAATTACACTGAAACAAATACTAACCCCTAATTCTACCACAAACTCTAAACTTAACCTTAGTTTTGCATTGGTGGCACATCCTTTGCCACAATCTGATCCACCCACGATATTTCTGAAGCGTGATTGATCTTCAGCTTCTGCCTCGACAGCGACACCCCTTGTAGGAGGTCTCAATAATCCAGCACAGATGCTCATCTACATCGCATTTCTTCAGTAATGCTCTTTCCCTCTCTCTTCACGGCACGGCTGGAGAGTTGATTGGCAGGCAGACAAACATTCCAGGAGCATTCCTGAGTGCCAGCATCAGAAAGAAGAGCTCACAGCTGGCTAAAGTCCCTTCCTGAGGACTCCTGAAGACTGCAGCCCAATCCAAGACACTGTTTACACTAAGCCAACAGGTTTCTGAACACCGAACTACAGTTCTGTCATATCTGAGTGGTTCTACTAACGCCTTCTAGGATTTCAGAAGTCCACGCTAAGATATTTATAGGAATAGAACATCCTGTCATCATTTTGTCACTCCAAGCCAATAAACTTTATTTCTTCTTTGTCTTTACAATCAAAGTAAACGGGGTCCAATGCTGATTTGGCACCATATGCCCAAAAATAAAGACACACAGTATTAAAAATGAAGGGTTCTTTAATGACATTGATGGGCTCATGAAGAACCTTTAGCATCCATGGAACCTTTCCATTCCACAAAAAGTTATAGTGGAAAAAGTTTCTTTAGATTTTTAAAATGTTCTTGTTATTTGAAATGCTTTTTTCACTGAAAAGTGCTATGGAGAAACTAAATTAGTAGTTCTATTCCATCACTGCAAAAAACTCTTTTGGAACATTTATTTTTGAGTGTTCAGGTTTGGAATGACACAAGGGTGAGTAGATGATGGCTGAACTTTCATGCTGTCTGAGGTCATATTTAGGGCATTGTTTTGGAGCAAGGCTAGGATGAGGAGCAGATCCACATATCTCACCCCTGCTCTGCTGACCTACATTTCATACTGAGATGAAGGCTACTGAGGAACTGTCTGAATCAAGACATGGAGAGTACCTCAAAGAAATGTCAAGAAAGGTTAGACAGGTCATTGTTATACATCATGGACATGGCTGGATGACTCTCTGGGGTCTCATCTAAACAACAAAAAAAGATTTGAAAGGAACTGACATTGCACACCTGTTTGAGCTATTCTGGTGAAGGTCAGAATCTCTGGAAAGACTTTATCCTTAAAGAATCCAAATCTGTGTTGCAGGTCTCGTAATGAAAGCGCTCGCCTCCAAAGCCCAGAGATGGTTTGAAAGAACAAGATGTGACGGGACTTTCAATAATTCAACGACTGCCAGCAGTCATTCAATACGGTGCAACTTTTGGTGGTTTCGCAGAAGTGTGTCAGGCAGTAACTGTAGGAGCTGAAGGAAGATTTTTAAATTGAGCTAGTTGTCCGAGTCAAGATGAATACATAAAGGAATGGAGAATGGAAGCGGCCTCTTCTCTTAAATTATGAGCCTTCTCATTGGTAAGTAATCCGCCACGCTGCTATTTTTGAGCAATCGCAGAACCCCTGAATTCGGCCAAAGAGATGCATAAAGAGTCTGCGAGTGCATGCAAGCCCATTTTTAAGTGTTAAACCGAGTGTGTGCGTGCATGCTTGCATCCATTTGAAGTCCGTAGGAGATGTGACAGCTCATCTAGAATGTCATGGCTATACTCTGGCAGACCCACAGGACTCCCGTCGCGTAAGGCAGTCGGCACTGATAATTTGTCTAGCAGTCTCGGTGATGACAGCCCGTCGGACTCCTCGCCTAGAGTTATGGCTCGCACAAAAAATCCCACCATTTGATTGGGGCTCTTATCAGGGAGGGGCTCCCGCCATGATGCCGAGGCCCTCGGAAGCCTCTTCCTGAATTTATTTTTCTTTCGCTTTTGCGAAAGAGGGGGGAAGCAAGAGAGGCCTGGGCGAAAAGGGCTTTTTGTAGACGCAGACACAGATGGAATAGTTTACAATCTGGCCCAGACTTGACTTCCAGTGTCTGACCTGTTGTAACCCATGTTCCGTTTCGTGGGGTGCACCAGGCGTTCAGAAAGTGGTTCAGACTTCCCACTGCTGTTTTTCTGGCACTGGGGGCCTCCCGTCCCTCCACCCCAGAATCAGTCCTGAGACGTCCTAGCGTCGTGGGGGTCCTTAGACAGTAATGACGGTCTATCCAGAGGACAAAGTAACTGATAGGAAACACATAGGAACTCAAGCTTAGAAGATGGCGCCCCTTTTACACTCACATGTGGTATTTGTTGGAGCATTTGAGTGGATATATTTAGACAAAGACTCAAGGTCTTTGATGAAAAGCAAATACGAGAGAAAAACACACCGTGTCGATTCATTTCTCTGCGGTGGCCTGCAGCGTGAAGAGGGAGGATGACGGTCTGACAGACCTTTTCGCTTTATCCTCAGCACGTCACCAGTGCGGCTGCGGCACGGACTCGCACACCATTAACACTGATAATTCATCAAGCATAAAGCCATTACTCTCCCCAGAGGCTTGCACTCGACCACATTCTTTACATTTGATTGTGATTTACGGGTTTCCTGCGAATGCGTGAAATAAAAGCAGTGGATGTCTACCAAACAGTTAAGCAAAGACTAGCCGCATTAAAAGTTGCTTCAAACACTTCCAGTGGAAAACTACCCTGGGTTTGCAATGGACTGTATCTATATATGGTTTGGGCATACCCAAAAAAAGCAAACTGCTGAAGCTATACGTTTTAACGGAGAGCGAAAAAGCAGAATGATTTACCAGTCTGCTTCCCGTAATCCTCAGAAAAACGAAGTGCCGTGTGACGCATTGGTCATGGCAGGGTTTCAGAAATGAAGCGTATCTATGAATCACAGTAATGTCCAATCACGTTGAGAGTTTATTAAATAGAAAAACACATCTTTCAAACTGAAAGCCATAAATGTGGATGAGCAAAATCAGTTTTTAAGTACCTACCGCCATCTCAGAGGCCGTACTTACAAACACATGCATCTTCATCACATATGCTAGGAAGATTATGGAGAAAACAGAATCAAACTGAAACATCTCTAATTGATATTCTATTTGTGTACTTAAGCGCACAATCAGGGCCATAACTTTATGCCTCGCATGCAGCATTAAGATGGATGCTCCCTGGAGCCTGATTCATTTTGCAGCATCATAAATGTTATCCTGGCCAAAGAACTCAGCTGTCAATAACACCCTCGGCCCAACATGGAAACGTTCCCATCAGATCAGGACAAAAAATAATAATCTAGAGGATGCCAAAAAGAAAAGCTAAGCTGTGTTTAGTCTTCATATTTAAAGGAGGGCAAAAATAAAACCGAACAGACTTAATATTTGCACAGTGAGTGGTGTTTGTGACTTAATGATCTAGCACCGCTGTGACATGGTAATTATTTCATTTCGGTCTTCAAAATCTCATAGTATGCTGTTGGATTGGAATTTTCCAGTGACATACAGACAGCTAAGGCAGTTGTTACAGCTCACAACATATAATACTGCCCGATACAGTGCCTAGTTGCGAGTGATACCGTGAAAACAAACAGTAGGGGAGACTGGGGTAAGTTGTGCCACTTTTCATCTAGGAGAAAATGTAAACAAATACTTGATTTTGTAGACAGATGTCTGCTACAGGAAAGCATTAATAACAATGCCATAAAATATAAAAAGTACAGTGCCACAACTTCTTAAGTACTATTTGTCTGCACATTATTTGCATTTTCATAAACCATCCAGAAAAAAAGTTCAATATTAATGTAGTAAAATGGGTCTGTTTCTTTTGTGTGTCTGTGTGTGTGTGGGTGGGGGGGGGGGGGGGGGGGCAAAAAAATATCATGATTTTAAATACTGGAAATACACTAAGAAACACCATACACATTATGAGTCCTGGATAAGTTTTTGCAATAACAAATTAATTTTGTGTCACAGACAGCTGGATATGATGGGACCTTTCTTAATATAAAGAAAAAACACAGTTTCCTTGATTTAGGGTTGCCACATCTTACCCCCGCTTTTCGCTATGGATTAAATAGTGTTGCAGAAGTCAAACTAGCATGTGTCTGCTTGCCATTGGGAGAGCATAGACAGAACAGCAAAAAACATCTGCAGTGACAAAGCGACAAGATTAATTTTCGAGGCTGGGGATCAGAGGACACATGGGCAGATGGTTAGTGCTGGCTTGGTGCTGGTGTAGCTGAATCCCGTTGACCATCACAACTTGGCTTGGGAAGCAAACCAAAAATTGGTCTTCAAAGTGGAGCTAGTAGCCCAAGAAAGTCTCATTGATTATGCTGATTAAAAGCCTGTTGGGGACACCAGCACACCCATATCCAAAACATATGCTGGTGGTGTTATGGAAAATTCCAACAATAGTTTATCGCCAAGCTCTCGTTCTGCTGGCACCCGTAATGAGCGTCTGTTAAAAAGACAGCACGCGTCTGACTGCAGGTTGACGTGCCCCGTCTGGTGTACGGTGGGTGTGACACGTTCCATCTGGGCACTCGGTCTGCTGAAGCAGTTATTTACTCAGTTAAGTCAGCTGAGAAAACTACTTCTCCACAAGTGGCTATTGCAGCGCAGCAAAAACAAACACTGCATACTGTTCTAATGGTGTCAGTGCGCTTCAGAGCCAAACGCATTACTTGGCTGGAGAGCGAGGTGGTTCAGGCACACTTAAGGCCAGCAGCTGTGCCTGATGTGGAGAGGTATGAACGTTTTGCTATGTTAGTCCAAATAAATAGCTATGCTACCTTAATGTGAAACAGTAGCTGTGTATTGGGACAACCAATGAGGCGCGAGTTATTGAGAATGCATTTGATCACAGACAACTACAAGTCCAATAGTGCTTTAATCCTGGGGAACACAGCGTACAGAACTGAGTAAAAGCCACTCACCAGCCCTTATCGTCATCCTCGCCTAGTTCCTCCATGTTTTCCTCTGGAATACTAGGAGTCTCTGTGATCGCAGATGATAGTTTGGTTTTGAAGCTTTCCAAAAGGGCAAGTGTCTTTAGAGGCAAGAGAAAGTACGTTATTTTGACTTTTCAAATTGTATGATTTAAAAAAAAATCACACACACCTAAGTATGATTCATGTGTATTAGGCACTATATTTTGTAATAGTTTCTATGGAACACAAAAAATATATTTTGAAATAAGTTTTGAGTGTATCCAAACAATGAAAGTCAATAAGGTCCAGTGTTGTTTTGGACCCCATTGACTGTAATTGTATGGACAAAAACAGCTGGAACAGGCTGTCATGACATCCTTCAGTCAGACTCTGCTTTAGACTGTATAAACATCAAAACTTGCAAATTTTCCAAAACTTCAAAATCATCAAGTACATCAGTGAGTGAACCTACTCATAACATTTTGTCTGATAGACATAGTATCTGTAGTCAATTAATAGCCTATTGGGGTGGAACATTATCAATAAATAACTAATTTCTCTGTTTGTCACAAAAAGTATGACTTTGGAGAACTTGGAATAAAGTGGACCCAATATTCTCTTTAGAAATTCACATTTTCCTTGAGTGAACAGTTCTTTTAAGAAGAAACTTGTCATTTAGTTTGAGCAGGAATGAGCCTGCTCTTCCCAAATCATTACAAAAACCTTTTTTTTAACCATTATAAGAGCAGGAGAAAATCTTAGACTGCATCCGATATCACATACTTCCCTACACTATAGTAGACGAAAAACAGTATGTAACAAATAAGTTCGTCCGAATGCAAAGTTCTAATAAAAAAGGCAAAAATTAACCAGATGACCTGCTATTTCTGGTGAGATTCTGAAGTGTGCATTCGGACACTTTACGATCCCATGAGGCCACTGGACAGGATTTATGAATGGAGGTGAAGCGACGTAACTGACGCTGGTAGGTCACTTGATAATGACAACATGGCGCATGTAGTACGTCCAGATTACATTCACACCACACACACTCATACTATATAGAACATAGAACATACATTTAGTGGTCGCAAAGTTATTACTTATTCAAAATAAGTACCTACTCAAAAGAGTATGCGATTTCGGGAGCAGCCATAGTGTCTCAAAGCAAATACCCACCTGAGCCTCTCGACCAGAACCCTTCCTTAGTTTCTGCTTCCTTATTTCCTCATACTTCTTCCTGCTCTCCAGGTACTCTGTCATCGCCTCATTGGTCGGCTTATTGTCAACTTTGAGAGAAAAGAAGAGTGATCACAATCTAGATAAGAGAAATTAACTTACCCTCAGGAAACAATCTGTCTATTAGTTTAGATTTTATATATATATATATATATATATATATATATATATATATATATATATATATATATAAAGAGAGAGAGATAGATATATAGAGATAGATATATAGTAGTGTGACTAACTTGAAAGGATTTACATGAAAAAGAAAAACAGCTGAATTCCAGAGCAGAAGTTATTACTATCATATGGACATAACTATACATAAAGTTTCTACCGCTATAAACTTGATGAAGATGAAGATTACAGCTCCTGTGGGCTGATTCCTTCCAAGAATAATCGTATTGCCAATGCCAAAATTTAGGTCCTAAGACCCTCATCAGTGCAAAGGCCAAAATTTATGAATTTTGCATCCAAATGACTTTCTGTGCTTTAAAGAGATGGATTTCATTCAAATTATAAGGAAACACATGTGATCTACAGACATATATACTGAAAGGATTACACAAATGAAATAGGGAAACATATCAAAATGTGTTTATGTAACGCTGAGGCCAACCCATCTTTCATAGCAAATACTACAAAATTGAGAAAAAGAGAAAAGAAACAATAGGAGGAGACAATGCAAATGTAAGAATCTAATGAAATAAAAGTTCTGTCATTTCTTCCATGATATTATAACAGGTATATTATTGGAAACATAATTTTTTTTAATGTTTTTTAATGAAGTCTCTTCTGCTCACCAAGGGTGCAAAATACATTAAAAATTGGAATACTGTGAACTATTACAACTTAAAATAAACAATTTCTATTTAATACATAAAGCTGAATTTTCAGCATCATTACTCCAGTCTTCAGTTTCAGTGATTCTTCAGAAATATGATGATTTGATGCGCAGGAAACATTTATTATTATTATTATTATTATTATTATTATTATTATTATTATTATTATTATTATTATTATTATTATTATCATCAATGTTGTAAACAGTCATGCTGCTTAATAAAAGGTCAATCATACACAGCTTCCAGTAATTAAAAGCATGTTAATGCTATGTTTTATTAGATTTTAAACCCATTGTTCTACATTCCTGGTAATATCAATATTATTTCAAAGCAAAATTGTAAAATAATAATAAAAAATAAAAATAATAATAAAATTCCATTGCTGAGTATTTTCTCCTTAAAACTGCAGTGAACCAAAGACAGTCTCAAAAACACAGAAATTGCTGGTGTTTCTGACGTCACAATCTAACTAGTAACCAATCAGTCAAAGTATGATCGTCAGTGAGTGGATCTCTGAGTGAGTGGAGACGGGGCTCATTTGCATATTCATAGAACCGCATATATTAAATGAGGCAAGGGTGTAAATATGTAACTTGGGTGATCAAAGATGAGTTTTAAGAGATAAAGTTATTGACTACAGGGGGACTTTAAAGGCTCATTATGATTAAGTATCCCACCCCCAGTATATATTTTAAGTAATTCAATTAATAAAGACGAGCGATTAGTTGACAAATGGCTTAAATGGATGACTACTAATCGACTAAAAAAATCGTTAGTCGGGGGGAGCCCTAATTTTTTCAGTGTAAAATATAAGATGGCTTGTTGTTCACTTTCAACAACTGCAAAATTAACAGTATTTTACTGTAATCTTTCCATTAATCAATTTACAGGTTTTTACCTGTAGCAACTTGACAGTATTTTACAATTACAGTATTTTTCCAAAATTGTAGCTGAATATTTGAATGTTTTACTACATAAACTTTTCTGTCTTATTTAAGAAAACGAAAAAATAAATAAACTGAACCCAGCAAGAGGCTAAAGACAATGAAACGATCTTTTAAAATTCTCTCCTAATTTTACCCACCAATTTGAAAAGTGCCTAAAAGTATGTTCTATTAATTCCATGCTAGAATTGCAGGAATTGGAAAAGTCAATAACATCAAGGCTGGCCTGTTGACACTGGTGTCTACAGGCATTAATGTGCCACTGCAAATCCCCCCGCTCGGACAGCTGGCACTGATGTCACAGATTGCCCCGCTGGTACAGTGCTTCTTTCGACTACATTTCGACTACACCTGCCCTCATGGCAACTATGACCGAATGCTTCTCCACAACAAGCTCAAGGGGAACAAACTACATCAGATGGAGCCTCCAACATTTGGGTGATTTATTTCATGTTAACGCTGTCATGTAACGAAAAATCTTTTTCCCCTCACAAATGGAACGCTTGTTTATTCTTCGTATTTATGGTGCAGTGAAAACCGCATTGGAGAGAGGCTGGAAATTTGTTTTTCAGCAACTGAGAGAGCGTGCCATGCGTTAGTCTGAGAGCCACTGACTGTGTTTGAAAATGTTTAGTCTGTGGCATGAGCTAATAGAAAACTAGAAAGACAGAAAGAAAGTAATGAGCCAAAGACTATTAAAACACATTAACTGTGTAGAAAACTGAACACTCTACCTCTTTTCAAATCTATAAAAAAACAGGGCTGCCAATATGGGATGAAAAGCACGTTTATGGTGGCCGAAGTTTAAACCGTGAAAGATACAGTCTTGATAGGACTGAAATAAACAAGTATTAAAACAAAGTACAAGAATTTTGACATTCTTTGAGTAGCTTGTCTATACTGCGCGTAAAGGCCTATAAATCATAAAAAAAAATATTGCTGCAATAGTTTTAACGTTTCTTTGTAAGGACTGTTATATATTATATATACACTACCATTCAAATTACCGGTTGGGGTAAGAATTTTTCTGAACATTTTTTTTAAACTTTTTTTCAGCAAGGATGTATTAAATTGATCAGAAGTGACAGTTAAGACATTTATAATGCTACAAAAGATATCTATTTCAAATAAATGCTGTTCATTGAACATTCTATTCATTAAAGACTCCTGAAAAAATTTATCATGATTTCCACAAAAATATTAAGCAGCACAACCGTTTCTAACATTGATAATAATAAGATTGTAAAAAAAAAATCATAATATAATACAAAAAAGGGGGGGGGGGTCTCTTATTGTTACAAGCCCTCTTATTTTTTCCAAACAAAAATATATTATTAATACCTGGATGGCAGTAATGTCAGGGATTCAATGAGTGTGATTCACTGAATGTACTGTCTGACTGACTCAGAAAAAACATTTTTAAAGTAAATGGTGTTGTAAATAAGACTGAATTCAAAACAGGGTTAAATAGGCCCAAAAAGTCAACATTTTCAACAATGTTTTTTTAATATTGTTAGTATGTAGTGTTGTCAAAAAATATCCATATTTCAATATTTATCGATATTGAAATAATTGAAACTGTTCCAAAACTCTTTTTCTGCTAGCCTGACGTCGTCATACTCAGATTCTAGTCAAAATGTGAGTCTGATACTGCTCCATTGGGCTGTGATTATGGGGCGTGTGTCAACCGAACCAGGAAATGAAAGGCCTCTGCACTAAATTGGATAGACATAGATCCAATCAGACCAACAGAGTAAGTGACATATGTTGAGCGATAGATTAAACTTTTTCCGAATCCTGTAGGAAGGACAGCAAAAACATCTTTCCCATCGACAAATGCCTTGATCGCGGTTCTCTGTTCCTCTTTTAAAATAAATGCGCTGTCTATATCTTCTATAACACACGCGATAGCGGAATATACACAACTCAATTCTCCAGTGGCAGCCATGAATTCAACCCAAGCGCTCTGATGACGTGGATGGTTACGTTACCGTTGCTCATCTGTCCATCATCGTATAAAGCCCACCCTGACAATTTGATTGGTCCAAACAATTTTTCCGATCGGGCATAATAGCTCCTCACCGGATCAAGTCCAGACCGAACTACCCGACCTAAACATTTTGTGGGCGGGGTTCAGGGCTGGCATCCAGGCTACTTTTCTGCAGTATGAATACACCAATACCAGCTGCGTGTTCTCGCTCTCTCTTCTCTCCTCCTCCTGTCACTCGCTCATCTCATTCACTCCGGTTAAATAGTGCTTGTATTGCACATACATTTTTTTCCCCAGGTTTCTCACTCACACCAAAAGCGCACGCACTACTGATCTATATACCTGTAAGTGGCGCTCTCATAAAGCCGCCTCTCAAACAGCGCACAAGTACCAAATTGGCCAAATTGTTTGTAGTTTACTGAGCTTAAACGGTCGAATACATACAAAATGATGTCGAAGTGCCTGTCTTGCAGAGTTTTCAGGTAAATATGGTGAGTTTTGGAACGTAAATAGTTGAGAAAGATAACACGTTATGTAACAGTATATTAGATCAGTGCATAAGCTCTTAAAGTGACAGCAGCCTAATAAACCCGCTGCCGTCTGTCATGTTAATCAGAGAACAAAAGACAAAGAAAAAATCAGGCTGATCTCGAGTGAATAACTTTAATTGTGAGCATTAATCTGCATTTCACTTTTACAATGAAGACTATCCAGTGTTATTTTACCTTTGATTAGCCTAGCTGTAGCATTTCTTACCTGCATATACTATATACCCACCTGAAAAATGTAAAGCTGTTTATTTCATATCTCTCTGTATTGTACTGTATTTATTTGTGCTATCTTTGCAATTTCTTTATTTGTCCTTATTTTGTTACTGACTGTTTACTGGTCCTTTTTTTTGTAAATGTAGTTCAGAAATTCAAATATAGCCTCCCTGTGCTGTCACTGTGTAAGCTATAACAACAAATTTACCCAAATTATCAAAAAATTAGGAGATTAATTATCTGTATGGCGGTATTTATGGCTGTTTTCACTGTGGTATCGAAAATAGTATAAAACATAGATATTTTTCAAGGTATCGTTTCCAAGTTGGAAATTCCAGTATTGTGACAACACTATCAGTAGGTTAACATGTTTGTTGTTTCCAGTGTTGGGAGTAACCCGTTACAAAAGTAATGCATTACAGTAACATATTACGTTTTGCTGTAACGCAGTAGTGTAAGGTATTACTAATCAATTTTCAGTAATATTTTACTCGGTACATGTTCGGCAAGACTTGCGTTACAACAGACTTTTAGTTTTAATTGTAAAACAAACAAACCAAAAAAAAAAAACAGCAAGACCGCCAGACATTAACGAATGAAAGATGCAAGTAGGCTAAATTAACTGTTCGTGGTCAGTCAATAGCCGCGTGTGGTGTCCAAGTCTGTAATTAAAGACTAAACGGCAGCGTCTGATATATTTGTATAGCGATTTATTTTTGACAGGAGTGCCGTGAGGTATGATTTCGGCCTCTGTGCTCACGCTGGCCAGAGGAAAAGCTGCTAATGGTGAAAATGGCATGAAGAAGACTACATTCGCGAGATGGACGTATGCGCATGGCTATTCGTTCTGTGTTTTCTTTCTAAACAGTTAGGCTATGTTTATGTGGTATTTTTCATGTTTTCATCACGCAATCATGTTTTTGATGCCGTGGTGACGCGTTCATGTAAGGGCGGCGGCGCTGCCGATAAGCACCTAAAAGCTGTCACAAAGAACCGGCAAAAGCAAATATAGCAAGGAGACATGTTGATTGTTTATTAATAAAGTCAAGATGAAGTTGACAATGCTGACTCGCGATCTTCGCAGTAGGCTAGTGAATGCACCAGAGAGAAATGCACATTTCATTTCATAAGCAGAGAGCAGTCTGTTTTCTTTCGTTTTGAATTGTTCTGTTTACAAGTAGACATTTCAATATAGATATATTTTTCAGGTCCGTACAATTAATACAAAACGAAATTCACTTTAAAGAAAGGCTTCTTGTCTTCTGTGTAAGGTGTCTGTGAAAGTTTTAAAGCAGTAGTGCCGCTTCAGAGCGGTCGCGTCCGTAACGGAGAACTGTCTAACATTGTTTTTTCCTCATAAATGCGAACACGAAAAATAAAATAAAATGAATATTTTATGTTCTGTGGAGAGCCAACCCTTCTTCATTAGATTTGCGCAGTGTAATTCACATAATTACAACAACAAAAAATCGTTGCCTCCTAAAAGTTAAAGTTTTTTTTGTCACACATGACTGTCGATTTCCCTAATACTAAATATAAAACGCATGTGTAGACTGATATTTTTCTAATGTCTGGACTCCTTTCTGGGAGGAGCCTATGGATAAACAGACGTTTCAATATATTGGTATTAATGCATTTTCTGAGAATTTATATAATTGTATAAGTTTTGACTGCAAGTCTGCAAATGTCATGTCCATAACGCTGAAATTGCCAAATTTTAAATAATTTATCCTCAACTAGTTTTGTGGTGTAGGTCTACATATTTTATAATGTTAAGTTAACTTCAAATAATACTAATAGTAATTTAAAGATGTGGTAGCATTGGATCGGGACGGTATGGATAACGCTTGGAGTTGGAAGGGGTGTGTCGCCATTCTGCAGGTTCGTGGATCTGAGTGTCGCGATTTCGGTTTCATATCGCATATCGTTACAGCCCTAGTCATTTTAGAATGTTAAGTTCTACTTCTGTATAGTTATTTTGGTGAAAGTAACTCAAAAGTAATACAGGAGTAATGTAACGCAGTACAATTCTGAGACAGTAATATTGTAAGGTAATGAATTACTTTTAAATAACAGTAACAAGTAATGTATAATGTATTACAGTTTGGAAGTAACTTGCACAACACTGGTTGTTTCATAGTCTTTTGATCTCACAGGAGGTAACATGAGATAATTTCAAACTCAATAATTGACAAAGCTTTTTATTGCTGCCTGAGCAATAAAAAAAAGCATTGCAGCCCAATACCATTGTGTGACAAGAAAGAAAGATGCAGCTCACAATCTGTCATTTCTGTAAAGCATCAATTATTAGAAGTTCAATTATTAATTAAATTGGTCATAAAAAAAAAACACAAGGTAATTGTCAATATCCAATCCAATCAAAAAGCCCATTCCCCCTTCAAAAAAGGGGAGATCAAGCAGCTCCATTAAAATTGTTAAGTGAATTAAGTATTTTTACCTGTACTCATTGAAGGCAATTGATTGCTGTTTTTTAACTCTACAATAATTCACCTTTTGTCTTGACTTAAGAATAGGGCTGAACGATTATGGAAAATAATCTAATTGCGATTTTTTTTAACAAATATTGCGATTGCGATTTAATATGCGATTACTTTAAGTTCTTTACCTTCTGTATTAGTCGACAAAGACAAGCAATAAATCATTGTACAGTAGGGATGGGAATCTTTAGGCAGCTCATGATCCAATCTAATTTTTTTCTTATTAATTAATCTTAACACTTAAAATAGGTATTTAATTACATGTGTAAATATATATACACACACACATATATATATATATATATATATATATATATATATATATATATAAACATTTAATTAAACCAATTATTTAATTAAACCAATTACATGTTAAGAATTTTAAATGGGCTATAAACTAATATAGCTTCAAAATATAAAAGCTAGTAAATAAAGAGGAACAAAATAAAAACATTACAAGCAATAAACAAAGAGTGCTTTCAGTATTTAAAAGTAGGCTGTCTGAACGTTTTCCATTCAAGAGCTGGAGTGATTTTCCCCCTATAGGATAAGCTGCATTCACACACTAAACCACACGTCCTGTTGGTTTAAGATATAATTGACCGTGTTTACATTAATTTCGCGTCAAAAGCATTTTGAGATGCAGGTACATTTAACCAATGAGTCGCTCACAGCCGCATGCACGAACACTCTTCACAAAGCGCGCGTAAGTATTTTAAAACGAAAGCAGCTTTCTCAGTGATTTTCATATTTTTAATATATAAGCCAACTGCATTTCAAAAGACATAAATAATGCCTTTGTGGAGCATTTGTAAAGAAAATTCCGGCGGCCAAGACCGCGCACTGCAAGAGTAACTTTAACATCAAAGCGGCAAAACCTGTGCAATGAAGCCCGCGACTGTCCTTGTAATTCGCTTAAACCCCGAACTTTATGAGAGCTTATTTTTCGGAAGGTTCAAGCGGTGTCGTGTGTGTGTGTGAGACAGAGAGAGAGAGAGAGATTAGAAGCAAGCAGAATACGTTATTTCTAAAGCACGCGCAGAGTCATCACGCATCTGTGTTTAAAAACTAAGCTCAGACTCGATTCTGAAATTCTCTGAATCGATCCAGAATTGTTGGAGAGAGAATAAATAACACTATCACATACATAAAAGATAAACTGTTCTTTCCTGTATGCCAAGCCTCAAGTTGATGCTTGGACTGCAGAGTGCTTTTCTCTCGCGTGTCACGTGACCAGTGTAATCGCAGCTTTTGCGGTTACAAAATCGCATTTCATCATATCGCGATATTATCGCAAATGCAATTAATCGTTCAGCCCTACTTAAGTTGTTTTAGAGTTCTTAATAACTACAGAATTAATCCCCAGAATAGTTACCCAGTTACCCAGAATAACCACTCGAATAATTGTTAGATTAATCGATTATTCAAAAAAAAAACTCGACACAGCTTGAACTGGATCCAATTGACATGCCTGACAGACAAACATCTCGTCCTTCAGCTGAAAACATTTCTGTACGAACTGGAGGTGTAATGTTCAGGTAGAGTGGAACTTAATTGAGTAACTAAAGTTTGAGTGAAACAGGTTATTTGGCTGTCATTAGCTACTCAAACCATGCAATTACTCATTTACAGAGGTATTCAACGCATGAATGCCACAAATTCAGAGCCGTGATCAAAATCACCTTTTCTAAAAGTCAGCGCCGGTAACAACCCTTTTCTTCGTGATTTATGTGAGCAAAAAGTGATGCCTTCCACTAGGCTTGCTCAACGCTCGCGCTTCGGCCCAGCTGCAGGACTGCTGAATGATGGCGCCCTTAGGGCCCACAACAGCAGCACACTCCATCTACTCCAGCTGGTGCTGCTAAATACTGTCTTTGAGTTTGACGGCTATTCTAACAACATTCCATCCCTCTCCTGTCACTCGGGCCGAAAAGAGCTACAAATCAAGCAACAGGGGGTTGATGGGGACGACAAACACCTCATCATTTGGGAGGTGGATTATTTCTCTTTTCCTGGTCAAGAACGAGTGGATGAATTCAAGGCATCTCGAAGCTAACTGTGGTCCATCAGTCGACGCTAGCATCTTCAGAAGCCCAGCATGGGAGGACGTGAGTTTCTGCTGAGGAGAACTACGGCGCAAAATGAACCTTGGCTGTAATAACACATTGGTACCGAGTCGACTGTTTTCTGGGATTTGTTTTCATGATAATCGAGTGTAAAGAGTTTATCTCTAAAAACTGTTTAGCTTATAACGCTAGTATATAGGGCATATAATAAGTAAAAAGAGATCGCTAGTTAATACCACTAACAAGGCTCAAAATAGCCCCACACTAACACGGTAGCTTAATGAGGGTCTCTACATACAAACCGAAGCACTGAGAACTTTGTAAGTGTAGAGACAGTTTGATAATAATATACTTTATAAAGACAGTACCATCGCGGAGCCATCTTTGGGAAACAGCCTCGACCAGTCGAACCACGAATGCCGTGTTACGTGAGCTGAACTTTGAGATCTCACAGTTCAGCTCGTAACACGGCGTTCGTGGTTCGACTGGTCGAAGCGGGTTTCCAAAGATGGCTCCGTAGCACTCAATACATCCCTTATTTTCTTTTAAAAAAATGCTAAGACACTTCCGACAATGAGGTCAATTTTTTGGGCATTTAAAATGAGAAATGTGAAGTTTATAATTTTATAAAACCAGTTCATTCATTCTTCTGCTGAAACTTTACATTATTGGAGCTGTAAAGCTTTTTCAATAATTTTTACATTTCTTTTAGGGTTTTAGCATTGCATTGCCATGGTAAAATGTAAAACTGGTAGAACTTTACAACAAAAATGTTAGTAAGCAAATTTTTGCACACTAAATACTAGTTATACATATTGTTTACATCTTGTGGCTATACTATTAAAATAGTAATTTAAGTTTATGGAGTGGTCTCCTTGATTTCCATTGTAAGCGCCTCACTGTAACCCAAATTTCAGATTTTTCCACAGAAAAAAGAGATAATTCCATAACTAACATTATGCCTCAAATACTTTTGGTTGAGCTTAATTTGTACTGAACCCTGGATATTATCTACCCTAATACACTGATAACTCTTTTGAGGACCAAGTAAAATTTGACAGTTATATGATACCAAAAAGCATAATACCAGAGTTGCTTCACAAAGTAACAAAAAAAAACGCAGCACGCGAGTTAAACCTGAGCGCTGAACACATATTTTTTATTATCACATATTTTATTTCTTTCGGCCAAAAACTAAAAATACATTTTCGACCAATAATTTCCGGCGGCTGAAATTTCAGAGCATCCCTGATATATATTCAAAAAATGTAAAATGAAAATGTATTTTTTTATGTTCTATATACATATATACATAAACATATATTTAAATCTGTTGAATCAGAATCTGAACAAAATTGAAATAAGACCTTAATTATTTTAAAAAGTCATTATTGGTTTTATTTTCAGTATTCGGCCAAGTGCATCAAGAATTTTTGGTTTCTACTTGAATTTTAATTTCGGTGCATCCCTAACTATTATTATTATTATTTTTATTATTATTATTATAACAAAATATACCCACACATAAAACTGGGCAAAACTTTGGATTTGGATGTTTTTAAAAGAAGTTTATTCTGCTCACCAGCAAAAACAGTAATATAGATGAAATAGTATTACAATTTAAAATAACTTTATTTTAATACATTTTAAAAATGTAATTTATTCCTGTGATCAAAGCTGAATTTTCAGCATCATTACTCCAGTCTTCAGTGTCAAATGATCCTTCAGAAATCACTGATACTTATTGGGTGGCAAATCTAGTGCAAGGAAACGGATGCAATGAAATGCTTTGATAGAAAATCATTTTCTAATGTGTCTTTCTATAAGATTATGCTCTGACAATTTCTCTTACACATCAATGTGTTTGACTGACAAGGCTCCATTGAAATGAAACACCCTGTGCACACAGGCATAACCTGTATAAATAACTCAGAATTGCAGAAAGAATGTTGCCACATCATTTAGGGTGGGTAGAAAACGACAGTGTTTTTAGCATGTCTCTCTTATTTTTGGCTCTTACAAATGACAGCCATGCCAAGAAAGAGAAAACCAGACTAGACGAACATGCTATAATTTATGTCTTGAAAACTAAAGTGATGCCTGTCGAAAATAATAATTCAAAAAGGTACAAATGTCTTCTAGTTTGCTTGGTGAATTGCGGAGGAGACAATTGGCTTCTTCCTAAAATAAGATACCAGATGCCAAGAGAGCGGGTTGCTGTTATTAGAGAGAGGGGAGGAATGTGTTTGCTTTTGGGACTGAATACAAAGCTGGAAGTAGCCTCTGTGGACATATGAACACTAGAGAACCGGACTCAAACCCAAACATTGAGATTAGGGGGTGGGGCCAGATGTCTCGATGGCAGAAGAGCCAACTTCTGGATATTGACATAGAGATAGAAGCAGAACATCGGTGAAGCTAGTTTAAAATGCGATGATTGAAGTTCAGTTTTAGACACGGTTTGGAATTTTTATTCTTGCATTTTGTTGAGAATGAATAGAACAGAACAACCATGTAGCAGAAAACTGACACCGGAAAAGCCTATTAACTATTCATTTGTTTTTAATATAGCAGTCATAAATGAATGTTCAACAGAACAATTAAAAAAAAGTTTATTATTCTACAAATATAAATTAATATATATTAATATAATTTTAAAAAATTATATATATAAATAATATAACTTAAAATAATAAACATGTCGGAATAATAAATATATATATATATATATATATATATATATATGTATATTTATTCTTCCAACATGTTTATTATTTTAAGTTATATATATATATATATATATATATATATTTATTATTCCAACATGTTTATTATTTTAAGTTATATTTTATTAGTTAGAAGTAGTAGTAGTACACTGTAAAAAGTGACCAGTTGACTTAACTTTAAAAAAAGTAAGGAAACCCGTTGCAATTAAATTAAGTAAATAAACTTCATGCATATTTGAAAAAAATAAGTGGAAAGTGGAATTGTCAAGTTTACATAACTTAATCTTTTTCAATTACATGAAGTTTATTTATTTACTTAATTTTATAGCAACAGGTTTCCTCACTTTTTTTAGTTAAGTCAACTGATCACTTTATACACAGTGTAGCAGTAGTAAAAGAAAAATAATAAATTAAGGAATTACTATTATTATATTAATATTATTAAGGATTTAAAAGGAATTTTCTTCCAACCAGAGCAATTCAAGCACAAAGTACCATTTTAAAAGTTTTTAATGGTTTAATGGTTAACTTTGACACTGCTTTTTAAAAGCACGGCTGTTATGTGTCTGTCTGATGCATAGTCTATTTACACACACAAACAGTTAAAAACAATAGAATATAAAGAGCACAAAAATGTGTCCTGTGTGAACAGCCCCCAAACATGCCTCTGACAGACTGACAAATGGGTCGCTGAGGGCAGACATGCATTTCTGACACTAATTTTCTTCTCGTAAATAATAAAATCAATACAAAACTATCTGCATATTTTTCAAAGTGACTTGGGAATTTCACGTGTCTTCAACAGTTTGGTCAAATTTGTCTTTCACAGTCATTACGAAAGCCCTTAGAAACAAAGCTGACAGTCTTAGAAATATATTATACCTCTGTCAGCATTACGATTTGTAACACTTACTTTTTCATTTATTTCTTTTAAATTCTACTGCAAACGCAAAGGCTGGTCACTCCACATTACCCACAAAAATGTGGATAATGTCAACACCATACTGGCATAAGTGACTGTTTAAGCGTTTTGTCAAGAAACTGTCATAGCGCCAAATGAAGAGCCAATGAGAGAATGTTTAAGTTCTTCTATTGTACATTTGCATGTGCCATTGAACAAACTAGATTTTTTACACATGACAAGTTCTAAAACTAAGTTCAAACTAATGATTATCAGGGTGTATTTAGCGAAACTAAAACCACGATTGCAATTCATTCCTAATTCACTGGAACATCCCATCACACAAACTCTCCAAGACAGCTTTGTAATTCATTTTATAATAAATACTGTCCTGCTTGCTAAAGCAAGTAGGCCTCAAAAATGAACTGGCTGCTAAGCGTAAATAGCACATTCCAGGCCAAACGTTAAAAGACACTGACAACGACAAGGGTGAGGGGACACACCTTTGCCCCCTGAGAACACACAACGTGAAGACAGTGATATACAACAGGGCCATTGCAAAGCTCTGCAGAGGTCAAAGGTTTGTCTGCGCAAATCTCAAGCATGCAGTAATCCTCACAGGAAGTAGGGCGAAAACCCAAGAGCGCTCTCTGGATCTGACAAACAGAAAAGGCTCCGACCTTGTCTGTGTGCACTTTGAGCAGTGAAATGAAATGAAATGTTCTTAAGTCTCTTTACCAAAGGATGTTCGATTGAATGAACCCATTAAGAGAAAACTTAAACATTCTTCTGAATAGATTCAACTCTATCTCAAATCCTGTGAGGACAACATCATCTTTGGTAATGAGAAGAATATTCGAATTACTTCTTTCTCTTATCTGATTTAACCACAACATATCAAGTTTGAGGAAGTTAAGGAGATTGAGTAAAAACAGCAGTGTTGGGTTTAACGCATTACAAGTAATGTGAGTTACGTAATCAAATTACTTTTCAAGTAACTAGTAAAGACACTCATTACTTTAAATTTACAAAAAATATAAGTTATTTTTTCAAATAAGTTAAGCAAGTTACTTTGTTTTGCCATGAATTATCTGACAGCTCTCCTGTACCCATGTTGAGAGAAATCGTGAGTAAGTGCAGAGGTGTTGTGTGCGAACACCTGGTTATTATTGTAGATCTAGACTAAATGTGAGCATTTACTGATATCACTTGCACAAAATCAAATTCTGTATTCCAAATGAATAACTCAAATACTCTTTTTGTATTTAATCTCACTTTATTAACCTACCGGTATGTCTTTGCTGCTGACCTTTGATGATCCAATTCAACCATACAAATAACCAAAAATGACGTTAAATAAACATATTTGAGTTTAATTTCTTTGTTTTTATGGCTGATGTAAGAGTGTTGAACTTTCTTGTTCTGCGTTCTTCTGCAATCCAGAATGGCAGCACAGCTGAAAGGTTTGTTTGAGCTAAACAGACGTGAAGGTTTTTTTAAAGGCTTTTTTAAACCATTATTTTTTGCATTGTGATCATTTATACTTTATTTATTCGTATTATTAGATTATTTTTGATTTTAAGCATTCCTTCCACCACATTTTCATTAGTACAAAGGATGTAACTGACATTCTCTAGTCACTGATTACTACAACAAAACTGTTTTACTGTACAACAATAATAAAATGCAATTTTAAACACTATAAATTGAACAATATAAAAATCATTGAATAGTAGTATAATATATAAATACCTCCATTTAGTTTATTTATTGTAATTTTCTTTAAGCAAAATATAATAACTTTCATTTCCTTTTGATTTTGGGTTGAAATATGGCATGGTTATTTATGTTCATGCTTAAAAAAGGAAAGAAGAAAAAAAGAGAAAATAATACTAAATTATCATTTTGACATTTTTTTAGGGGATAACTTGAATTCTGTCTGCTCCTCACACAAAGGTATTGTATGGCTTCAAAAGAAAAATACAAATATAGTGCAAAAGTCATATGGACCATTTCACTGGGGCTTTTACCGTTTTTAGAGCTTGGCACCACCAGGTCAAAGCTACTTTCATTGGGTATATTTAAACTTGGTCATTTTGTGTGTTTTTACTGATGAAATAGCTATGGGAAACCCAAGTAAACAGCAGTCCAATCACCACCATGGAGAAATGTAAATTGCCCCATTTTTAGAACATTCTGCAAAAATTCTTCTTTTGTAATCCAAACATTACACTGATTTGGAATGATATGGGGTTGAGTAAATGATTACCGAATGATGACTGAAAAAAAGTTTCATTGCTCTCTTTAAAATGCTCACAAAAGGTAAGCAATCAACTAGGCACGTCCAAAAAAAAGACTAAATAACAACTAGAAATGCCAAATGTTTAATGTTATCCACACGCTCACTTCACAGCCAACATTCAGGCTTTCAAAACACACAAACACAGCAGCTTCAGATTTTTTTTCATATGTATAAAAAAAGCAAGGGCTGATGTGCAAAAACAAACCTCCAAAACTGAACAATTCAGTTGAACCTCAGTACATGCTGACTTGATTTTGGGAGAGGTTGATATGGTTTCATTACACCATGTGCGAGAAATAAATTAAGCTTACACTGTTAAAACAGTACAAAAATAATCTTTTTTACAGAGCTTTTTCAAATTCTGTCAATAAAAAGACAAACAGCTGTGATTTCGTGGCACATACACTCACCTTCAGTGACATCCTCTTCTTTCTTCACACCATCTTCTTTTCGCTGTTTGATTGCGAGTAATTCTTTCTTCAGCTGGCGAGCTTCTTTTCGCAATTCATCACTGTGGAAAGACATTCAACCGAAAGCTGGAATTAATTTCCAGTCTTGGAGGGAACACTTTCCCAATAAGTCTTGCAAAATGCAGAAGGGAAAAACATGTTACGGAAGGAAAAACATGTAGCACATTTTTTCATGCATAGCAATTGAAGATATTTTCCTGCTATCTGACATAAATCATTCAAATAATAAATAAAACGTTTTAACAAGTTGACGTGACATGGAAACTTACCAAATCTTTAATATACTCAAAAGTCCAAATTTTCTCAAGAACAAATTGAAATTAAAAAATGTTTTAAGTCCAAGACAAAAAGCCCTAGAAAGTAGCCAACACATCATAGACACAAAATATTTCAAAGCGATACATTTAAAAAAAATATATAAAAAAAAGCGAGCAACTATTCGTCCATAGTGCACAACTAGCGAAAGAGCAACAAGCGCATGAACTGCTTTCTTGTTTGGTGCAAATGTGTGCAAAAAACAAGCCTTTCTTTAAGTTTTTTGTTGACATCCTGTCATAAATTCAATTAAATTGCTGAATCTATAAGATTTTGCAAGTGCGAATTTCAGGATTGTAACTATAGCCAAGAAAGAAAAAACTAGAAAAAAAATTAATGTCTGCAGGGTGCTGGACTCTATTCTTTATTAATATGTATTTATTTGAAATGGTTGATATGAAAATACAATCCCCAAAACAGAACACAGGACACGGACATCTCCTTAGCTCCAGGGTTTCCAACTGATTAAGCTTCTCATTCCACAATTAACAAGGGGATTTTGTGTGTTCACATAAAACGGGAATAAAACCAACAATTATCTTAGGCATAGTGTTCCAACATGTGTCAGAAACAAATATGTGCATTAGAAGTATAAAAATTTCTAATAAATCGTGTGGCGCCTTGTTAGATCAAGAGTTCAGCACGGTGTCCAGACAGTCCAGGGTTCTGGCACCTCAAGAAGGGATGTTGTGGCTGAACCGATACACCTCAACCCTAGAGAACTCCAACAGTGAGCTCTCATTATGGTCTTTAGCATGGCTGTGGACATAATCTGTGCTCTCAAACTGGCAACAGAAACCCTGCGGCATCAAAGTACCACACACAAGTCTGCTTGAAAAAATGGGGAGTATCAATTCATGTCGATTCCAGAGCTGGTCAAAATAGTATGAAAGCAATTTGGCTCAATTTGTGGACATAAACTGCTGTTGATAATCATCCAATTAATAGCGAGTGACACTGATGTCCTGCAAGCTGTGCGGCTAAATAAATTATCATGCTGACTCTGTCCTATCTGACCTATCTCCAATGCTAAAGACCAAAAAAAAAAAAGAAAGAAAAGGACCTGGGGCCACATTCATGAAAATTTTCTTAAGAAGTTAAGAAGCTTCCTAAGATACTACTTAAATTTCTTAAGAACTATTTAATCGCAACTGAATGCTGCCGAAAAAATTGAGTTTGAATCCAAGTGAGGTTTGACTCTCTTGACTAATTTGACTCTTCTTTGTAGAGTTGTTACTGAATCTAGAATTCAGCATAGTCATGACCAATCATTGTTTAAGTTACCGATCATGTTGTCACTTGAGAGAACTCATCATGCATATATCTAGTAAAATGAATCATATGTAGCTAATGTTTTGTTGTAATGCTTAATGTTAGAAACGTAATATGCTAAATTAATTTATTGAAAGTTGGAGGTTATTCTAACTTTAAGAGGTTATTTAAGATGACAAAATACTCAGAAAATAACAAGTTATTAGGAGTTAAGAAAAGTTTTACTCTTAAGAATACAAAGTTCAACCACGAGGAGTAGGCTTGACAATGGGTCTCAATCAGCTCCCTAGTTCAGTAGTCAGAGTCTGCTATTTAAAGGGCTGTCTCGATCGCAAAATCCTACGCTCACTCCGTAAAAAGTCCCACAATACACCGTGAAAACAAATAAGCCTCGATGCTAACCATGTTCCCTTAACGGAAGATCTGAAGCGTGAAACATAAATCACATGAGCCAACTGACATATAAAATAAAAGATCACATACCACACAGGGGCAATCTTGGCTAAACTAAATTTTGCCCTTGAGCAAGGCACTTTACCTCTAGTTGCTTCATGAGTATTGAAGGTTTGAACTCAAAATGGAGCAACTAGAACAAGATGACATCCTGCAGTCTCCTGCTCCATGGTAGCTTACAAAAGAAAAAGAAAAACATTGTCACTGCAGTCCAACCGAGCAAATGATAATCAAATTTGTTTGAACTGGTCTTACACCCGAGGTAATCTAACCCTCCAAAAACGGATCTTATAGCCAATGCTCTTGTTCAGACAATAGAGGCAGATGTCACAGGACAGCTGATAAGGACAGGCCCAGGCAGACACACACTTCCAAGGTGTGAGGTCCTCATTGATAAACTGCCAAGCTTGACTTGATGAGAGGAAGTTGCTTCCATGTGCAAACACTGCCCCCACCCACAGCTGACTTCTAGAGAACCAAACCTTCTGGCAGCTCCCAAGACAGCATCTTCTATTGGGGTATAATAATATTTTCATAGGACTTGACAGCTAAGTTTTGATGCCAGGTTCTTACATGGCTACAAAGCACAGGTAAGCTGCAGAGCCTGGGCCTCCAGCCCAAAAACACGTGAGCCATTCAAGCCTGTAACAATGACTGCCTTTGTTCCACCCATCTGCTCCTTTCAGCTGACACACGTTCTCTCCAGCAGCTCTCTTCTGTTACTCCTGTTGAACCTCGGGTCCCTAAACGCCAGGTTCCTAGTTTCTAAGTTCTCAAGGGGCAAACGTACGGCACTGTGGACGTTTTAAAGGCTGACCTTGTAGAGGACCTCTTCTAGTGTTTGGGAGCTCAGGTAAAGGGGAACCTCATGGACACTGGCATTCGTTTGTTCTCCTCTTTTAGGGCTGTGTTGAAAAAATCAATTCACCAATTCTGAATCGATTTTGATATTAATTTCTAAAGATCGATCTGTAACTCAGAGGATCGATTTAATAATAGGCTTACATTTTCCCCGTAAACTTTAACTTGCCGCGACTGGGAGATCCCTGTATGCGCATTGAAAGGCTTTCACTCAGCGCGCACATTGTTACGACAACGGGCTTTGAGTGAGTCATTAAACCGTTCATTCAACGAACACGTTCAAAAAAGCTGATTCATTAAAAGAGATGTAATGAAACAATGTGTTAATTATTTTTAACTTTGAGTTCCACTTTTCAAGGCTCAGCTGAGCAGCAATGCGTCGCATGGGTAACGCTGAAGCCGATGCTTCACTTATTAGAGACCAATAATGCATTGATTCAATGCGTGACACGCTGATTTTATTTTCCCACGGCTTCCTTGCGCTGTGGAATGCTGACCAGCACTGCTGCTGACGCGCATTAATGGTAAATACCCGTGACGTGAAAGTTAGAAGGATGATACGACAAATATTTCGCTTTCCTTTGACACGGAAATACGAATACACATGACTTCAAAGACAGACGCAGGTAATCGCACGCGCTCTGCCGATCTCTCTCATTCACTGTCTGTGCAAAGCCTCTGTAGGCTACACATCACCACGATAAACAGTCTTGTTTGTTATCATTATGAACTTGTTTAACATTCAATACACATGCATGAAGTTCAAACAAGAAGGGTATAGCCTTATAAAAAAAAGTGAATATCACGGTTGCTGCGGTTACTTGCAATCCTCTGCGGTTGACTTGTCAGTAGCGCAGTACTACAAGATTGCGGTAGCCTAATCGCGATAGCCCTAGTAGCCTACTGCTGCTGAAATACCTCTGCGTCCTATGTCGTCTACACCAGCGCAAGTTTGTGAAAGCAGTTGTATCAACACTCTGGAAGGGGGATTGTGTTTTACAACCATCAATACTCCATTAATTTGCAGTTAAATGTCTATAATAATAGTATCAATATGTTGCATAACTACAGTCCTGTAATTCAGGTAACAGCTGGAAAAAATGCTTTTTTCTAAAACACTTATCTAAATCTTGAAGATCGGATCAGATCGGATCGAATCGAATCGAATAATGATAATCGATTCAAGATCTTGAGAATCGGAATCGAATCGATTCTTGAAATTTGAATCGAAACCCAGCCCTATCCTCTTTAGGTCCCAATCCTGAAAAGAGTGCATCCCCTTCAGTGGAGCCACTCAACATCGATCCACTGCTGGAGATCTTGGTAACCGGATGATTACAAAGCCCTCGGTCTTGGTTAAAGCTGACATTCTCATTTCCTGCACATGTTTTGTTAGTTCATAGGGGGACCAATGAAGGACCAATAAGGTGACAGAGAGTTAGAGTACAGGTTAGGTCATCTCAGCAGATTCAGGTGCTTAGCAGTTCACTGACTTCAAACTCTCGGATGGCTTTACAAGATCTGGAATATTATGGTACTCTGACCACTATTATGGTGTTTTATGTTGTGTTTTTGTCCTTTTTGAAGCTCTGGTAACTTGCACGACAAGTCAACTAACTTTACCACAACATTCTGACTAGTCACAGATAGGCTTCAGAAACATGACTAAAAATGAATAGTTGGCCTTTAACGCTTTAATTGTACAGAAAGGAAAAAATGTGTTCCTTTAATAGCTTCCATTGTGTTGGAATGAAAAAATTTACATTTTGGCAAGAAAACAAGAGAAGACGTGAAGATTCCACAAGGGTGAAGAGTTAACTATTAGAGGCCTACATTGACCCTTGGTCGGAAATGAGCAGGCCATATAGGGAAACACCTCCGACTAAGTAATAATTTTGCTTGCCTGGACATGCTACCATTTACCAAACAAGAGAGGCATATCCTAGGCAACAGCAACACAATGGGTCTCTCAGCTAGATTGCCAGTAAGAGTGGAGAAAGCTGAGAGAAATGCAAAGAGACAGGAACACCTACTAATTTACTCCTCAGGGCTCAACAAATTCCTCCGAATATCCTTTTGATCTTCAGGTGGAGTCCATCTCTACCATATTAACCATGTTTGTGAAGATATCACAATGAGATGTGTTATTATTCAGGAAGACTAATTAATTTTAACCAACTTTATTAAAAAAAAGATTCATTACTACCATGGCAGTAGAAATCAAGCTTGTGTGGCTAGAAGCGTTTGCATTCATGTACCTGTGTAGAGTATGTTTTGGGCCTAAAGCACCAAACTGAATTTATACTCAGGGAAAGGAAAAGGCAAACAATGAAAATTATTTTGTGCATCAAGTAAATGTCCTCAACAAGTACAAAAAAGTGGGCCAATGTAAAGAATCGAGTAAAAGACACAAAACAACAGCGAAATAATCCGCAGAAAGCCATTTGTATAAACAGAAAAAGTAATTGTGATCCCGGCATTTAGAAAATTAGGCAATTTGACTGAAATAGCACAGCTATTAATAAACAGCACTGCGCTGAAGAGTGATGGGCTGTTTAAAATAGCAGAGCTGTGAGATATGCCCTTGTTAGACAGCAGAGCGAGATAAAAAGGTATTTGTTAACTCAAGAAAAGAAAAGAACAGTGTGATAAAGTGTCCTTGTGATAAAAGGAGGAGGGGATGAGAGTTTATTAACGAGTGAGCTCTTTGAAGAGGAGCCAAAGTGTGCCCACTGTCTTGCGGTCTCATCAGCCAGAGGGCAGAGACACACCCCCCCCCCACCACACCCAGCCAGCCAGCACAATGACAGCCATTCACCAAACCCTCTCGGGCCGCCAGCAGGGAAGAGACCGTCATTTCACAAATCAGACGAGAGAGAGAGGGATTGGTGATGAAGTGCTGGACGAGACCTGACGCACACATTTAATGTCTGAGGAGTGGGGGAAAGACTTTGTCGTCACTCAAAGGCTCTCCAGACCAGCCAACAATTGTCGCTCATTCAGACAATTCAAATAAGCGAAACCCAGGGAGCTCTGGATGATTTACTTTTCATAAAGAAAGCCCACAAAAGTGACTGGCCACAGACCAATCTTTCTCATGAATCGAGACTTCAACATTTAACCCTCGCCCCTCTACTAGCCTGCTGTCGCAGTCAAAAAACTTCTTGAGAGCGGGTCGTTTTTGATCTGTTTTTCCAAAACGGATGCGGAGTAGCTCCTCACGCTTTGCAGCAGTGGAAATACTGTTCCTCAAGCTCCACTCTACTGATTTTGACTTGTATGCATGGTTCAGACTTTTATAATCAAGCAGTATAATCTCAGTGTTGCGTGGAGAGGGCAAATGTTTTCAAGGTCTTGAAGCAGATGGTTAAAGCAGAGGTGGTGTATAATAATCATATGATATCACATTTCAAGAAGGATAGTGACGAATATTAGTTTTCCAGGTCTCCCTCTGACTCAAATGTAACGTCTACCTAAGTTTGGAGAAAGGAGACTGAATTATTGAATAACTGAGAGTTCCATAATAAATATTAATGATAGAGTTGATGAGTCAAGCGGTGTCCAAACACATGGCATGAGCCGAGGAGCGCAGAAATTAACCATAACACAGAGACTGTGCATCCTCCAACCACTAGTTTGCTAACAAATTAATACATTTTATCACAACTAAAGCTCCAAACTGCAAGAATGTGTGTTTCAGCTCAAGTAAAGTTACAAACATGTTGAGTACTTGCTGGAAGTAAAAATCATAGTTCATTAGTAAGCATTTGAGATTCTAAAACACACTTAAAACTTACAATGCAGAGTATACTGATAATTTTGCTAATAATATGAAAGAAAAGACAGTTTGATATTTTTTCTCTATAATTTAACTCTATAATCTCCTACTGCACAATCACATACTTTCTGGGGAGTGAAATATAATAAGTTAATGATTACTTTGAGTCCAGACTAAAAATTGTCTCTAAATGTCATAAGGTGTTAAAAGAAAATCTATAGAAGTTTAAATCTATTTTTGCAGGTGCCAGATTTTAAGGGTAGACGAACAGAAAATGATCAAAATACAGAACTTTCTTGGTATTATGTGACAAACCGTACTATTTTAATTGCCTCACCCATATGTTATTAAATGATTAAAACAAATTCAAAATTTTCAAAAAGAAAATGTATTCTGTGCAAAACCTGTATTATATTATGACAAATTTATAAAACATTCTACTAAATACGCCACTCAAAGTGTTAAGATCAGACTGAAATAATCAGAAAACTTGTTAAAATATTGCAGAAATGCAATTCAATAAAAGAAATGCAGAGCGGCAGGTGCTACACACTGAAATTGTATGAGATCTGGTAAACTTTACAAGATATTTTTCTCCTCATTACCTCAGCATATCTAGCCATAATTTCTGAGCTCATTGATGCGTAAATGTGTATGGTCACCGTCATGTGTTCATATATTTGTATGTTTAAGGTAAGAAAAGTGTGGTCCAGCACGAGTAATTTTTTAAGCTTAGGGAGGGTTGCACCAATAAGGATTAATTTAGTGTTATCAAACATACTGTTATTTCGATACGTATTGATAGTTCGATACTGAAATATCTGAAACGGTTCCAATACTCCTTTTCTGCCGAACAGATACACTGACTGATACCAGCTGCGTGTTTTCACTCTTCTCTCTGACGATGTATTGACACATTCCCACACTCCTGACACTCCTCCCACTCCTCCCACACTCCTGTCGCTCCGGTCGAAGATCGCCTCTATTGCACATGATTTGTCATTACCGCAGGTTTTACGCTCACACCACTGATCTATACAAGTGGTGCTCTCATAATGCCGCCTCTCAAACAGCACACAAATATGAAACTGACTACTTTTTTTTTAGGCTTATTGCACTGAAACGGACAAATACATGCAAAATTATGTCAAAATGCCCTTCTTGCCAAAAATTCAGGTAAATTCAGTCAGTTTTGGAATGTAAATAGTTGAGAAAGATAACTCATGTTATGTAACAGTATATTGGATCCATGCATAAACTTTTAAAGTGACAGAAGCCTAATAAACCTGCTGCCGTCTGTCATATTAATCAAAGAACAAAAGACAAAGAAAATCACTCGACAATTTTTTTTTACATTTTTATAATGAAAACCATACAGTGTTATTTTACATTTGATTACTTTAATATCTGTATTTCTTACCTGAATATACTGTTCGACTGACCTGAAAAACATAAAACCATTTGTATTTCATAAGTGCTATAGTTCGCAAATTTTGTATTTTATTTTATTATTACTGACTTTTTACCTGTCTTTTTTTGTAAACAATTCAAATAAAGCCTCCCTGGTGCCGTGTGTAAACTATGACAACAAAATTAAACAGTAGGTTAAATTAAGCAAAGTTTAGAGCTAATTTCTTTAAACACAGATGAACAAATCAGGGATAAGAAATCTGCGATTAAAACCTCCATTTATGATTAATTTTCTCCGCCAGGATGGATTCGCCATTGTAATTATAGAGCAACAATCTTAATATTCCATAACCTTCTTTATTGACCACAAGAACCTCTCTCTGACATAAGTAGCTCTTGCCGATAAGGAAATAAACTTGTAAAATGTCAGCCGTCTTTATAAACTGCTACGTGGAGAGACTGTTACTGATCAAGCAAGCAATGAATATATTGCGGCAGTACATGCGGATTTCAAGTGTTTATAGTATCGATTAATGGAGTAATATGTTTCTAGTATCAATTAATGGGGTAATATGGCAGCGTAACGTATGAAAAAACAACCGAAATAAGGAAAAATATTGACTGACAGGATTAAAATTAATCTATTTTATATATAAATTAAATCCAAGATCAAATAATTTCAATAAATGCTATAACAGTGTATTTAGATATTTTAATCTCAAAAGGTCATGGAAAAAAACAGTTTTCATGACCCTTTTAAGAAGAGTCATGTGAAGGAAAAACTTTTCCAAAACTTGATTAAGTAATGAACAAAGCATGGTTATTTCTGGTTCGTTAATTTACAACGGTGAACAAATACAGAGATGCTCCGCCACTTCTTAGCTCTGCTCTGCTGAACGTCAATAGAGCCTCACATGCTGAAGTCTGGAGCCGTTCTGTCAGCCTGCCCCAAACAGGGCACACATGCTCAGCGGGCTGGAGGTCCAGCAACCTCCAGATCCGAGGCACAGCTGCCAAGAATTATATGATCCCTTCTGGCCTCCACACAAAAAAGGGCCAGTGCTTTACTAATCCCGGGTGACCTTTCCCTGAGAGGCTGATAGAGCATCGGATTATGACGGATGACAACTGACAGGTGCCATTTAGAAACAGTGACACTACACACAAAAGTCATCATCTTTGGTGCACAATTGCTGTTTGGACTCTCTTAAAAGAGACATTTCCATTGTGTAGTCAAACCTAGTAAAATCTTGCATTATGGTCGAGAGGAGCTTGAAAAGCAGATAATGACGAGACCACATTAGATTATTCAGTGGTTTGGAGGATTCAGATGGCTGCCGATCCACGCACCTGTTGTAAGTCCTGTCGCTTTTCACTGCCAAATAATCCACTTTAGGATCACTACTGCGCAGACTCGGGCTCCGAGCGACATAATCGGCAATGACTGTTTCTGGGATATTTGGCTTCATTTTTCTACAGTGGAAGGAAGCAGCAATGCGCTGTCCATCTTTTTTTTTTTACAGTCTATGGTCTGGACTAAATGTTAATGTGAAGGAAAACATTTTTCAATACTTGAGCAAGTAATTTGGACTCGTTAATTTACAAAAGTGAACAAATACAGAGATGCTCAGATGCTTCTCAGCTCTTCTCTGCGGAATAGAGCCTAACATGCTGAAATTCATCTTGAAAGTATCCGTAGCAGGTATTTACACAGTATGTAAAAAAAGTTTATTTAAAAACACTCTAAAAAGTAATCCAGGGACCTACTGCCATAACTTAAATGCATGGTTGCAAGTAAAAAAATTTATTTTAGTGATTTAATTAAAATAATAATTTAAAATAAACTCAAATTCCTACTTTAATAGTTTTTTTTTTTAAATTAGTTGTTGTAACTTAATAAAAATGTTTTGATAACTTTGGAAATTGGGCAGTGGAATTCTATTTCCCAGCATGCTTTGCACAGAACTGAGTAAGTAGAATAAACGTTGAAATTAAGTGTGATTTTATTTGTTTTTAGTGAAGGGAAAGACCTGCCAGTGTTTATTGCTGTTATGTTTGCCATTAAAGAGTTTCTGTTATGTTGAAGTTTCTGTGGTTACCATTGTGCTGAAGAGTAAACGACATGAAGGTAAACACTAGATTGATGCTATAAGCAATGACTACGCTAATGCCACAGACAAGTCATATCTTGTTCATTAAATATACATGTTAAATAAGATACATTACTATGTGGTATGATAGCTGTGGATTTTAACTGAAATAAATAAGATTAATTGGGTCCAGGGTTACAACTCAAGTAGTTGTAGTGAATTTTCTTTATTTTTGTAATGTTTAATGTTATAAATGTCTTTAAATGTCTGTGAAAAAGACCAATGTACTGATGTAATACTAATAATTCTAATAATAATAATAAATAAATGTTTATTAAAACAGATAATATTTTATTATACATTTAATAAATACAGCATACAAAATGTTAGCTAGATATAACGTTGCGAAGAAAGTGCCAGGTACTTGTTTGCTTGTTCTTTTGCCCAAGGTTTCATAGTTTTCTTTTTTGAATTGTGGCTGTGGTATATCACTCGGGTTTATATAAAAATATTAAGAGCGTATGGCTATATCCAAGAGCCATATGGAAGCACTTTGTATCCTTAGTTATGCCCTGTCTGTCGGGTTTAGTGTAAGTGGCGGCTACCATATGTCGTGATGTCGGGACTCCCATAAGCATGCTGTTTTATTCATTAATGCCACCAATGATATGGACAGCGATAAGTGTTTATATATTTTTGCTAAATAAAAGGTAATCAATATCAAAGGTCACTATAAATTTACAGCTAAAAAAAATGGTTTGATTGTAGAACCCCCTCAAAAAATAACCATTTTCATAAGCAAGAATACCAAAAGCATGCCATGAACCATGCCAAAAAACACAGATACCCAACCAGGAAATGAAATACTATCTTAAGCAGTAGACATGGATCCATAGGAGCTAGATTTCAGCTCGAGCCTCATAGACTTATTCCAACCAACATCAAATCCTTCCTACAGCCTGTGCTTCCTTCCAGGTGACTGGCAACCAAAGCTTCTCTCTTCACCTAAAAGCTCCTGTAAGCCTGAGTGGGAAAGAGCTCTGAGCTGCAACAATGCTCCCTTTGTCTTACACCAACACTCTACCTACCAGCCAACTCTTTGATTGCAAGCCAAGACAAACCACTGTGTTGGGTTACAGTTCTTGTAGCCAAACACCACGCTTGTGTTTAATATACTACAGTCTTTCTGCATTTTGCTTCCTGTCAATCAAAGCTGCGAGACTCGATGGGTTTGGCCATTACTTCATTATGTAGAAAAAGAAGAGAGCATGTTTATTATGATCGGAAAATTATTCCGACACATAATGGCTGATGGTGAGATAAGGCAGGTGTGCTTCCAGAAAAGGGGCGTGATGGAAGGGTCCTCCGCCTTTAGCGCCTCAGTCAGTGAGGTTATGAATCCCTTAATCCCCACATTTTCAAAGGTCACACGCTGATTTCAAGGATCACATGAACGAGATGAAACTGTGACAATGAGTCTGATATGAGAGGCTTTGAAAAATGGGTTTTAAAGATGAGACGAAAATGAGATAGTTTTTGCACCTTGCACTTTGACTATAATCTCCCACGAAAATAAGGCATTTCTGAGATTTTCAGTAGCATTTTAATATTTTAACTTTGGGTCATGTTTTCTCGTTATCACAATTTAATTTTCTCGTGATCTCGACATAACAAAAGCTACACAACTGCACCAACAGGTGGCAGTATAGGACTGAATAAACTGATGGAGTGTGGTATACTGTATATCCACCTTACTTTGTTACTTCACATTGGGCCAGATTGTACGTGTTTGGGACAGAGAGAGTGAAGACCTTAATTCGAGATCGCTATAATTTGTGCAGTATTGTGTGCGTCAAGTAATTAACTGTTAAAAAATGTTAAATGCTTGAATCAATATGATTATTTCTCTGTATAGTATATAGTAATATTATCACTGTATAGTATTCTGATTGGACCTATCTTTACGACGCCATTTTAATCAGCGCAGTCTTAGTAATTGTCTCATTAGTTTACCTCACTGTGTCACTTTTTCTTTTTGGAAATCTGGATATTTTGCACCTCTTTTAATTGAAGAGCATGGCTAGAAGGCAGAAGCCAGTGTAACACACATGATGGCAGTCACAACCTATCCTATATGATGACTAAAAAATCACAAACAAATTATGTAATATATTTTTTTTCAAACGAAAGACGAAAATAAAGTGGGTTGAATCCAGGCAGCTCTAAAATATTTTAAAATAGTTATAGAATAATCTGGCCTCCTTCTGAAGGCACTCAGCCTGCGCTTGAGGTGTCGAATGCTCCGCTGATAATTTAAACATTTTAATTACACAAATAAAATGTTTAGAATACGGTCTCTAGAAACAAAAATATCCCAGTGCTGTGTGTTTCAGAATCAAACTATCATTGTAAAAAGAACAACTTCTGATCACAAGAAAATTAAGTTGTGATCTTAAGAAAACAACTTTTATTGTCGTGATCACGTGAAAACAACTTTTGTTAGGACAAGATCACGAGAAAACAAGAAAGAAAAAAAATATCCATGGCCTTGTAGGGCTTCCGTAGTGATTCGATCAAACTCCTCAACTAAAATAGTAAACTTTGGCACGTAACTTGTCCCGTACTGTTTTTGCTACAAAAGTGAATTTACTATACACTTAATTTACCAGCTTAAAAAAAAAACACAGGTAAATGCATTGCACTTTTTATTTTTTTAAACTTTGGGTAGTTATCTTTACTGAGACTGCCACTCCCCTTCAGCTCAGGCCTCCTTGACTCAATTTGTGTGAGTGGACTTTTTGTGATATCCATTCATTGTACTGTACATTTATACTTGTTTCTTTCTATAGAATGTGTAAGTGCTGGCTGTATGGTTTTTTTTTTTGTTGTTGTTTTTTTGTGCCTTAATTATCTGATTTACTGCCTTTCTTTTTGTTTGTATTATGTGCACCTGTGTATAAAATAAAATCGGTATAAATAAAATTTACAAAAAAAACAAAACAAAAAAACACAGGGACAAATATTTTTTTTCAGTATTAAGATGTACTTATTGAGATTTTAATTATATATATATATATATATATATATATGATCATTTTCAACAAATGCATTTTAGTCATTCACAACATATCCGTACTGATTAGTGGTCGATATTAAGGATTACAGTACATTTACACGACAACAGCGTTTTGGGGGCCTGAAAACTTTTGAAAACGGGTTTCAAAGTGCACGTTTTTGAAAATGATACCATTATCGACTGTGTAAACTACAAAACCTTAAATTTATGAAAACAATGACGTCATGTGCATGCGTATAACGTGTTCAGTCTATAGGTGTGTACAGTTTCTTTACAAAGTGACAGCCATCTACTGGCCTGGCATGAATAATACAGAATTTTTTGTCACTTTTGGGGAACCGAGTGAACGGGGATCATTTAACACTGTTGTCGCAAGTAAGCAAAACTTTTCCTAAATAAATGCAAAGGAAAAACTTTTCAGTTTTTTTTTTAAACATCATTGTTGTGTAACGTATCCTTAATATAGATAATTTATCGGTTATCAGTCACAATATGAAAATTAAACAAGCACGTCCAATTGGAACTTGGAGGTGGACTTTTTTTCAATAAGTAATGACATTTAAACTACCCAGAATACCCAAGTAACCCCATAGCAACGTCCTTACAACCATTCACAGCACCCTAACATCATTGCAGACAGTTTTGAACAGGCAAACAATAAAAATCTCAGTCAGTTCTACTTTGCACATTATTAAATATGAAAAAGAACTCGCCCTTCACAGAATTAGACAGCTTATACCTTTAAGCCATTATAGTACCATAGAAATATGCTACTCTTTTTCAGGGATTCATCAACCTCATTTGTTTCAGAATTTTCCAACCAACCCTGAGCAGGGTCTCTGTTTTTGTAATTGAGCAAAATAAATGCAAGGATGAAATGAAGCATCTTTGAGCACAGAGAAAAGTCAACAATAGCTCTCTAAGAAAGCACTGCATCGACAGAGACATTCAAACAGTTTTCAAAGAAAGGAAAATACTCCAGAAGCAGGTTTACAATTCATTTCTCTAATGTAAGACACGGTCTCTCAGGAGCAGCAGTGCTGGGGTTGCCAGGTTGGCAGGAGTGAGCCGTTTTCCCCTGCTGTGGCAGAGTAATTTGATTTTTGAGTCAGAAATCTCCCTTCACCTTGAGGGACCTGGCTGTGTCCACTGAAGCATATCCACTGAGGACGAGGAGCAACTGTGCCACAGTTCTGGTCCACTGCAGGTGCCACTGGTCTTTAGAAACTTCAGGAATCAGACGTCTCGTCAACCAGCAACACGCTGAGATCACAGTGAGCTGACTAACAAAAAAAAAACTCAGTATATTCAACTATTATTGTGGACTTTTTGCTTTGTGGCACCGGTGGAAATTTAGCGCCAAAAATTAATTTGCAGTTACCAATACTAGTAATAGCTAATTAGAAAGCTAAAACATGCTACAAGAAGTTTAACTCCCTTTAAAACTCTAAAGCAATTTCTGTTACATTTACTCAATAACAAATACTAGTAAATTACTAACTACAATAGTTTTGTGCAATCAAAGGTTATTGCTATTTTGCCTGTTTATTTCCTGAATACATGTCTGTGAAAATGCTGCTCCTTCTTGGATTCAATCATCACAATTTTATTTAAATGTTGCTCTTGCGCTATAAATGTAGACATGCGTCAAATCTGCAAAAAGTTCTTCTAACAAATGCAAAACAAAGATGTTTAGAAAGAGGAGTCCGTTTCTTTTGTGCCATCTGAACAAGAATACTCTAAAAACGTTCCTAACAAAAGTTGTTTTGTTCGATTCTGGCCACGATTTGGCTGTCTGAGGCAAATTTTGTGAATCTAATCCTAAAAGATTCCTATGATCCTAGGCCAGAATCCGAAGTCTTTGATCGCTAGTTTGACATGTTCACCGACAGCCAATTAATTACTGTTGCGATCAGATTTTACCTGCAATGTAGCTTTTCTTATGGCGACCATCAAATCAAAAACCAATAGGAGCAAAGAACCTGATGACAATTAGTGAGACAGCAACAAACCTCCACTTGCTCCACACACGTCGTTTGTTTGTTTTTTCAGTTTTCTTTTCAAGAGAGAAGCCATAAGCCAAGAGATAAGATTTAAAATTAACGCTATAGATTGTTTTTGTTTGCTAGCCAACATTCCTATCCCGCATGTAAATGCTGCTCACAGTCACAGAACGTGTCACGGATTGAGCAATCGTAAGGGACTATTATAAATCCTACAGCGCGCATCCGGCTTTACTTAGATACATGCATTTGTTCAAAACATGTTGTCCCAACTTCATCTGAACAAACAATTTTACATTACACAATGTTGTGTATTTTCCCAGCATACATTGCAGCTTAAAAAAAAGATGGTAACTATTGTTAAATATGATCATTTTTATGCCATGTGGTGCAGATTTCCTATTTTTACTAAACTAACATTTTTTGATTTGTGTTTGAGATTTCTGTGGTGAAGTATGTGCATCTCACTGAAATGGGTGGGTTTAATATATTTGACAAACAGGGTAATACGTTTGCCTCTAGATTTAAGAGGCAAATCAAACGTAAAGGTGAAAGAACGAGGTTTGTAGCTCCTTGCATGACTTAGTTTTTATTTCAAGTTCAATAGACTGCTTTTTATTCATTAAATGAATATTATTAAGTTGTCAAATGTTAGTCCAGTTAAATTAATAAAATGGATGGTTATAGAGTGGTGCAGGTATGACATCACTTTGTAGGGGTCTCTCATATGAGCTTTGAGTTCTTAAGATGATGTGTCAAGTTAAAATAGTTAAACTTTTAGGAACGTGTTCTGTTCGTATCTGCACTTCCTTAAAACGAACTTGTCGACAAACAGTTCAGATGTTTAAGCATTCTAATCAGTTTGAAAATAAAAGAGTTATTTTCCACATCCTTAATGCGTGCACATAATAAATGGTTTTGGTAAACATGCATTTAAATATCATAATATAAACTCTACACTACGGTCCAATATCACTAAGTATCAAATATTTTTTCTTCTTTTTTTGCAATTAACTGTGCATATTAAGTGCAAAAGTCTCTTTAGGGTTGTCAGACACAATGCTGACTGCAAAAAGACGATGCATTTCATAGTAGGGATCATGAGTGTTTAAAATCAGTCAACCAATCAGTTTCCTATTTACTGGCCATGTAGAAACTAATAAAACATTCATTTAGGATCAATTTATAAAATAAGTCAAAAATTGTAAGTGTTAGATTACTTAAAGTGGTCATATTAACATGGAAAGGGAAATTCTATTAAAAAAATACAGGGGTAGAGGGCTTCAGCCCAGTTTAGGAGAACACAAAGAACACATAAAACATTTTATGACACTAATGCCAAAGGAACTCATCCGCATCCCTGGAGAGAATGTGCGTCTGATCCTACAGACCAACAGTGCCTTCTGCTGGACACACTTAAAATGCTCTATCCACAGCACATTCAGCAGCGCCTGGAGGACTAGCATCCTGCAGAGTTTAGCTCCAACACTCCTGCCTGATATTTCCTATTGATCCTGAAGTCCCTGAATAGTTGGTTCAGATGTGTTGCAGCTAAACTCTTCAGGTCGTTGGTCCTCCAGGATGTACAGAGGTAACTGAATTGAAAACCCTCAGAACACTGATGCTAGTACACCAGGGACTGCTTCAGGCTCACAATAGAGACTTTTGGCACAGGTTTATGCTTTATCCTATACCTACCCAATTTTTTCTTTAAGACTGTTCATTGCTAGTGGGATATACTAGAACTTGAAGTCCCTCTGTAGTCAATCATTTTATCCCTTAAAACTCATTTTTGATCACCAAAATTACATATTTAAAAGTTTTTCTTTTCCTTGAAAAATAATTTCTTCATGCCTTAAAATAGCTTGAATGAAACTCTACACCCTTGCCTCATTTAGTTTACGTGGATCTATTAATATGCAAATTAGCCCCGCCTCCATTCACTCGCACCAGCTCAGAGATCCACTCGTTGACGATCACATGTTGACCTGATTAGTTACAGGGTAGTTTGTGACGTCAGAAACACCAGCGATTTCAAACCGTGTTTTTGAGACTGTCTTTGGTTCACTGGAGTTCTAAGTAGAAAATACTCAGCAATGGTGTTGACTTGTGAATTTGCACATGGTTTGTCTTTAAGCATTTTAAAAACACCCCATAGACATATAAACAACATTAAAAGCTTGATTTTCACCACAGGGGGAATTTAAGACACTGTCTTAACATAATGACTATGTTTATGCAACCGGCCCCTGATTGGTCAGCTGGATACGTGTGTTGTGATTGGTCAATTGCTTCCACCGTTCAAGGTTCAACCATTAACCGGGTTGAGTTAATTAACAATCTGAAACAATGTGTATTGTAAAAAGTCTGTATTGTCATTATTACACACTAAAGACAGTTGAACATGTCAAAAAGTATATTAGGTCCTCTTTTCCATAATAACTTCTAGTAGTAATCACCACATGACATCGCTCATTTGCTGTCAACTCAACTCACAAACACTCACTGAAAACAAATTATTCCTGTTGTGTGAATGATGTTTCAGATGTACAATTCACAAGTATTATTAAATACTGAATGTCAAGTGTGCAATAAGAGGAAAGGACATCATCAGAAGAGGACTCACGGTAAGGCGAATGGCATTACCTGCGAGAGGTCTTCTTCACCATGTCTTGATTGGTCTTCTCCTCATCCATCTTTTCTTTCTTCAGTTTCTTTGCAATGTTCTCTCGGACCTTCTCTCTCTCTAGTTCACGATCGCTGTCGTCCTCCACATCATCTTCTGCATCATCTCCGCCACTTTGGTTCCTTTACATACAAAAAAATAATTATTATATAGCATTAGGGTTATTATTGTTTTATTGTTAAGTAAAATTGGGTAGGATCAAGGGATGTAGAAAACAGTCATGCAGAATAAGTAATTAATATGTGCTCTATATAGTACTAATAAACAGCCAATATCCTAGTAATATACATGCTATTAAGCAACTAGTGAGAATTGGACCCTAAACTAAAGTGTTACCAATAAAATATTATTAGTTGAAAAACGTAAACTAAACAGAAATTAGAAATGTTGCCTTGGCAATAAACTAAAATAAGTTTAAGTTGAAGCACTAAAATTAACTGAAAATAAATCAAACTAACTAAAACAGCGAATAAGTAACACTACATAATGAAATGACTAAAATTAACATTAAAAACTACAAATATAAAAATAAAATGAAATTCAAAATATCAATTAAATTTTTTTTTTTTACATAAATATGGATTATATCTGCATGCTTAAGATAATGTATCATCAATATATCATGACATTACTATTCATGTGAAGACGGAGGGATTTGTTTCCTGACCTGTCAACGACTGGAACAGAGCTTAGCTTGGGATCATCCTTCAGCAGGTCATGACTGCTTTTGCTTTTCCCTTTCATGGTCTGCAAGAAAGGACATGTTAAAAAGCACCTACTGTTCGTTCCTCCATAGAGAAATATCTGTCACTGGACACAAAGCTACCTGGCTGACTTGTTTGACCATCTCCTCCTCTTCCTCTGCCTCCTCTCCAAACGACAACAAGCTGAAGTTCCTATAATAAAACCTTCCTGGTTAACACTACATTGTGAAAACGTCATTGTACAGCATCAAAACACAAAATAAATAATCTAATCATAGGTTTAAAAAAAACCATATAATAAAGATGGACCTTTTACTTTCTGTAAATATATGAGATTTTTTAACATCCTTTTTTTTTTAAGTCTGATTGTTTTTGATAAGATCGACAATCTACATCATTTGATGTATCATTCATGTTTGTGGTTCAAAGTTTAGAATAATTTCTGAAAGTTTAATGTTCAGAGCATGTGATGCTTTCAAGAATATTATTGTCACTATATAGTTAACTAAATATAAATTTAATCTAAAAATATAAAATTAAAATTAAACATTTTCTTTTTTGTTGTTTGAAATAATTGTTCTTTTTTGTTATTTGAAATAAAACTTAGTCAAATTTAAATATATATATATAAAAAATGAATAAATATTATTTTTCATATATATATATATATATATATATATATATATATATATATATATATATATGAAAAATAGAAATGTTGCCTTTGCATCTAACGGAAATAAAATGAGTTGCAGTGTAAAATTACAAAAACTGAAATAAAAATTAAATTAAAGCTTTATAGAAATATTTTAAAAATGTATAAAAACGGCAAAAGCACACAGCAAAATTACTATTAAAAAATTTAAATTAAAAAGAAAACTGAAAATATAAAAATAAAAGCTAAATTAAAATTTGAATAAATAATAATAATATATAAATAATACTAAAATAACACTGGATGTAATACTGATTGTAAGATGCATACCAATATTTAATTTTTTTCCCATCCCAATAGCTATTGGTTTTATTGAAGGACATACAGTTCTTGAAACAGAAAAGGAATCATGGCTAATTTATTTTTAATTTAGATAATTTATTTTATATATTGAAGTTTCTGTTAATAAAAAAAGCTTGTAACAAGCAGCTTTTGTCATAATTACCGCAGAATTGCTGAGAATATATATGAGAGGGCCTAAGAAGGAAAGAAAGAAAGAAAGAAAGAAAGAAAGAAAGAAAGAAAGAAAGAAAGAAAGAAAGAAAGAAAGAAGTGTGGCATACTTGGTTGCTTTGGACTGTGATTTCTTCCCTTCTTCTTTGTTTTTTACTTTTTTGACTTTCATTTCACGCGGAATGATGTCCTCAAAGGGCGAATGCAAGACCTGCGTAAGAATATAAGACCAGTCAGGGACTGCATATGGAAAGAAACGTAAAATTAAAATGGTAAAGCCAAATCAGGGGACAGAAACAAACCTCTGCGGTTCGAATTTTGTGTGGGTTGAGTGGCCGTTCATCATTGTTACACTCCACATCTGCTAACCTGAGCATGTTATACACAGTATCTCCTGTGACCTGCAGCCAAAATCACAACACACAAACTCACACATGTGACAAAGAAGCCATTCAAGAGGGCATTTGACAAAATAAAACACTGATCAATATTAAGAGATAAATGAAATAGTTTACCCAAAAATGAAATGTCTTTTACTGTACACTACCGTTCAAAAGTGTAGGGTCAGTAAGATTTTACAACGTTTTGTAACACTTTAGGGTCCAATTCTCACAGAATCACTCTCAAGAACGTTTTTGTTCACCGTTCCTTTGCTGGTGGAATGATCTTCCCCAACCCTATCCATTCCGTACAGCCGAATCTCTGACAATTCACAAGAAACGGCTGAAAATCTCCTTCATGAGCACTTAACCGCATTCTGCTGAAAAAAACCTCTTTGTCTATGCCTTCACTGTTTCTGAGTTCCTCTCTGTTCTAGCTTGTTCTATTCTGAACGATGTCTGAAACTTTGTATTGCTAGCATTTCTCAAGTTTATTGTCTCCTGAAGAATGAATCACTTGTTGTATTCCTCATTTGTAAGTCACTTTGGATAAACATTTCTGATCAATGAATATGTGATAATGCAGAAATATTAATACAATTTAAAATAGCTGTTTTTTATTGTAATATATTTTAAAATGTAATTTATTCCTGTGATCAAAGCCGAATTTTCAGCATCATTACTCCAGTCTTCAGTGTCACATGATCCTTCAGAAATCATGCTAATATGATGATTTGATGATCAAGAAACATTTCTGATTATCATCCATGTTGAAAACAGTTGTGCTGCTTAATATTTTTATATTTGTGAAAACAGTGATAACAAAAAAGTTTTAGGATTCTTTCAAAAGAACAGCATTTATTTGAAATAGAAATCATGTGTTACATTATAAATGTCTTTACTATCACTTTTGATCATTAATGAATCCTTGCTAAATAAATGTATTATATTTCTTTCAACAAAAATAAATCATACTAAACCCAAACATTTGAACGGTAGTGTATTTTGCAGAAAGTCAGTTTTCATTTTTGAGTGAACTGTCCCTTCAAATGGGTCATAAGGCATAAACTGCAAGAACAAAACTTGAACACTTTGTGAAACATCACCTTTCCAAAAATGGTGTGTTTGTTGTTAAGTTCATCAGCCCGTCCAAGAGTGAAGAAGAACTGGCTCCCATTATCATGAGGTCCAGCGTTTGCCATAGCAACCAAACCTCTCCGGTTGAAGCGTAATCTGGAGTGAAATTCATCCTGCATTGGAAAAGATAAACTGTTTAAAACTACAGTAACATTTACAATGCTTTCCTTTCCTGCACAAACCTATAAGATCATTACAAATCACACTGTACGACATGGATCTAATAAACTTGGGTACGACATGTAGCCTGAACGATGATGACACCTATTGAATTGTAGGCTACAACGTAAATTAGTATAGAAGAATAAAACATAATCCTCATGCGCTAGTGGTAAACAAAAATCGAGCAAGATGAATCACACTTTGGCAATTGTACTGTAGCTTTTAAGTGCGCTGGAAAAAAATAGGAAGAGGAGAATATGGATGGGGTCATGGCTAGGGAAAAGACACCAACTTGGCAGGCCAATCTTGCAAATGAAGCTTAAAGGATAGTAGTTTTAACTTTCAGCGCCATGTCACGTTGATCAATACACCATTTCATGTTGCACTTTTATTGGCAATTCAGTAGACGTAGTGCAAACACACTTCGAGATGATCATGCTAAACTTCTGACACTGTCAGAAAATGATCGCAGGCTATCTCTCACTGTCCGACGTTTCGGAGCCACGACCACAGAAATCGCCATGATTTCCCATTTTTCGTCTGGGACGAGAGCTGTTCAGACCAATCAAATTTTCAGGGCGGGCTTTATAAGATGATGGACAGATGATCAACACTAACGTAATCATCCACGTCACCAAAGAGCGCTTGGGTTGAATTCTTTTACAACAAAGAATGGCTTCCGCTGGAGAATTTAGATGTGTAGATTCAGCCATCGCGTCTGTTATAGAAGATGTAGACAGCGCATTCATTTTAAAAGAGGAACAGAGAACCGCGATCAAGGCATTTGTCGATCCAATTGAGTGCAGAGTGCATTTTCTTTCCTGGTTCGGTTGAAACAGTGTATGACGACGTCAGGCTAGGGCATTACACAAACAATTGTATGAATGAAAAATGTATTTGTAGATCTTTATTTTCATCTGGAAAATAACCAACTCATCACAAAGGTCAAGACCAACCTTGAATGGGCGACCGTAGATGGACTCCCCGCCTGTTCCTGAGCCTGTCGGATCCCCTCCTTGAACAATGAATTCTGGCACCACGCGATGAAAGACTGTGCCATCATAGTAACCTGCAAAATAGAGGCAGTGTTTATGAAGAACAGTCCATGTATTTGATTAAAAAACTGTCATCGTGACAAACGCCTTACATTTTATATCTGCATATTTTAGCATATGATGCCACTTACCCTCCATACAGAGTTGAGTGAAGTTCCTACATGCCTTTGGTGTTTCCTTAGACCACAGCTCTATATCAATATCACCCGCCGTGGTCTTCAGCAACACCTAGATAGATAGATAGATAGATAGATAGATAGATAGATAGATAGATAGATAGATAGATAGATAGATAGATAGATAGATAGATAATATAAAAATAGTTAAAATTAACCTGATAAATCCTATGGTATCATATTTGATACATTAACTGTTAAGGTAGATTATCAACATGATAAAAACTTTACTGGAACACTTGTTGTGCACAATCTACTACATGTTTTCTATCATACGATATTGATATTTTACTGTGAAATCTTTAATGTTTATTCTTTGACTGTTTTTTTGTTAGTAAATTTCAAGATGAACATTAATTGGGCTTAAGCGACATAGGTTTACTTGATTATCCATACATAAAATAGGAGTATGAAATATTATACATCAGGCTTTGGAGGAACATTTATTTGTTCATCTTTTAGGCATCATTGAATTGCATTTCATTATATATGCTTTGCCCCCCAAAAATAAAAAAACTACAGAGCTTTGATCATAAAAATTTAAATATAATCTTAAAGACATATTATTGGGAGACATAAAATGACAACTGATATTTAAATGCATTTTATTTAAGTCTATGCTATACGGTTACAAAGATCTCATTGATTTACATAATAAGTTTCAGAATTTCGTCTTCTTGGCCTTATAAATTTCAGCTCAAAAAATCAAAAGTTGAATTTTTTTTGCTCAGTTTGGGCCTCTGAATAAAGCTGAGGTGTTTTTAGTATGAGCTGCATGCATATTCTCCAGTACTATACTGTATTTCATGCCTGATGTATCAAATGTGATTCAGAACATAAGCAAAAAATTATTAAATAAATAAATATATGTAATAAAACTACTTCTTTGTTTCCATGGAATATTGATTCGTTGCTTGATAACTATTGCTTATATGAACAACTAGTAGAGAAGTTAGACACAGAAGTATCATTGTATTCATTATTTTCCATGAATATGAGTTTGAGATGATGTTTAAACTCACCTTTCCATTGGTGGGTGGCTCTTGAATATATATGTTGCTCATCTTTAACGCGTGTTATTATTTAGGGTATATTTCTCTCGAAACTGTTTCATTGGTTGATAGGAAAAGTAAAAAATATACGCAGATATTAGAAGAACATTAGCACGTCTGACAAATATGAACTATCCTCTCCTGTGATGTTTACAAGCGCACCCTGTCATGCCGCCAGACAATCTCGATCACTCCCTCTTTTTCGACCTTATCGCCCCCTATCGTCATGGAGTAACAAGGGTTAATTTATCCTGTCAAAGACTACAATTCAAATGAATGATAGTAAACGCAGTCTCATCTTCTGTTTTTATTTGTATATGTATTAAAAGCTGGGTATAATACAAGTATAAATTCTTGACCAGACGGCTTGCAGTCGTCAGTTGGTTCGTGTTACTTTTCTCCGCGCTGTCGAGATGAACCAATCACATCGGATTGTGATTACAAAATTTAATCTTACAAAAAAAATCTTTAATCTCTTTGATTTCTTTGTATATGATTTAGAAATCATTGGATTGAATATCTTTAGGTTGTAAATGTCAAAAAAATAAAACAAAACAGACAGAATTTTAGATTTTAATGCGTCTCACTCTCAAGTCAGGTTTCGAGCTCCCCTTAAATCTCATTCCACATGACAGTAACTAGTATTTTGTGACATTGTGCTCTTCAGTTTTTATCTATATTTCTATTGTGCTTACATTTTAAATGTATAATATTTGTCAAACACCTAAGAGGGATGGTCTGCAAGTGGAACCACAGTGTGTACCGGGAGTTTCCAGTCGGAGTCTTTCACCACACGGAATGATTTCATGCTTTGAAAAGCGGCGGAACCTAAACAACGAGTTTCTTATTTTTTTATTTTGCTCTGTTATATTTCAGACCAATAAACAGTAGAGTAACGTAGATGATGGCTGCCCCAGGTATTCTTTTGCAGATATTAATGGATTGTCCGCTAGTTTTAGTCAGTGTTGTCTTTAAGTTATGCTTCTGGATTGTTCTAGAAAGTAACACTCCACTTCTTTATTATCTTCATATATGAGCTGTCGATTCACATCAAGCACATATCGTTTCATGTCAGACCTAATATTTTACACCTGTTGAGGGTTACTGTTAACTGACGATTTGTACGAATTCATGTAAACACGTTTTGATATAATGTAGGCTGCTCGGTGTTTTATAAACGGTGAGCTTGATCAATCCTGAAATCTCTTTAGATAAGGACGCTTTTATTAAATATCTTACGCAAACAAGTTTTCTTCTAGCTGGGGTTGGTTTTGTAATAATGTGTTCATTAATTGACGTCTTAAGGCGATATAAGCTCATTGAATTCCCTGCCAACAGGTCCAAACAAAGACAACATCAGAGCTGGTTGTAAAAGATGTGGATATCGTGAGTATGGCGATCAGTAAATTAACTATAATTCTGCTCAATCTATCTATAAAACATACATATTATTTGAATTGTGTTTTGTTATTTGTCTGTCTTGTACAGTTAAAAACATACATATACATACAGTTTAAACAGTTTTGTCTGGTATATCATTTTTTTGTCTATCCATATGTTTGTCTGTCTTTCTACCTACCCATCTCTCTCTCTCTCTCTCTCTCTCTCTCTCTCTCTATATATATATATATATATATATATATGGCTGTCTATCTAACTATCTATCTGTCTGTCTGTCATCTATCTGTCTATTTATCTGCCTTTATACCTGTCTGTCTGTCTATATATCTGTCTGTCTGTCTTTCTGCCTGTCTATCTATTTGTCTGTCATCTATCTATCTATCTGTTTGTCTGTCGTTTACGCATATAAACATGCATATCATTTTCAGTTTAGTTTGAATTGTATTTTGTCTTGTGTATTTGTCTGTATGTTAATTAATGTTCAGCCTCACCATATTCATACTTTATCTCTTTTGTATCATCCAATGTTTTCATCAGCCGGACACCTTACTTTTGAATGTCGTAATTTTGTTCGCGTGGATCCGAGGAAGGACATTGTTCTGGATGTGAGCAGCACTAGCACTGAGGAGAGTGACGAGGAGGAGGAACAGGAAGCTGTCAGTAAAGAAAAGATCTTCGGCAGCAGCCAATCAAAAGGTTCCTTCACTGTTTAGACTGAAATGCTTTTTATTTCCACTTCTGTCATGGTTTTTTTTTTTTTTTCATATTATATTAAGAATTTCACTGGCACATTTACCTGACTACTGAGGCGCCGTCTACATTAATCCAGATACATTTGAAAACAGCGTTTTCGTTTCAAAACGCTCTCTGTCTACACTAGCGTTTAAAAAAAAAAAGTTTCTCATCTGCCATTATATGTTTGGTCTAAAACCGCTCTTAATTTTTGATGCAGGACATCAATTGCGAGTATATTTTATGTCATCTTTGCAGGACTGTGATATGAAGAGTGAGCCAAGTAACATTTTATCAACTGTGTGAAAATGAATAGCACATAACTGGCACAATAGCGGTATAAACATACATATCTATTGGTTCAATATGTGTCATTGTTTTCAAATACCTCCGTTTTCACAGTCCACACTACAACGCCATATTTACCTACTTGAGAGAGCGTTTTTTTTTTTTAACTTTCACAGGACAAAAATGCCATCTCAGTGTGGACGAAAGGCCAAAACAGAGAGAAAAAGATGCATTTTCAAATGAAAATGTATTAGTGTTCACAAGGCCTCAGATTACTGTCAGTTCTCATGATTTAGCACTGATCATTTTTACTGAATGACTTTGTGATTGATTGGAAACTTTGTACACAGGCTCTCATGAAGATACCAGAAAAGAAAAGCATAAAAAGAAAAGCAAAGACAGACCCCATCAAAAAGCCAAAAAGAGGTACATATTTGATAAATCACAGCACTTTTTAACTTCCTTGGAATTATTGGTATAAAACAATTGTAAATGCCTCATATATTTTAAATGTTGCATTTAAAAATGATTTTTCAACATAGTTTGTTACGATTACAAATAACCATTTAAACTCGAATCAAAGTCGATGTTTTAACTATTTATTTGCTTTATTCTTTCATATTGATAATGATGGGTTTGTTGTCTGTGTACTTGTTTTTCTGTGTAGAAAAATCCAATAAAGAAATTTAAAAAAAAATCTTTTAAATTTTTTTTTAAAATACAAATATTTTTCTTTTTTTATATATTTAGAATAGTGAAATCACATTTTTATAAATTGTGTATGTTATTATTAGCAGGAGTTTGATCATACGTTTATGCTTTCATAACCTCAGGTCTCACTCTTCAAGTGATGAGGAGGAGGAGGAAGTGAACAAGAAGAAAAAAAAGCACAAGAGCCACAAGAAGAAAGGAAAAAAGGAAAAAAGGGAGAAAGAAAAGAAACACAAGAAGAAACAGAAAAAGAAAGACGCAGGGTCGTCCTCTTCTGACAGCTCTACTGAATCTTCAAACACTGATTGAAGCCCAATAAGTTCATTTATTTGAATCCGTTACAGGACCACACAATCACAGCCAAGCATAAAAACTATTGTGAAGCTATAAAACACCTTCTGCCAGAGCCATTTGTACATAATTCTGCAACAGAAAACTGATTAATGGTCTTTTTTTTTGTGTTGTTTCTGTATTTTGTATATAAATGAAATGAAAACAACCCAAAATCTTTTTGGGTGAATACTTTTACCACACTTGTGTTTTTATAATGCTTTACTTAAACTGCTGAAAATATGACACATTTATTCAACAATAAAGGGTCATGGGCAATTGTTTTTGCTTCTTTATTTCTTTTTTTTTACTCTTAATGAAAAGTAGACAAGCCAGAAAAATAACATGTCAGAGCAGTGACTAGCAGCTATATTATACAGTTTGGAAGTCAAAATATTTAATTACAGAATCCCATGACCTATCAGGATCAAGTATTCCCTTGAGTATCTAGTTAACTCTTTCTGCTCATATCAAGAAGTGATATAAATAACACAAACAGGAGGTTTAGCTGGTCTAAATAGCTCACATTCATATTTTCCTCTGCTTTATTATCCTTTATTCTGAAGGTGAAGCAGACGTGGGTTTGAGTCCAGCTTCTTAGACTTTGTCATGGAAGGAAATTAAATGACCCATGTACACAGATGACAAAACTCTTTCCAATACTGACTCACCCTGTTCAGAAGGGAGTTTGCTGATTTTCTAGCAGATTAGGGGAAAATTTGTAATCAAATCTTTTGATTGATGTCTAGAGTTTATGTCCTGAGATAGGGGGAGACCGGGTATGGTTGTAACACTTTTTGCTTCAGTAACTGTAACTCACTGAATTTTGTAGCTAGAGTTCTCAACCTTTTATGAAAGTACCCACACGTGTTCACTACAAATGGCACCAATTCAATCCTCTACAAGAATATCACAGACCTCGTGAGTTGTTTTCAAATACATGGTGTACCTTCGTTTCAACCTACCCCAATTACGGGGATAGGTTGTAACATGCTGGGGTGAGTTGTAACAATTACACAAAAGAAGCAATAATGGATGCCACACAATATGATATGCTTCAAAAACAGGTTTAAGGACAATGTCTCATTCCCTCTCTCTCTCTCTCTCTCTCTCTCTCTCTCTCTCTCTCTCTCTCTCTCTCTCTCTCTCTCTCTCTCTCTCTCTGTGTGTGTGTGTGTGTGTGTGTGTGTGTGTGTGTGTGTGTGTGTGTGTGTGTGTGTGTGTGTGTGTGTGTGTGTGTGTGTGTGTGGTGTGTGTGTGTGTGTGTGTGTGTGTGTGTGTGTGTGTGTGTGGTGTGGGGGGGGCCTGGTAAACCCTACATTATGGGGACAAATTGTCCCCATAAGGATGGCAATATCTGAAATCCTTGTTCGTGTGGGGACATTTTTTGCTCCCCATGAGGAAAACAGCTTATAAATCGTACTTAGTGATGTTTTTTGAAAATGTAAAAATGCAGAAAGTTTTCTGTGATGGGTAGGTTTAGGGGTAGGGTTACTGTAAGGGAATAGAATATACAGTTTGTACAGTATAAAAATCATTATGTCTATGGAAACTCCCCATAAAATATGGAAACACTACATGTGTGTGTGTGTGTGTGTGTGTGTGTGTGTGTGTGTGTGTGTGTGTGTGTGTGTGTGTGTGTGTGTGTGTGTGTGTGTGTGTGTGTGTGTGTGTGTGTGTGTGTGCGTGCGTGCGTGCGTGTGTGTGTTCTTAATCATAGTCACAGTGCTGACAAATGAATGCTGCAAATCAAACTGCATCACATGTTGCCTAAGAAACTACATTTTAATCTAATATAAGTCAAAATATTTTATCTGCAATAATTTAGATACTACACAAAAAATAGTCTTGGTCAAAAAAATTACTTTCTTTCAAACATGACATGACTCCTATGTGATTATATGTGTCCTTTGTGATTGTAAAGTTGTGCGTCAGTGTTAAATGTATTATAAAGGTACCATGTAAAGCGACCTTGAGCTTTGGAAAGGCGCTATATAAATAAAACTTCTTCTTCTTCTTCTTCTTCCTATCTTATCCCTAAGTGGGGGAAATTGTGGTGTTACAACTCTCCCCGTGTTACAACCATATCCAGTCTCCCCATGATAAAAAAGACTACATAATATAACATATAATAACAGATATTATATAACATTCAATATGTGTTCCAGTACAGCAGGTATGTTTTAAAATATTTGAAAACCCTTTCCTCCAAATCAAATTCTTGTGAGATAACCTTTTTATCTTTAATTTATCTATTATTTGAATTATTATTTTAAAAGTGATTGTTTAAATACCTAGCAAAATATGTTTGAAAAATGATTTTTGTGAGTGTATAGTGTGAGTACAATAATTTACTTTTTAATTTACTTCATTTTTTAAGTCATAAAAAATTGCTGAATTTTATTTAAAAAAAGATCCAATCTGATCCTACTGCAATTTCTAAAGGATTTTAACTTTTTATCCTATTATAATGTCATCACTGCAGTCAGGAATAAAGTTTTTATGAGTGTATGGTGTAAAGAAAATAATTTACTTTACAAAAAAATGCAATGAAGAAAAAAAATGTTTTTCAGAACTTGCCAAAGGGTTTCTAGTTTTTAATCTAATATTTATATTTTATTTTAGCTTTATTTTAATTAAGGGATAGTTACCCCAAAATTAATATATATATATATATATATATATATATATATATATATATATATATATATATATATATATATATATATATATATATATATATATATATATATATATATATATATTGGGTTAACTATCCCTTTAACAGAAATGTTTTTAATAGTTTTAGTTAAAAATATCAACCCTGGAATGTCCAGTGTACTCTGGATCTTTAAAGTCATAAAAATTGTATGTCATTACTATACTCATGGCAACAGTGTTTTAGTTAGCAATAAATCAGTTCTGAGCTTCAAATTACTGAGTAAACAGAATCCACAATGTCACAAGTCACACGGCATAAGCCCACTGTCTGTCACTTTAATTTTCTAATAAAAGAAATAGTGATATCCAAGTTTAATGCCCTTATCTGCTTAGTCTTATAAGAATAGCCTTTATTCATATTCAGAATATTATTCTAAAATAGCTAATTATTAGTTTTTCATCATAGTCTGTCGATTCAGTCCATTAACTATAATGATATTGCATGTTTCGTTACATGAGAGGTGTGGCAGCACATTACATCAAGGTGTGAGAGCAATTAGCAACTAATAGCAAATACTTGGAAAAAGACATTTATGGCTATTTATAACCATCTATTGGTACAACTACTGTTGCAGGACTTTGAACCTGTAGGAAGGGCAATACATATTTTGATAATAACAAGATAGGCCTACATATTGACCCTTTTCCGTGCATTTCCAAGGGCACGCCTAAACACGTGACTTTTCAAACCATATATAATCGGCATACTGTGCATGTTTCAGTGCATAGAGGAATATCCTGACTGAACTGCAAAGGGAAAAAAAAATCAGGTAAAGCTACTATTAAATATGACCTACCTTTTGGTAAACTTAGTAAATTCTACATTTAAATGTAAAAAAAAAAAATCACCCCTATGTCTGATTATAGATTTGAAAAATGCTTTGGGGGGAAAAAAAACAATAAAAAATTCTTGAAAAAAAAATGTCTTTCCCTATCCTAGATCATGGAGATCACATTTCAACCTGCAGCATTCGCACCCAGAGACTTTCACACAAGCTTAATGAGCTGCTGTGATGACGTGGGTGTATGTAAGTGATTCCAATGGCACTAAACAAATATATTGCAAATAAATTCTGAGCTATACATCTATCCTGCCGATGTGATTTACTTCTAAATCAATCATATATTTTTATTAGGCTGTTGTGGCCTCTTCTGCCTCCCGTGTTTGGGCTGCTCCATTGCTAAGGACATGAATGAGTGCTGCTTATGTGGTTTAGGAATGCCGATCCGAAGTGTATACCGAACTAAATACAACATACAAGTTAGTATCTATCTATCTATCTATCTATCTATCTATCTATCTATCTATCTATCTATCTATCTATCTATCTATCTATCTATCTATCTATCTATCTATCTATCTATCTATCTATCTATCTATCGCCTATTGTTTAGTTTTGATTGAATTGCATTATTTGTCACCAGGGTTCCATGTGTAATGACTGGCTCACCGTGTACTGCTGCTACTCGTGTGCAGCCTGCCAGCTGAAGAGAGACATCAACATAAGCAAGAGTACTGGAACACTGAGACCATGAGAACTGAAAGAGTTTCAGAGTTCTGCTATCTAGCCGTCTATACCAGCGACTCCTTATGCATTGCGCTTGGAAACTAAAGATCAAAGAAAGTTGAAGGAGTTAATCATTTAATACGTAATGACAATGTCTTAAATATAAAGGCTCCAAAAGGTTTTTTTTGGGGGGGGGGGGGGTTTTTTGCAGCGATGCTATGGAAGATCCAATTTTGTTTCCCCAAAGAAGCTCTCAGTGAACTGTTCTTAAAGAACCATGTTTTTTTTTTTTTTTTTTTTTGTGAAGACCATTTTAATAATCTAGAACCTTTTTTCCACTGTAAAGAACTTTTTCTGCAATGTAAAGATTCAATGGATGTTAAAGGCTCTTCATGGAACCATCATTGCCAATAAAGAAACTTGATTTTTAAGAGTGTATCATAAGTTTATTTAAGCCTCAATGGGCAAAATGCTCATGCTTCCACATCCACATTATCATAAAATGTAGCTCAGAAAAGGTCCAGACCAGTAGTGTAACCAGCACATTACTGATTATATTAGTATATTGTCAGTGGCCTGTATTTTGTGTTGTGAAAAATATGAATTCCTATCTATAGAGTCAAAGAGAATCATAGTAAGTTTATTTAGTAGTAGTAAGTTTATTTATCCCCATAGGGAAAGTAGTCTGCAGCATGCTCAAACAGACATTTAAAAAATCACAGTTAGCATATACAAACAATAATTGGTAACACTTTATTTTTATGGTCCCTTTTGAACATTCTGTTAACTATAAGTAACAACTACATGTCAACTAACTCTCATTAGAGTATTAGTACTGTCTGCTTATCTGCTAACTCTTTATTGTGATGGCTCCTCAACAGACATTATACTGACAATTAACTTTGCAACTACGTCAATTTATTCTAACCCGAACCCTACCAGTCTACTAATACTTTACTAACACTCTAATGAGAGTTATTTGACATGTAGGTGCAACGTTACTTATAAACAACAGAATGTGTTAAAGGGGCCACCAAAATAAAGTGAAACCTAATAGTTTAAAGAAAATAAATCTTATTTAGGATAACCCTTTAGGATAACCAGACCAGCTGACCATCAAACAACACAAGAAGATAAATTAAAAAATCTAATTGCTTGGGGGATAAAAGTTAGTTTGGACCTGTTTTTCATGCATCAGGGAACAAAGTACATTCAGTCAGATGGAAGTACCGGTAATTCAAAAGCATAAGATAAGGGATGCCTCAATGATGCCTCAATCATTCACAATGATGTTAGCTTTATTCTGCACTCTGTATACTCTCTATACTTGTTAACTCAATTCCCAACAGTTTGCTTGTCAGTGTTACCATTTTTCTTAGTTATTCCTTCTGAGCCTCTGAAGCAACTCAAACAGAATGTCATAATGCTTTCAATAAAAGCCTAACATCAAAAGCACTCTGCTATGGACATTAAAATATAGGGTAACACTTTAGAATACGGTTCCTTCGTTAATGAATAACTACACAAGAACCAATGAGTAACACAATATTAACAATCTAGTAACTATTATTAACTAACAAGAAACTCTGATTAACGAATTAGTAAGTAATAGCGCACAGATGAAAGTGGTAGTTCACTATTGAAGGAATACAACTTTGTCAAATGTTTAATTTAGTTTCATATATAAACTGAGAAAGTTCTGTAAATTGAATTTAGCATTCAGCTGTGGAGCACGAAACTCCTGTCTTATTCTGTGTCTCTATATACAGCTGTCAGACGGGTTTTCTATCTATTGTAAGTTAAATGAAACATGTTAATGAAACTCTTGGAGACTCTCGTGAGCTTTTGTCTTAGCAAGAGAGAGTCCTGTCACTCCTGTTCTGGAGTCTCAGGGTTTGAATAAGTTTTTCCCTCTCTCTTTTAATACAGGTTCCTAAACTTGTATACGAGTTTCCACCATCACAATGTAATCCCTCCCTCTTATAATGTATATATATTACAATGTTTGACTCAAGAAGTCAGACGATGTTGGAATGACTGCAGCAACGACAAGCAATAAAGAACTTCTGCTTGGAAAACTTCCACCGTCTCCTGGTCTGAGCTTCTAACTTTTCTACAAAGAAAAAGTTCACAACACTATTAACTAATCAATAACTACATTTTTTTTAATGCTTCCCAGAGAACTACTGAAAAAGTTTATTAACAATCTAGTAACTACTATTAACTAAAAAGAAACTCTGATTAACGAATTAGGAAGTAATAGTACACAGATGAAAGTGGTACTTCAAAAGTCTATGGGAATTACTAATTATTTGGATCCGTATTTTAAAGTGAAGATCATGGGAACTAACTAGTAATGACTCAAGTGTTACTACATGATCTAGTCATGGTTTGTGCAACCAAACAAAAGTCATTTCAAGCGTTTGAGATTTTTGGTGAACTTTAGTATACTTTTAGAAAATTTCTTTAGAAGTATGTAGTAACACTTGAGTCATTACTAGTTAGTTCCCATGATCTTCACTTTAGAATACGGATCCAAATAATTAGTAATTCCCATATAAGTATGTAGTAACACTTGAGTCATTACTAGTTTGTTCCCATGATTCTTACAGTAGTTACTAATGAAAAGCCAATAAAGTGTAGAATCTTCTCACTAACAAGATACACACACACACACACACACACACACACACACACACACACACACACACACACACACACACACACACACACACACAAGCTAGGAGACATACATAAAAACTTATTTTTTTGTGAGGTAAGTTAAATAATAAATTCACTCTATATGGTATTTGGATGGCTGATGACTCAATATGTTCCAGTCGTCACCGTGACTCTAGTGATTCAATGCCAGTCCAGAGGAATGCCGGAAAATTGGCCACAGGACAAGTAAGGTCCAGACTACTGCATTTAAAAATCCATTTCTTTAAAATTATTCAGTTGATAAATAGACAGCATAGGCCAATTATTAACAGCTTTCCCAAATCATAAGTCTGCTGTGCTATTACATATTGATAATGTAAACAACCTTGTGTATTCGTTTACAGTACCAGTTCAAATGTTAATGTAGTGCTAGTCATTTATCCTGCATTGGTTATTGATTAGTTTTGTATGAATTATGAAAATTTTCAGTAGTTCTCTGGGAAGCATAAAAAAAATAGTAGTTATTGATTAGTTAATAGTGAAGTACCACTTTCATCTGTGCACTATTACTTACTAATTCGTTAATCAGTTTTTTCTTTTTAGTTAATAGTAGTTACTAGATTGTTAATAAACTTTTTCAGTAGTTCTCTGGGAAGCATTAAAAAATAATAGTTATTGATTAGTTAATAGTGAACTACCACTTTCATCTGTGCGCTATTACTTACTAGTTCGTTAATCAGTTTCTTGTTAGTTAATAATAGTTACTAGATTATTAATATTGTGTTACTCATTAGTTCTTGTGTAGGCCTAGTTATTCATTAACGAAGGAACCATATTCTAATGTGTTACCAAATATAGTAATGTCTTTAAGAAATACAACCTCTGTTGTGTCTTCTTACTTACAGCAGTCCACACATCCAATTTCAGTTTATGATCCAAAACTCCAGTGTAACGCCCGTTTCACACATACTCCGTTTATGCGGTGCGTATTTTTTTACGTAGGCCTACCCATGTTAACAGGTTAGAGCTTTCACACTGCACGCGGGTGCGGTCCGGGTGATCCCGTTCCGCACTGTATTAAAGTGGCAGCGCCTTGTTCACATTAAAATAGACATAGATTGACAAGAAACTGTAATAATTTCATCATACACGCATAATTACAGTTAATGTGTTCTATAGTTACTAAATTACAGGGTCAAGAAAAACAAAAAAGTATGATTTAGTCTCAAAAGTTGCAAAATGTCATCATACATGACATATATTTTGGGGAGGGGATCGGGGGAAACTACATGTAAAACAAAGAATCATGATTAAAATTAATTTTCATACTGTTTCAATGTCTTCCCATACAGAAATTTTATATATGTCAATATAAGTAAATTACATATAATGTCAGTGCCCATGTATGTCTGCTGCCTATATGAGAATATATTATCCAAAATTCATATATATATATAAAACACATAGACATGAAACATATATTTCAAAATATATAGCAAAAATGGCCGTTTTCATGTAAGTGCCATATATTTTCCCATATATGCATGTAAATGCATGTAAATTTTCCCATATATGGGGTGGTGATGGCGCAGTGGATAAGACACATGCCTCTGGTGTGAGAGACCTGGGTTCGAATCCATTGTGAGACACCAATTGTTCCCTGAGCAAGTCACTTAACCCCTAGTTGCTCCGGAGGCGTGCGACCTCTGAAATATAGCAATTGTAAGTCGCTTTGGATAAAAGCGGCAGCTAAATGAATAAATGTAAATGTTAAATATATGTAAGACGCATATATCTACTTATTTGAGTATCACATGCATGTATGTTTTCATACATTTATTAAATATGTGGGAAACAAATTTCACATAGCCTATTTATACATAATGTTGTCATTAAATGCGAGAAACTAATACTATAGCCTAGGCTAATATAAGCAGATATATGGTATCGAATGGATGAACTCAAATATTTTCTTCACAATTTTGGACACATAAATGTTTATATATGTTGCAGGCATATGGTGTTCTCAGATAAGTCAAATATATATGTCATGATATTTAAAATATAAGTACATATATGGCCATATGTTACATTTTTGTATGGGTTAAACAGTGTCAAACGTTTGGATTTAAAATCAAAATTACTTAGTCATTTTTTATTTTGTGGCACACAGAAACTGCGGATCAGTAGCGCGCTGCAAACGCAGCATATGTGAAAGGACTATAGCGCGTGCTGCTCCTGTACTGTATACGCACCGCAACACCCACCGCATACGCACTGCACACGGAGTATGTGTGAAACGGGCATCACGGTCACCAGCTGGAGTGCCTCTGAAGCGTCGGCTCAGACCCGGCTGCCTGCTCCGCCTCAGTCTTCATTCATTATCACATTCACCTGTTTCTCATTATCTTGTTTAGCTCACCCCATATGAGCATGGTTTTCTCATTTTATTATCTGAGAAGTCTTGTTTAGTGTTACACTGCAATTCCGAGCACTCTCTCTGGTTTCATGTCTGGCGGGCATACACTGTGCGAATTTCGTCTGATTTTGAGCCGAATTCTGACTCGTGTGACTCTTTTTTCGGGTCGGGCCGATTTTCAGCTTTGTCGTGCGTCGTTTGTCGTGCAGTGTTCGTGCAGTGTACAGGGAGAGACGAGAGGCGATTAACCTCTCTCGATCCGCAATCGGATGGCCCGATGAATTTCTGGTATGTCGGAAATTTTGGTCGCTCCTCGTGACTATATCGCACAGTTGAAGCAGAGCTACGAACCGATTGCCCTAAACTCAGTGTTTTTTCCCTCACTGCGCCTGCGTGAAAACAGATTTTAACCATTTCAATCTGCAGAAAAGGAAAAAAAAACGAACAGAGGGAACTCTTTAAGTTCTGTAGTTCAAACTAGCCAGTGAAAAGTACAGGTAGATGGAACACCTGCAAGGCATTGCTACCGGTCACACCTCCTCCGGAGCCCACGGGTCAGCTGCAGGGTCATCAGCCAGGAACCACCATTCACCAACGTTTCACTCCTTTAATCCTGGAACATCTCCTGGTGGCGGAGCAGTGACAGGGACGTCTCCCTGTCACCCCCTACAGCTGATAGATATTTACCTCTGCGGCTGTTATCGGGGTTAGTTGTTCTTTCCCCAGCTCTTGTCTTTCCTCCTCAGCCAGAGCCAAAAGCTCCCCTTCTCTGCCTCCTCCGTTAGCTCTTTGGTTGCCTTCTTTAGGTTCCCTCCGGTCACTCCTATGTCCTTCAGAAGGCGTGTGGTTGACAGTCCCACGTAGCCTGGGCATCCAACCTCCACTGGATAGATGGAGGTCTTCCAGTCAGCCTCCCGGCACTCAGCAGTCAGCTCTGAGTACTTGGCCTTGTTACGTTCATAGGCGGCCTCCATCCCCTCCTTCGCTGGTATTGTGAGCTCAATGAGGAGAACGGATTTTACCTTGGTAGACCACACCACTATGTCGGGGCGGAGAGATGTAGCGGTAATCTCGACTGGGAAAAGGACCTGCCTGTCAAGATCAACTCTCATATCCCACTCCTGGTCAGGGGAAAATGGACTAGCTGTTTCTCTTGGCCTGAGGTTTCTTCTTTCCCCATCTTCCGTGACAAAGGTGATGTGGTTGTGGTTCTCTGCTGGTGGTACCCCTTTGCTGCCCTGTCGACGCCTCTCTATCACCTCGGCTAGCTTTCTCAGGACCTGGTCGTGACGCCATCTATAGCGTCCCTGGGAAAGCGCAATCTTACAGCCTGACAAGATGTGCTGGAGGCTTGCGTTAGGGGTATTGCAGAGTGTACAGCCTTCCTCCGAAACAGATCCGTGGTCTGCTGGAGAAACAAGCCGAGCTGCGGGATCGGCGATCAGCGCCTGAAACGTCACGCGCCGATGCTCATAAGTCAGTGGTTAGTAACTTTTTGACTCCGACTTCGTCTACTCCGTGCGTTTCTCTGCCCAGGAGGACGCGATCATCTCTGGCATCATTCACTCCGGCACCGACACAACACCATGGACCCTGGGTGATCCCACAGCGAAAGACACGAGCCAGGACCAGAGCAAGAACCTCACCGCCCCTCCCGGTCTTCGAGATCTCCACCCGGAATCGCTTCTCCCCCCTTCGCGAGTCGGAACGCGACGACGCCGTGATCATCGGCAGTTCCATGGTCCGTCATGTCCGCGCTACCTCAGGTAAGGGTACGGTGCGCACTCACTGCTTTCCTGGTGCTCGTGTTCTTGATGTCGCCGCACAGGTTCCCGAGATCCTGAACGGTGACGAGCGCGTCGGAGCTGTTGTGCTGCATACAGGAGTGAATGACATCAGTCTGCGGCAGACGGAGGTTCTGAAGAAGGACTACAAGAGCCTGATCGAGACGGTACGCAGCACAGCGCCTGAGGCAACGATCATCGTGTCTGGACCGCTTCCCACGTACCGACAAGGACAGGAAAGGTTCAGTAGATTATTTGCACTAAATGAATGGTTAATGTCATGGTGTAATGAACAGAAACTGCTCTTTGTAAATAATTGGAATCTGTTCTGGGAGCGACCTAGGCTCTACCATGCTGATGGCCTGCACCCCAGCAGAATCGGAGCGGCTGTTCTGTCGGACAACATCTCCAAGACGTTACACACCATATGACTAGAAAATCAAAGTCCAAATCACAGTCTTTGCTGTGCCAAATTAATTGAAATAAGTAGCGTAGAACATTATATAGAAACTGTGTCTATTCCTCGTTTAGTGAGGCCATATAATAAATCTACTGTAGGATTTAGGAAAAATCTTATTGTAATTAATCCTGAAAATCTAAATATCAGTGAACAAAAACAATTTCTAAAACTAGGTCTTCTAAACATTAGATCGCTCACACCTAAGGCAGTTATTGTAAATGAAATGGTCACAGATAATAGCTTCGATGTACTTTGCCTTACTGAAACCTGGCTTAAACCAAATGAGTATTTCGGTCTAAATGAGTCTAGTCCACCAGGATACTGTTATAAGCATGAGCCCCGTCTGATCGGTCGTGGCGGCGGTGTTGCAACAATCTATAGAGATATTCTTAATGTTACTCAGGAAACAGGTCACAGGTTTAATTCGTTTGAAGTACTTGTACTAAATATTACTTTCTTAGTTGTAAGAAAGAAATCCCTATTATCTCTAGCCTTGGCTACTGTATATAGACCTCCAGGGCCTTATGCTGATTTCCTAAAAGAGTTTGCAGGGTTTCTCTCAGATCTATTGGTCAATACCGATAAAGCAATAATTGTTGGAGATTTTAACATACACGTAGATAACACAAATGATGCGTTAGGGACTGCGTTTACAGATTTATTAAACTCTTTTGGGGTCAAGCAAAACGTCAGTGGTCCCACTCATCGTCTAAATCATACACTAGACTTAATTATATCATTGGAACCAATCCAACTGATATAGATATTATACCGCAAAGTGACGATCTCACTGATCATCACATGGTAACTTGTATAATACGTACTGCTGAAATTTGTCATGTTGCGCCACGTTATAGACCAGGCAGAACAATCGTTCCAACCACTATAGATAGATTCTCAAATAGCTTACCTGATCTATCTCAGCTGCTCAGTGAACCCAAACAAACAGATGAACTAGAGGAAATGACTAGCAGTTTGAGCACCATTTTCTCTAGTACATTAGATATTGTTGCACCAATTAGATCAAAAAAGGTTAGAGAGAAAACTAAAGCACCTTGGTACAACAGTGCTACGCATGTTATCAAGAGAGAAACTCGTAACTTAGAGCGTAAATGGAAACAAACTAATTTAGAGGTCTTTAGAATCGCGTGGAAAGACAGTATGTCACGTTATAAAAAGGCTCTAAAAGCAGCCAGGGCTGAGCATCTCCACAAACTAATAGAAAATAACCAAAATAATCCAAGGTTTTTATTTAACACCGTGGCTAGACTAACAAATATACAGACATCACCAGAGCAAAATATTCCGTTACAGTATAGTAGTAATGATTTTATGAACTACTTTAATGAGAAAATAGAAAGCATCCGTAACACAATTGTAAATGTACACTCTTTTATGGTGTCTCATGATTCAGCCTCAATTTTCGCCCCTCTGGAACAACTACACCGCTTTACAACTATAGGACAGGAAGAGCTAAATAAACTTATCATTGCATCGAAACCAACAACATGTTTATTAGATCCAATACCCACTAAACTACTGAAAGAAGTGTTACCTGTAGTGGAAGAGCCTCTTCTCAATATTATTAACTCGTCTTTATTTTTAGGTCATGTTCCAAGAATATTCAAGCTGGCAGTAATACAACCTCTCATTAAGAAACCGCAATTAGACCCAAATAACTTAGCAAATTACAGACCCATTTCAAATCTTCCATTTATGTCTAAAATACTAGAAAAAATTGTGTCCGCTCAATTGTGCTCTTTCTTGCAAGAAAATTCGATATATGAAAAATTCCAGTCAGGATTCAGACCGCATCATAGCACAGAAACTGCGCTAGTTAAAATTACAAATGATTTACTTTTAGCTTCTGACCAAGGCTGTATCTCAATACTAGTTCTACTCGATCTAAGCGCTGCGTTCGACACTATCGATCATAAAATACTCCTGGATCGACTACAAAACTACACTGGTGTTCAGGGACAGGCATTAAGCTGGTTTAGATCGTACTTATCAGACCGTTATCATTTTGTCTGTTTAAATGGGGAAAAATCAAAGATAACGTCAGTAGACTATGGAGTGCCGCAAGGATCGGTGTTAGGCCCTCTGCTACTTTCAATATATATGCTCCCACTTGGTAATATTATAAGAAAACATGGAATTAATTTCCACTGTTATGCTGATGACACTCAATTATATATTTCATCACGGCCAGATGAAAACACTAACTATTCAAATTTGACAGAGTGTCTCAAAGATATAAAATGCTGGATGACGCGTAATTTCCTGCTACTAAATTCAGATAAAACGGAGGTATTACTTATTGGTCCAAAAAACTACCCACAAACTCACTTACAATACAACTTTAATATAGAAGGATGTCCTTTTACTTTAACCACTACAGTAAAAGACCTGGGTGTTATACTAGACCGTAACTTGTCTTTCGAAAATCATATTTCATATGCTACAAGAACAGCCTTTTTCCACCTTAGAAACATTACAAAGCTACGTAACATGCTATCTGTTTCTGATGCAGAAAAGTTAGTTCATGACCTCGAGACTAGATTATTGTAATGCTATATTAGCTGGCTGTCCTGCATCCTCAATAAACAAGCTACAGTTAGTGCAAAATGCAGCTGCTAGAGTTCTTACTAGGTCAAGAAAATATGATCATATAACACCAATTTTATCATCTCTACACTGGTTACCTATCAAGTTCCGTATCAATTACAAAGTACTATTACTGACCTATAAAGCCCTAAATGGTTTAGCTCCTGTGTATTTAATTGACCTTCTATCGCCCTACAATCCATCGCGTTCTTTAAGATCACTAAATTCGAGGCTTCTGGTCATTCCCAGGATATCTAAGTCCACTAAAGGAGGAAGGGCGTTCTCACATTTAGCTCCAAAACTCTGGAATAGCCTTCCTGATATTGTTCGAGGCTCTGACTCGCTGTCCCAGTTTAAAACTAGATTAAAGACGCATCTCTTTAGCCAAGCATTTACATAATGCTTACCTTTTATACCACTGCTGAATCAGATCAAATGCATTTAATATTATAAAACTTGAAGAGTCTGTAGGTTATTTGTATAGGTTGCATAGTATTTACAGTCATTACGTTCCTGTGTATATTGCGTGAATGACGGGTGGTTGGGTAGATATTGTGTTTTGCGGTAGGTGGTATGCCATACGGAACCGTTGCCACTGAACCTGCTTTAACGACGACAGTGCTGCCCGAATCATAAATCATGCACTGTTCCTTCGTTGGCCAGAGGAGAACTGGCCCTTCGACTGAGTCTGGTTTCTCCCAAGGTTTTTTTCTCCATTCTGTCACCTGATGGAGTTTTGGTTCCTTGCCACTGTTGCCTTGTCTTTTGGCTTGCTTAGTTGGGGACATTTAATATTCAATAATATTATTGATCTGCCTTACTTAAGGTGGACGTTGATGCAATTTTCTTTTAGAAACAAACTCTGTTATATTATTTTCATGTTATCACTGTGAAGCTGCTTTGATACAATCTGTATTGTAAAAAGCGCTATATAAATAAAGGTGACTTGACTTGACTTGTGTCGTAGGTTGCACGGATAAGGAAGCTGAGTCTTGCCTGCGGGATTTTCCACAGGTCTGCCCAGGTGATGTTTCGGTTGACAATTCCCTCCCAGGTTGTTCACCTTCCCTGTCGGCCCTGCGACACAGCCTTGATCTTGTAGCGCTCTTTCTCCATTCTTATCACCTCCGCCACCACCATCTCCTTCCTCTCTTTGTGGTTGGCCTTGGACCAGAACCGTGGCGCTTCTCCCCACCCTAGCCCTGCTCTTCCCACCTGGACTCTGCCGACAATCTCTTGATGTTGCAGACCTCAGTTTGGGCGTTCCACGTTCGGCTTATTCGAAACTTAGGGTTTGCATTCCTTACAGCCTGGTCAGCGGACTCTCTCAACTCGAGAACCAGCCTGGTCTTTTCTTGCTTGTAGCCCAGACTGATTGATTGAAGTGGCAGCTGCAGGGTGTTCCTTCCGAAGAGGCCTGTTTCTGAGAGGCACCGTGGGAGCCCCAACAACTTTCGGATGAATGTGTTGGCTTTTCCATCCATCTTGCTTGCGGTGGATGAGGGGATCTCACTCATTTTCAGTGGCCACATCACCCTCCTGTAGAGTGTAAACTGGTAGCACCAGACCTTGTACCTTCCTGGGAGCTGGCTTTGATCGATCTTTGCCAGTCCTTCTGAGAGCTGTTTCATCACGGTTCTCCCCATCTGTTTGTCCATAAGCTCTGCCGTGTACTGCCTCTTCAGGCTTTTAATGGGTTGTTCGGAGAGGAGTTGGATTTTCTCTTTCCCTACGATGAAACAGGTGCTGTCATTTCTGACTCCTCTTCTGAGAGACAGGCTCTGTGATTTTGATGGCTTGATCTTCATTCGTGCCCACAACATCAACTCGTCCATCCTTTTCAGCAATCTTGATGTACATGCTGCTGTCTGAAGGAGGCTGGTGACGTCATCCATGTACGTCCTCAGTGGGGGTAGTCTCTGCCCAGATAGTAGTTTGATCCCCCCAACCATTTGTCTTGCTCCGACGAGGATTACTTCAAAGGCTGACACGAACAAGATGGGAGAGATGGAACAACCCATGGCAATTCCTACTTCTAACTGTTCCCACCCGGTGGTAAAATCTTGTTCACTTCCTTGGGGATGAAGACCGCTACAGCTCTTTGCTACTCGGATGGAATGAGTTGCTTTTTCCAGGCAGTTCTCATGAGGTACCATAGCAGCTCTAGTACGTTGGGATAGTTCTTATAGAGCTTGTAGGGGATTCCATTGGGGCCGGGCGCTGATGAAGACCTTGCCTTCTCCACGACTTGCCTGACTTCACTGAGCTTGGGGGGCATGATGTTGAACGCAGAAGTCGGAGGTGCAGGCTTAGGCACGTACCCTGGTGTTGCTAATGGGACGTTCCTTACTGGATCGCTGTACTGTTCTCTGACGTGCTGTTCCAGTTTCTCCCTGGTGGTTTCGAGTTTCCCACTCTTCTTCTCCTCCAGCAACTGTCTGGCATGCTTAAAGGGGTCTTTGAAGAAGCTGGCTCATTCTACAAATTACAAATTAGCTACAAATTACTGTTGCTTACCTCAAATTACTGTTGCTTACCTACAGTTTGTCCAGTTATTACCCACGTCTTCCAAGCTGCGATGTAGCACCGTGCCTCTTTTATTAATTTGTCAAACAATGTATTTGAAATAAACCTGTTTTTAATTTTCGTTTATGACTAATTATTGCAGTGTTCGGACATATTATAGACTGTTAATATAATGATATGCCTATAATTCATTGTAATCGACCTAAATGTTAAGACAATTTTCAATGAGGATCCTCATTGAAAATTGTCTAAAACATTTAGGTAATTACAATGAATTATAGGCATATAATTATATTATTATTATTACTTTATTTTTCCTCGAGGAGTAAGCTTCTATGTAATATTTTATTATCCTCACAGCGCATTGCGGTGATGTGCTGTGAAATTATTGCATGGCAAATTAATTATAATGGCAGATTAATTTAATAATAAAATTAGCCTTCCCTAATACAATAATACTAATAACAATTTAATACATAAATTGGAAGTGCTAAATCATCTTGATATTGATAGCTGATGCTTCTTTTGACAATATCTCTGGATACACGATATCGTCAACTCTAGGCGCAACCCAGCACGGGGGTTTATCGCACATATTTCACACGTATAGTGTGAGCAGTCAAGTCGCAGCTCGACGTTCGGACCGTATAGTGTGAGCACATAAATCCTGAGCTTTGGCTTTACATCGCATGCCATTTACTTGTTCAGTGTGAGTACGTACCTTGCTGAAATCGCACAGACATCGCACAGTGTATGTCCGCCTTTAGTTTTGTATTTATTGCCTGTTCTGTAGATTACTCTTGCTCGTGTTCTCTGCCTTGTTGTGTTTTTTTGTATGGACTGCCGGCCTGTGTTTGACCTTGCCTGTACTTTGGATTATGTCTTTGGATTACTCTGTTCAATAAATTCTTCATTTGGATCCTTAACCTTCTTGTCTCAGCAGTTCGTGAAACCGAGGTATTTATAATATGTTACTAATTGAATTTGTTCCCCATTCATTTATGTAGTATGGGTTATATCCTGCTCTCTCACTCTAAAATCAATAACCATCTCCTTAGTTTTGGAGGCCTTTAAGAGGAGATTTGATTTCTCACACCAGTTTAAAAAGAAATCCAAAACAGGTCCATGCTCTTTACCACATCGGTAAAAGGCTCACTAAAACAGTATCATCTGCATATTTGATTAAAAATCAATTTTTAAGAGAACTAGAACAGGAATTGGTGTATATAAAAATAAATAATAATGGAGATAACACACATCCTTGAGATGATCCGACTGAAGTAATCATTTTATCTGAAAGAGACCCTCCTAACTTAACCTGTGAGATTGTAAAGTTAAGGAAATCCATCACCCATGTAAGCAATATACTGTCTTAGGAGAATTCTTTTGCCAGGGTATCTGCTAAAGTTGGGGGAAATACAGTAAAAGGGGTCATGTCAAAGTGGCTTTTTAAAAAAAATTATATTGTTGTCTGAGGTCACCTTATGACGTTCGCTTGGTTTTTACATTCAAAAACATCAAAATGAATAAGTAATAGGCTATTTTCTACCCTAGTTTTGAGCCTAGCTCAAAAACGCTCGGTTTTTATGGGCGTCTCGCATTGAAGACTTGGAAGTAAACGCCCACTGCTGTGAGTGGATAACAGTTTTGCATAATAATGAGTTTCAACTCACTCGTCAGTGCACGTGGGGGAAATTGTTTTGAAAACTTCCAATGTTGTAAAATGGCAACCGGAATGATTCGGCCATACATGTTCGACCCAGAGTCCAATCCCGAATCGCAGGACAATGAACCAACAACACCTCAAATACAACGGATACTTCAGCCTGTGACAGCGTGGTAAGTTATTGTTAATTGTTTATGCTACTTCTAATGTAGGCTATCTTTAATGTTTTTATAGAAATTTTACTCACATAAGTGTGTTGCACCATTCCTGTCTGATCCAATATAGAAGGCACAGCACCGTTTTTCAATCTTAATCGGTCTGCAAATCTTGTCTCGACCTGTGTCTTGTTTACAAAACAGTCCTCGGCGAAATGAAGCGAACAAACGGACAATGTTTTACCCACATCAGCTGGAACCTCATTAAAAATAAATTTTAACCATGCATTCCTATTGGAATCCAGAGGAAGCTTATGCAGCGACTGTCTTCTTCCACAACCAGGCACTGCACAATATTTAGTAAACGGCATGTTTACTGCTCGGTAGCTCGATCCGGTTTGTCATCACGAGCTAGGCCTATGTTATTTAGCTATGCGCGAATCGGTGGGCGGGGCTAAACCGGCCGTGTTGATAGGCGTTGATCTTCTTCTGCTGGGGTGGTGTTTTATCCTCTTTGACGTCATAGTTCCCCAGTTTGAAAAACGAGTCGTTTGCTGAGCCTGGTGTCAATAAAAGCATTTATTGGACTAACAAGGACGTTTTCAGTTCTGAAACTTACAGGATATTCTTATAATATGGTGACCTCTTAGATGTCAAAAGCTCAAGGAAAATTTGATTTCTCAGTTCATCACCCCTTTAAAAGCGGATGAGAAATCCACATATAGAATTTTGGTTTCTCTAAATGTGAATACAGCAGATGTAGTTAAAATGGCATCATCAAGCCCCCTAGAGGACTGATATGCTGAGATGAGGAGATATGTGTATGAGATGCTCTGTTTCAGATTCAATGTAGGCCTACTTTGTTACAGGCATATCGTGAATTGCCACATGTCAGAGGCGTGTCTATTTTTTGTTTGTCTTTTAATCTGTTTCTGTATGTAGTTATGCGTTACCACATCCTGTTTTTTGTATTAACAAGGATTTTTAAATCTTTTGACACCCAGGGTTTATGATTAGGGTAGACCTTAAAGATCTTAGTGATAACAGTATCCACACAGGAATTTATATAATCAGTAACTATTTCAACATGTTCATTGATGTCGACGCTACCAAGAACCTCCCACAGGGTCAATATACAATAAAGGATGTATATGGTCCCTCAGTATAATTCTACAGTAGCTTCTGTAAATTCTGCTATTTGCAACAATTAAAGTGTTCATTCATTACAGGCATAATTACTTCAAACCCTATTCTTTGTAAAGTTACAACTATATTGATTTCCTTTATCTATAATTCAAACACATTTTCAGCCAGATCATGTTGTAAGTACTATAGTGTTAACATGTTTCTATGTCTGAAAAATACATCTGTTATCATTTTATTATAACAACTATTCTTATCACAAACCCTTCCAATATAAATAAATACATGTTCTCCTAATCATGTGATTTAGTGTTTGCTCCATATGAAGGACAGCTTCGATGGAAGCAATGGCAGTCCTGTTTTGGAGTCTTCAGCTGTTTTGGAGTCAAACCGCTAGCAATGTTATCAACAGGTTCAGTGTTAAAATATTTTTTTCCTGTCCAGTTTATTGCACTGATGTCTGATCTGTTCATAGGTGGACTTAAGGTGCACTAAAAAAAAATACATCATTAACTCTCTTCATTAACTTACCCTCATGTTGTCCAAGATGTATATGATTTTCTTTTTTCAGATGGACAAAAAGAAAGATTTTTAGAAGAACATCCCTCTCTGTGATTCTATTATGCATGTGTATGGGACCTCTAAAGTTGATGCATCAAAAACCACACAAGTTAACACAGCAGCAGTCCACAAGACCACAGTTGATGAATCAATGTCTTCTGAAGGAAAATATAAATTATGGATCTAGCAGTGGCTGTAAGAATCCACCTCATCACCCAGGGTGATCACTCCCTCGAGGACCATACACGTGAGTTTTTGAGATACCCCAATTGGTCAGTCATGGATCTAGGCCCTCATCCTTACACCCAACCCTACATTCCTTCCTCCTCCGCCGGTCCCGTTGAGAATATTAGACTCTGTAGTTCCATTCTGTTCTTGGCCCTTCCTCCTCAACTGGTTCTGTCTTGGCTCCTCTGACTCCTCCTCATCCTCATCTTTGCTGCTCTCCTCAGCTCTCCACTTCCACCAGCCAGCCAGATACACCATGGTCTTCGAAGTTGTGACCTCTGTCTTAGAGTTATGACTCTCCATGTCTGCCCTATGATCCCTCTGCTACACCACTGCTCGTTGGCCGCTTGGCTCCACCATGGTCCTTCATCCTTAGGTCTTTCTTAAAGTCTTTTAAGTCAAGTCAAGTCATCCTCATTTATATAGCGCTTTTAACAATGTAGATTGTTTCAAAGCAGCTTTACAGAGATAAACATATAATTTAAGGTAACAGAGATTGGTTTAGTTTTATAGTGGTTCTTGAAAAATGTTTTTTCCAGCTAAAGTTAGTTTTGATTGATTCACTTCCGTCTAAATGATCATTTGTTATTAAATTAGGGGCCGCTAAGACGACACTGTTCTCTCTAAACAGACTTTAAACGTGAACCTGTGATAGACGCTGATGGCGTTCACATGCCATGTGCGTTTGAATATATGTGCGCAGGTTTGTAATTCCTTACAAACCATGCCTAAACAAACTACTTGTCTTGTCTATAAATTGATGCAGAATTTTATTTTATCTTATCACTTTGGGTAGGTACGCGAACCGAAAAATTCCACAACACTTTATCTGTAGAGTGGTATAGGGATCCTCCATAGGGAGAGGCTAGTTGGCACTTCAGCACTGCATTGTCATCAGGTCCAGGCGAAAGTCCTTCGTCAGATCTGGAAACGGCCTGGATCCGGCAGGCTGCGGGAAAACCTTGGGATAAACAAAGACACTAAAATTAGCGTAGATGCCATTCTTCTTATGATGTAATGTGTACATCAGGATTTAAGGGAAGTGTTCCCAGTTCCGGCTGACCTAATCTAAGCAGCCTAATATTGAATTATAGAAGTCTATAGAGTGTTAAGGAAATGTTAGGTCAAAGAGATGTGTTTTTAGTCTAGCTTTGAACTGACAGACTGTGTCTGCTTCCCGTACAATGTTAGGAAGATTGTTCCAAAGTTTTGGTGCTAAATAGTGAAAGTGAAAGTGAAGTGAAAGTGAAAGTGACGGCCAAGTATGGTAACCCATACTTGGAATTTGACCTCTGCATTTAACCCATCCAAGTAAGTGCACACACATTAGGAGCAGAGTAGTGAGTAGTGAACACACACACACTACAAACGTGGATACACACACCCGGAGCAGCGGGCAGCCTTGAGTGGCGCCCGGGGAGCAATTGGGGGTTAGGTGCCTTGCTCAAGGACACCTCAGTCATATTCCTGCCGGTACTGGAATTGAACCAGCAACCTTTGGGTCACCAGTCCAACTCTGCTACCATTAGGCCATGACTGCCCCACAAAATAGGAAAAGGATCTACCGCCAGCAGTCGATTTAGATATTGTAGGTATTATCAACTGGCCAGAACTTTGAGATCGCAATAGACGTGAAGGACTATAATGCGTTAAGAGCTACCTCAAGTACTGCGGAGCTAAACCATTTAGTGCTTTGTAAGTAATCAGCAATATTTTAAAATGTATACGATGTTTAATAGGGAGCCAATGCAGTGTTGACAGAACCGGGCTAATATGGTCGTACTTCCTGGTTCTGGTAAGAACTCTAGCGGCTGCGTTTTGAACTAGCTGTAGTTTGTTTATTAAGTGTGCAGGGCAACCACCCAGTAGAGCATTACAATAATCTAGCCTTGATGTCATGAACGCATGAACTAGTTGTTCCACATTTGCCAATGAGAGCATATGACGTAATTTAGATATATTTTTAAGATGGAAAAATGCGGTTTTACAGAGACTAGACACGTGACTTTCAAATGAAAGATTGGTATCAAAGAGCACACCCAGGTTCCTAACTGACGACGAAGACTTAACAGAGCAGCCATCAAGTGTTAGACGGTATTCTAGGTTATTACGTGTGGAAGTTTTTTGTCCAATAATTAGAATCTCTGTTTTTTCAGAATTTAGTAGTAGGAAATTACTAGTCATCCAATTTTTTATATCAAGTATGCATTCCGATAATTTTGTGAATTGGTGAGTTTCGTTAGGTTTGGAAGAAATATAGAGCTGAGTATCATCAGCATAACAGTGAAAGCTAATTCCATGTTTCCTAATGAAAGCTCCTAAAGGTAGCATGTACAGAGTGAACAGCAGCGGCCCTAGTACTGAGCCTTGTGGTACGCCATACTGAACTTGTGATCGATAAGACATCTCATCATTTACTGCTACAAACTGATAGTGGTCAGATAAATATGATTTAAACCATGCTAATGCAATTCCACTAATGCCAACATAGTTTTCTAGTCTATTTAAGAGAATGTTGTGGTCAATGGTGTCAAATGCAGCACTAAGATCAAGTAACACTAATAGAGAGATACAACCACGATCGGATGATAAGAGCAAATCATTTGTGACTCTAATGAGAGCTGTCTCAGTGCTATAGTGCGGTCTAAATCCTGACTGGAAGTCCTCGCAGACATCATTTCTTTCAAGAAAGGAACACAGTTGTGAGGATACTGCTTTTTCTAATATCTTTGATAGAAAAGGTAGATTTGAGATCGGCCTGTAATTGACTAATTCTGTAGGATCAAGTTGCGTTTTTTTAACAAGCGGTTTAATCATAGCCAGCTTAAAGGTTTTTGGTACGTATCCTAGAGACAAAGACAAATTATTGATGTTAAGAAGAGGATCTATGACTTCTGGAAGCATCTCTTTCAGTAGTTTAGTTGGTATAGGGTCTAACATACATGTTGTCGATTTAGATGAATTAACGAGTTTGCAAAATTTTTCCTCTCCTATGGCAACAAATGAATCAAATTTTACCTCAGGGAGACTATAATGCACTCCCTGATACGATGCTGTAGTAGACGGTTGCATAGTTATAATTTTGTCCCTAATATTATCAATCTTATAAGTGAAGAAGTTCATAAAGTTATTACTGCTGTGTTTCTTGGAAATTTCTGGGCTTGAAGCTTTCTTTTTCGTTAGTGTAGCCACTTTTTCAAATAAATACCTAGGTTTATGTTTATTTTCTTCTTATAGGGTTGAAAAATAAGCAGATCTAGCAGCTTTTAAAGCCTCTCTGTAAGCAATCGAGCTCTCCTTACATGAAATCCGAAAAACTCTAGTTTTGTTTTCTTCCAGTTGCGCTCCATTTTTCTGGCTGCTCTCTTAAGGGCCCGGTTGTGCTCGTTGTACCACGGCGTTGGACTATTTTCTTTAATCTTCTTTAAGCGCAATGGAGCAACTGTGTCTAAAGTGCTAGAAAGGAGAGAGTTAAAAGTTTCTGTTGCAATATCAAGTTCTTCTAAGCTATCTGGGATGCTGAGATGATGAAACTGATTAGGAAGATTATTGATAAAGCAATCTTTAGTGGCAGAAGTGATAGGTCTAACATACTTGTAACACAGAGTTGGCTTTGCAGCCTTGGCTAAATGTAATTTACATGAGACTAGATAATGATCTGAGATGTCGTCGCTCTGCTGCAGAATTTCAACAGCATCAACATTGATTCCATGTGAAAATATTAGAGCTAGAGTATGATTACGACAATGAGTAGGTCCTGACACGTGTTGTCTAACTCCAATAGAGTTAAGAATGTCTTTAAATGCCAATCCCATTGCATCTTTTCCATTATCTACATGTATATTAAAATCTGAAATCATATCATTAACTATGAGCGCTTTTGAAGTAAGGGATCGAAAATTCAGCAACCCAAGCTTTATCGTTTGCTCATCTGTATTATATCTATTTTTTATTTGTTGAATATCAATTACATTTTTAACCTTAGATCGGTTTGCACTCTATGTGATGGGATTTATCTGACCTTGGTGACGTGAGGCCGCTAGCAGACGGTCGGTTTAGCCAGTTTGTCTGCTTCCTGATCTAAGCCCCAGATTGTCATGTTTTGTCTCTAAGACTATGAGCCAAATTACTAGAGAGAAGAGCAGCACCATCCCAGGAGGGATGAATACCATCTCTTTTCAACAGGTCAGGTTTGCCCCAAAAACTTTTCCAATTGTCTATGAATTCTATATTATTTACTACTAAACTGTGTTGGAATACACAGTTTGGAATACACAGTTTTGGCGTATATACACACTGTGGAATACACAGTTTGGGCGTATATGGGCGTGTATACACAGAATACACAGTTTGGGCGATGTCTGAGTATTTTTTAATCTTGTCACTGTATCATTGTTATTTTTTTCCTTCAGAACAGAAGCACATTGCACCTTAACTTTAGTTGATGAGGAGCAGACATGCTGGACAATAAAATCTCAGATGATCACAGTGTTGGGTTCAGGTGGTGGAGATGGTACTATTTGCATAATGCTGTAAACTTACCTCAGACTTGCTACTCCAATGGGTTGTGGATCTTTTTCTCCATGGCCTTCAGTTCCAACTGCATAGTTTAGCTCGAATGTGTCCTCACCTGCAATCAAAGCTAGACACACATCTGAAACAATCGGCAATATAAACAGTGATGAATGACAACAGAGTTAGGAGAATTATAAACAAGACTGGCAGTAGCCAGCTACAATTATGATAGCAGGCTAATAGCTAGAAGCCGGATGTTTTTTTAATCTAAAATAGTACTCAGTCTTAGCTTTACTATCCCACTTAAGGAAACTAATATTGCTAAAAGGTGCCAGAACACTAACCACATCCATGTTATTCATATAAGATAAACCATTACATACCAGGCTTGTGCAAAATTCAGAATTACAGAATTGGCCTCCATTCAATTCATGAATTGGAATTTGAATTGAATTGACTCCGCCCCACAGGAAGTTGAATTTGAATTTGAATTGGAATGACAGGAAGTGGAATTAAATTCATGGCAATTCAAAGAAATTCCACACAGTCATACATAGGGTGACCACCATCAAACAAACCAAATGTGGGACGATTACTAAGTTTGTGTGGGACATGTTACCAACACTAAAACATAACCTGAAACTGTTATATAATGTCCATTTAACTTAATAAAAACATTTGTATTCTGCATTTCAGCTGATAAAAATACTTTGTTATTTAGTCCCTTCCAGACAACACAATTACATCACAATGTAACATAACATGTCTTTATTTTACTTGCCATTTAAATTCAACATCACTGAGCAAGGCAGCAGGCATCTTGCAGATCACTATTTTTGAAACAGTTCTGACTAAGTCCAACTAAAATCTAACAAAATAGATAATGAACAAATAAAATATAAAACAACATGAAATTAGTTTATTGACAGCCTTATATATTAAGAATATTACACCAAACACTTTCATATTTTTAGAAAGGAAGTGAATTAAAACAACTACAGCAGGCAATAAGTTGATAAATTCTGTTAAATTAAAATTTTAATTTACCGAATTACCCATTTGTTTTCTGACAGGAAACACATGGAACGAATCACCGCTCAACATTTTGATTGACAACCTACTAGTGACTGTCACAGTGTTGGGTTTGCGTTCCCCAGGTGTCCACTAGATGTCCTCCTTCCCCACGGTGTCATCCACTTTATGAACTGCATTCCCCACAATCCTTGTCTGTACCCATCACTGCATCATTGCACTCAGCTGTTCCCTATCTTCCTTGCACTCAGCTGTTCCCCATTTTCATTGTTAGATCTGTGTTATATATACCTTGCCTGTTTAGTGTTTGTTACGGAGTCCTTGTTATTCATCACTTCACTTTTTGAGGTCTGTTCTTCTTTGTGCTAGTTTGTTTATTGTTTTATGTTTTTGGATCACCCTAATAAATAACTGCAAATTGGATCTCTCTGTTTCCCGTGTGTGCATCGTGACAGAAGGACTCCGTCCTTAGAGATCCAGCGGTAGCCTATGTTTTGCAACACCTCTTCCCCAGCCACCGAGCGGGAGAGAAGGGAGTCGTTTAAGGGGACCCGGTTGGTAAAGTTCCTTGGGACCCGTGGAGGTCGCCGCAGAGGAGGTGAAAGGGAGATGTATCACGTCCCATCTCCACAGTCAGAGACTGTTCACGTCCCGTCTGCCCAGTCAGAGACTGTTCACGTTCCGTCTGCCCAGTCAGAGACTGTTCACGTCCCGTCTGCCCAGTCAGAGATTGTTCACGTCACGTCTGTCAAGTCAGAGACTGTTCACGTCGCGTCTGCCCAGCGAGAGACTGTTCACGTCGCGTCTGCCCAGCGAGAGACTGTTCACGTCGCGTCTGCCCAGCGAGAGACTGTTCACGTCACGTCTGCCCAGCGAGAGACTGTTCACGTCGCGTCTGCCCAGCGAGAGACTGTTCACGTCGCGTCTGCCCAGCGAGAGACTGTTCACGTCGCGTCTGCCCAGCGAGAGACTGTTCACGTCGCGTCTGCCCAGGGAGAGACTGTTCACGTCCCTTGTGCCCAGCGAGAGACTGTTCACGTCACGTCTGCCCAGCGAGAGACTGTTCACGTCACGTCTGCCCAGCGAGAGACTGTTCACGTCACGTCTGCCCAGCGAGAGACTGTTCACGTCACGTCTGCCCAGCGAGAGACTGTTCACGTTCCGTCCGCCTTCCTGGACCTGGACTATCTGGAGCGTCTGGCTCGGATCCTGGACATGCCCGTGTCTGCTGTTCCAGAGCCGGAACCAGTGTCTGCTGTTCCAGAGCCGGAGCCGTAGGCAGAGCCAATGGCCGTTCCAGAGCCGGAGGCAGAGCCAGTGCCCGTTCCAGAGCCGGAGGCAGAACCATTGCCGGTTCCAGAGCTGGAGGCAGAGCCATTGCCGGTTCCAGAGCCGGAGGCAGAGCCAATGCCTGTTCCAGAGCTGGAGGCAGAGCCAGTGCCGTCTGCCTTCTTGGATCTGGACTATCTGGAGCCGGAGGCAGAGCCAATGCCTGTTCCAGAGCCAGAGCCAATGCCTGTTCCAGAGCCGGAGGCAGAGCCGATGCCTGTTCCAGAAACGGAGGCAGAGCCGATGCCTTTTCCAGAGCCGGAGGCAGAGCCGATGCCTTTTCCAGAGCCGGAGGCAGAGCCAATGCCTGTTCCAGAGCCAGTGCCTGTTCCAGCGCCAGAGCCAGTGTTTGTTTCTGTGTTTGTGTCTGTTTTTGTGACTGTTACAGTTCTTGTGCCTGTTCCTGAGCCGGTGTCTGCTGTTCCTGAGCCGGTGTCTGCTGTTCCTGAGCCGGTGTCTGCTGTTCCTGAGCCTCCCGAGGCGTCTTCACAGCCCTGGCCGCCCGAGGCGTCTTCACCGCCCTGGCCGCCCGAGGGGTCTTCACCGCCCTGGCCGCCCGAGGGGTCTTCACTGCCCTGGCCGCCCGATGGACTGCCTTCTCCGCCTTCTCCGCCCTGGCCGCTGGATGCACTGTCTTCTCCGCCCTGGCCGCCCGATGGACTGTCTTCTCCGCCCTGGCCGCCCGATGGACTGTCTGCTCCGCCCTGGCCGCCCGATGGACTGTCTGCTCCGCCCTGGCCGCCCGATGGACTGTCTTCTCCGCCCTGGCCGCCCGATGGACTGTCTTCTCCGCCCTGGCCGCCCGATGGACTGTCTTCTCCGCCCTGGCCGCCCGATGGACTGTCCGCTTCGCCCTGGCCGCCAGCTAAACCATCACCCCCTGTTCTTGTTCCCCTCCACGGACCTGGCCCCCCATCCCTCCTCCTGAGCCTTTACTGTTCTGCCTCCCATCCTGGACTCTTGTTTTGTTTTGTGCTCTTTGTTGTCTTGGAGCGTCTGGTAGCCGCTCCGTAGAGGGGGGGTTATGTCACAGTGTTGGGTTTGTGTTCCCCAGGTGTCCACTAGATGTCCTCCCGTTTATTGTTTTATGTTTTTGGATTACCCTAATAAATAACTGCAAATTGGATCTCTCTGTTTCCTGTGTGTGCATCGTGACAGTGACTGTGTTTACTCCTTTCTTTTCAACCATTGGATATGATTTTAAAAACGGCTGTTGTATTTGTACTTCTGACGAAGCGCTATTAAATATAAGTGAAAAACTATGGCGCAAAAATAATAAATAAAATGCTTTCTTAAAAAGGCTAAAGAATGCATGCACATTTTCTTAAAATGATAATTAAAAACAAACAGACTGATAAAAAGCGGGACATTTTCTCAATATGCGACGTGGGGGACAAGGGGTGAAAATGCTGTGCGGTACAACACAAAGCGTGACGGGTGGTCACCCCAGTCACACAACAGAAAGAATGTTGAATCTCACATAGGCTACATACAGCGTTAGGAAGGTTACTTTGGAAATGTAATTGCTTACTGTTATAAGTTACCCATTATAAATGGGGTTTGGATTATTTTATTTGGATTACTTTATCAATGTAAATCAATTTCCTTTCAATTTGATTAGTAACTAATTAAATTACACATTTTACCTCAGAAATACAACTAAATACACAATTACAATCATTTTGTAATTCAATAACATAATTTCATTACAGTTAACTAACTCCTCAACCCTGCATACATTTTGTTCTTATATATATATATATAAACAAATGTCCACCTAAAATTTTTTTTTTCTTCTAAAGATTTACTAAAATAATTCTGGGAGTCATGTTCTATCATGTTCCACAAAATTACAATTACAATAAATCAAACTTAATTATTTGTTCTGTGATTAGAGCTTTTAACATTCATTGCTGGGGGAAAATATTTCCTGTTAATGTAATCTGTACAAGTAGTTCAAACTAATATCATTTATAGAATATGTAATGCAATCATATCTGACATACTGTAAAGCTTCATTGTTAAACACTTCACTTAAAATATCTATATGAGTTTCTTAGAATTTGTTTTGAATTGCAATTCTGCTTCCTTTAATTCAAATTCGAATTGTAATTCTAGATCCTAGATTTAGGAGTCATTCTCAATTAAATTCTGAATTGTGCACAAGCCTGTTGAAAACTCAAATTATTGTCAATCATCACACGCAAGTATTTAAAATTGGGGAGATGTTCACTTGATCTAACGGTAAAAAATAATAAGTTAAAACGGTAGGATTAAGAATCAACTGGAGAGGGCAGCCATGACAGGAATGTCTGGGATGGCCAACATGATGGCCAACACGATTTCCATTGGGTAACACTGCTCCACATCTGTCACCTGAATAAAAAAGACAAGAGGCAATTTTTGTTTTATTTGAATATGGTGCCATTCAAAAGTTTGAAAATGCTCTAGGCAAAGTGAGGTTGTGAACAGGAAAATACTACATATATTTATAAGCCATCTCTAAACTGTGTTCTAATTGGTTTATTTTGTACTGACCTCATTTCTCTTTCAGTCAGTCAGTAAAACTATAAACATTTGTTGACACAGTAACGTATGGGTCAAGTTGAATCCAGTAATCAGGCGTCACAGGTGCCACTGTGACGTATTACTATTATTATATAATCAAAGAGAAATGCTTTCCTAATTGCTGGTCTTCAATGATAATTACAAGTTATGCCAAGAAATTATAAGGATTTAAGTTGATTGTCCTCTCTAAAATGTTGGAAGGCAGTGTTTAAACATCAACAACTAAAATCAATAGTTTTATACTTTTTAATCAAAGAAAAAAAAAACCATGGTGTCCACAAAAATATGAAGCAGTACAAGTGTTCTCTTACGAGAGGTTCTCTCGTATTGCGTAAGTATAGCTTACGCTAAGGGAAAGATTCATCTTTTCGAGATATTGAAGCCAAAAGATTATCCTTAATTTTTGTATCCATTGTCAACGCAGTGCCGCAGCTAGCAGACATTGAGCAGGCTGTCTAGCGTGCTCATAGGCTGCCCTGCGGGAACTGCTGCAGCCTACCACTGAGCCCGACGTGACGTCACGTTCAATGAAGGGCGCTCGCGCCTTCACAGCGTCGAAGCCCGCCAGAATGGGCGTGGCTTAGCGTATATAAGCAGGCTCGGAGGCTGAATTCTCTGATTTTCATCTCTTCAGCGAGCTCTATGCATCGCTGGATCTAGAGAAGCAGCCGCCGCCGCCGTCGAAACAGCGACAAGCCAGCTAAGGACAGTGCCTGAGGAAGCCGGCTATCTTCGCCACCTTCAGCCTTCCGTCCCAGCTATGCTATCCGGCGACGTATCCTTTCTATACTATCTAAAAGAGCGCAAGACGTATTTTTCAAGATGCCTCGCTCCACTTGTGCATCGTGCAAAGCGCCTCTCAGCGTTGGAGACCGCCACGTTATCTGCGCTCTCTGCCTGGGACCGGACCACGCTGCTCTTGCCCTCTCTACCGGAGGATGTGAGCACTTTGAAGAGCTTCCGATGTCGACCCTGCGGGCTCGACTCGAAGCTTGCAAAACTGAAGCTGTCACTCCGCCCTTTGTGGGACCGCGCAAGAAGAAGCGCCGTTCCCAAAGACCTCGGGAGCCTGCGGCCGCTGCGACAAGTCCCTGCCTCGAGCCTCGCCTTCTCCGCCTCCTTTCACCGACGCGCTACCGCCGGATACGGTCCGCTCTGCCCCCGCGTCTGACGATGAGGCGGAAGGAGCCACCACTATGGACAGCTGTTCTATCCTGGCTTCTGATAGTGAGGGATGGTCGAGTGCTCAGCACTCCGCCGCCTCCTCGACCCAGGAATCCGGCAGGGCCTGCACCGGAGTGGACGCTGAGTTAATGCGCCTCTTCTCACAGGCCGTTGACCGCCTCGGGCTCGAGTGGTCGCCGGCCAAGGAGCCCGCGCACAACAGACTCGACTTTCTCCAGAGTCACCGCCGTCGAGCGCCCGCTGCCAGGCCTGCACCCTTCCTCCCAGAGCTGCACTCTGAGCTTTCGAAATTGTGGAACGCTCCATTCTCCGCAAGGCTCCAATCCTCTATCTCCGCGTCGCTCTCCCAAGTGGACGGCGCCGCCGAGAAGGGATACAGCTCGATGCCCAGTGTTGAGGAAGCGATTGCTGTACACCTTTGCCCGCCCTCCGAGAGATGGCGCTCAAAGCCTGCTTTGCCGCCTAAAGCCTGCAGGACTACATCCTCTCTTGTCGGTCGCGCATACGCCGCCGCCGGACAAGCAGCTTCCGCCCTGCACTCCATGGCTGTCCTACAGATCCTACAAGCCGATCTCCTCCGTGAATGGGACGAGAAAGGCCCGGATCCAGCTGCCGTAACGGACCTGAGAAGTGCGATGGATCTTTCCCTTCGTGCTTCCAAGGCTGGAAAACACGTTGGCCGGTCGCCACAAAGTGCAGACTCATTTCAATCAGGTTGTGGATGTAAGTCTCGTGCCCGCTCGTAAGCGCTCACGCTTACTAACAAGCACTTCGCACACAGCGCTGCGCGTGCACCACGAAGTGCAGCCTTACATGAGTCAGAATATGAACGTAAGTCTCGTGCCCGCCTACAAGCGCTCACGCTTACTAACATGCACTTCGCCCTCGGCGTTAGACGCGCGTCACAAAGTGCAGCCTCATACCGGTCGAGCTATGAATGTAAGTCCCGTGCCCACTCACGAGCGCCCACGCTTACTAACATACACGCCGCACACGGTGCTGCTCGCGCATCACAATGTGATTGTAAAGCGCTCCCCATTCACAGCTATCGGGACTCTATACATGGATCAGCCTGCTATTGCTGTCAGCGAGCCGCCCCATTCAAGCACAGAGAGCGCGCGCCGCGCTCATTCTGGGCGATCAGAACCCGGAGGTCTTTCTGCCCCTAGCTGCACATATAAAAGCATGGGAAGCGATTCCAGGGGTATCAGAATGGGTGCTAAGCACAATAAAGCAGGGCTATGTGTTACAGTTCGCTCGCCGTCCCACACACTTTCGAGCACGGACCACGATGACAGTGAATGCGGAAATAGCACATCTACTTCGCTCAGAAATAGCAAAACTGCTGTGCAAAAGCGCCATAGAACCGGTGCCGCCTTCTCTGAGCGAGTCAGGCTTTTACAGCCGTTATTTTCTCGTGCCCAAGAAGGACGGGGGTCTCAGACCCATACTAGGTCTGAGACATTTGAACAAAGCTCTTATGATAAGACCGTTCAAAATGATTACAACCAGACATCTCACGCACGTTCGCCCGAGAGACTGGTTTATATCTCTCCATCTGAAAGATGCCTATTTTTAGATTCAGATAATACCCCATCACAGGCCATTCTTGAGATTCGCCTTCGACGAACAGGTTTATCAGTACACCGTCCTGCCGTTCGGTCTTTCCTTAGCACCCCGCAGATTCACGAAGTGCATGGATGCGGCACTCGCCCCCTTGAGAAATCAGGGCATGCGAATTCTGAACTATCTGGACGATTGGCTGGTTCTAGCACAATCAGAGTAAGAAATACTGTCTCACAGAGCTGTGCTCCTCAGTCACCTGGAATCCTGGGTCTCACGGTCAACTGGACCAAGAGCTCATTAATGCCCAGTCAGTCAATTTCCTTTTTAGGAATAGAAGTGGACTCCGTGGCTATGACGGCCCGCTTGTCAACTCAGCGCGCGTGCTGTGTTAAGCAATTGACCGCGTCTTTCCAGAAGGACAGCACCGCCCCTCTGAAAACATTCCAGAAGATGCTGGGTTACATGGCTTCAGCCGCTGCGGTACTTCAGCTGGGTTTGCTACGTATGCGCCCGCTACAACGCTGACTGGCCGCTCGTGTGCCTCACCGAGCTTGGAAGTCAGGCTGTGCCCGGATCAGAGTGACTCAGAGCTGTATCACAGCTCTGCAGCCCTGGTTAGTGGCCGACTGGTACCAGCGGGGAGTGGTTATGGGGACGGTCTCATACCGGAAGGTCATCTCGACAGACGCGTCCAACACGGGTTGGGGCGCGCTCTTCAAGGGAAGACCAGTCTTTGGCCTGTGGTCAGACCGGAAAAAACTCCTCCATATAAACTGTCTGGAAATGATAGCGGTCGAGAATGCGCTGAAGCGTTTCCTCCCGTTTATACAGGACCAACATGTCTGTGGTGTCCTACGTGAACCACCAGGGTGGTGTCAGATCCAGAAATCTCTGCAATCTGGCAGAACGCTTCCTCGTTTGGTCTCAGCACCACCTGCGCTCGCTGAGAAAATCGCATGTGCCAGGCCATCTGAACGACGACCCAGACAGACTTTCCAGGAACAATGTTCCCCCGGGGGAATAGTCCCTGCACCCTAAAACAGTCCAGTTGCTATGGCGCCTTTTTGGCGAAGCGGAAGTCGACCTATTTGCGTCACAGGACAACGCTCACTGCCCAAAGTTCTTTTCAAAGAACGAGGACGTGCTGGCCCAGACCTGGCCCAGCCGCCCACTATATGCTTTCCCCGCAGTATCTCTGTTACCACAGGTGATCAAGAGAATCAGGGAAACGCGCCAATCAGTGCTCCTCATAGCCCCGCGCTGGGAGAACCAGACTTGGTTCCCGGAGCTGACAAGGCTGTCAAAGACAGGCCCGTGGCCAATTCCGGTGAGAGCAGATCTCCTCTCTCAAGCTCGCGGTGCGATCTGGCATCCCCATCCATCCATCGTAAGCTATACTTACGCAATACGAGAGAACCTCTCGTAAGAGAACGTATTCGGTTACCTAACGTAACCTCGGTTCTCTCTAGAAGAGGGAACGAGTATTGTGTAACCTGCCGTGCTTGCGCCACAAGCGTTTTTTCGCTTCAGTCAATGAAAACCAGAGAATTCAGCCTTCGAGCCTGCTCATATACGCTAAGCCACGCCCATTCTGGCGGTCTTCGACGCTGTGAAGGCGCGAGCGCCCTTCATTGGGGTTGACGTCACGTCGGGCTCAGTGGTAGGCTGCAGCAGTTACCGCAGGGCAGCCTATGAGCAAGCTAGACAGCCTGCTCAAGGTCTGCTAGCTGCAGCACTGCGTTGACAATGGATACAAAAATTAAGGATCATTTTTTGGCTTCAATATCTCGAAAAGATTAATCTTTCCTGTAGCGTAAGCTATACTTATGCAATACTCGTTCCGTCTTCTAGAGAGAACCGAGGTTACGTTAGGTAACCGAGTACGTTTTCAACATTGATAATAATCAGAAATGTTTCTTGATCCTCAAATCAGCATATAATAATTATTTCTGAGGGATCATGTGACACTGAAGACAAAAAAATTATGCTGAAAATTCAGCTTTGATCACAATAATAAATTAAATTATAACAGTTATTTTAAGTTGTAATAATTTTCACAATATTTCTGCTTTATCTATTTTTTATCAAGTAAATGCAGCCTTGGTGAGCAGAAAAAACTTTCAAAAACGTTTTTTTTTAAATCTACAATTTACAATAACGTTTCATTTGTTCATTAGTTAACTACATTAGTTAAAATGAACCAATACTATTACACCATTTATTCATATTAATCAATGATAATTTCAACATTTTAAACATTTATAAATAAAAAGTTGTATTTGTTAACTTTTGTTAATGTTCAGTATTTTTTATTTTTTTATTTTTTTATAATAAATGTTGTAAAACACATTGTTCATTGTTTTATGCTGATGTTTCAATTCATTTAATTAGTTTGACTATAATGATATGCTGTTGTTTTTTCTTGTAAAAGTGATGGTTTCATGGGACGGGTGATGTGGCAGCAAATGTCATCACTGGAAGGTGTGACAGAAAACGGAACGTGTGCCTTTTAACTATTTTGGACTTTGGACATAAAGGAACTGCAATATAAATTTCAACAATTATAACCTGTCAGTATAAAGTTTTTATTGATATTTACTGTAGAGTTGAAGGGTGTGTCTGAACTTGTGACTTTCCAACTGTAGGCTATATAAAGACATCCTGTGCCAGTTTGAGTGTGTAGAGGAGTTTCCTGATTCAATTTCAAGAAAGGTACATTTAAATATAATTTTTTTGATAAACTTTTTGGAACTTGTGTACCGTATATAAATGAATGCTTTAGTTAGGTGTCATGTGAACTAAATATGTTTGTAACAGTTTGGCTGTTTGGAAAAATGTTTTAGTGTTCTTGGTGCCTCACTTTTCTTTACCTGTCCTAGATCATGGAGGTCACATTTCAACCTGCTGCATTCGCACCCAGAGACTTTCACACAAGCTTAATGGGCTGCTGTGAGGACATGAGCATATGTAAGTAATTCCAAATTCCATGATCTATAAAGTCTTAGTCATAATGTGATTTTAACATCAATTATGTATTTTTATTAGGCTGTTGTGGCTATTTCTGCCTCCCGTGTTTGGGCTGCTCCATTGCTAAGAACATGAATGAGTGCTGCTTATGTGGTTTAGGAATGCCGATCCGAAGTGTATACCGGACTAAATACAACATACAAGTTAGTATCTATCTATCTATCTATCTATCTATCTATCTATCTATCTATCTATCTATCTATCTATCTATCTATCTATCTATCTATCTATCTATCTATCTATCTATCTATCTATCTATCTATCTGTCTATTTATCTATCTATCTATCTATCTATCTATCTATCTATCTATCTATCTATCTATCTATCTATCTATCTATCTATCTATCTATCATCATCTATCGCAAATTAATATCAATATGTATATATGTTTTTTGCTCTCCAGGGATCCATGTGTAATGACTTTTGTGTCGGTTACTTCTGCATGTCTTGTGCGGCTTGCCAGCTGAAGAGAGACATTGAAATTAGGAAGAGTACTGGAGAATTCTGAGGAAACTTTCTTACATGGAACAAAAGCGGTGAATATAATTGTTCTGTTTTCAAAAGGCAACCCGAGAAAATGTTATCTAGCAGTCTATCTACAGCACACTACCATGTAGTCCTTAATTATTGGGAATTAATCAAACTTTATGACTTTGAAAATATGAAAATACAGGCTGTTGCTGGCATCAGACTGAAAACAGTCTTTGGACCCCTGACATCATGTCACTCAAAATTGACATTGCTCAATGTCATGCTTGCACGTTATCAGATTATGCCATGTTGGTTGTGGTGTGAAACTAAGAGTGACTGTAAGTTAAGAGTCCGTCCTTAGGATAATTAAATTGTATAATTTCTGACAAAATGTTCTTAGTTAGATTTACTGTAGTGTATATTCTTAGTACAGTTACATCCACATACATTTTCTTGGTAATCACTAAATTATAGGAAAAATCATCAAGTTGTAAATATAGTGTCATGTTATTGTCATACATTAGTCTATATGATCTGTAAATGCCTTGCTATAGTTACTCAAAACGTTTCATAAAGCATTCCAATGTATCAAATAAAATACATAAGAAAATAATTACTTCTTGTCTTTTTGAAAATTTTCAAAATTACAGTTGTGAATGCTTTTTGGCTACATCCTTGCTCCAATTTCAGCATGAAGCCCAGAACAATGTTCTTCATATTGGACTGATAGATAGGCCTACATTAGGTCTTATTGAATCATATAAGCTCATTTTATATTTTGTCACACTTTAATGAGTAAAGGAATTTATTTAATGGAACATTCAAACACAAACATCGAAGGCTTTTATTTGTACATATAACACTGAAACTATGGAGTGTGTTGTGGTTGCTTCATCTGACAGATCTTATTACAACTTCTCCAGCTCATGTCTTCTAAACTCAAGTCCATTTCACTTCAGTCAGTCTACAGCAGGTGGCACTGTGACAACTTTAATAAGATGACATGAGAGTTGGGTTTAAACATAAAACACACTCTCTTTGTACAATATCACAGAACAGTACCACAGTTTCATCTCATCCACTGACATTTCCTGTCTGAGAAATGGAGGAACAAGAACATATTGTTTGAATCTTAGGGCCCAGCATCGTAAATCCCTCCCTGTTAATGCTTTAATTGTTAGCTGGGACATCACAACCTTTTTTAATGTCAACAAAATGTAGTAACTCACCCAAAACATTTCATTCTTGCTTCAAAACCTAATTATTGTGTCAGCAGTGCAACAACAACCAGAAGTTTTTTTGTCATTGTGTGAGCCTTACTGGTTCAAATTGTTAGATGTGTTTTCCACCATGGCAGTCAATCGAGGTAATGTTTGTTATATACAGATGGTAATGTTTGTTCTATTTTTAAAAAAAAATGTTTACACTGACGGCTGAATGCCCTTGTGTCACAGTCATCGTCTACTTCTTCTTCTTCTTCTTCTTTTCCGTTTTATGGCAGATTGCATCCACAGTCATCGTCTACACTTCCCAGCATCCCTTTTGTCTTCACAGCTGCACTCACTCCCTCATTTCCCTGCACCTGCCTGTCATCATCATCATCATCCTTGTCACCTGTGTTCACCTCATCATTGTTCAGTTGTGTCTGTATTTAGTTCCTTTCAGGTCAGCCTGTCTTTGTCCGTTCTTAGTCTTATTTAGTGTGTGTGTTGTCCTGCCTGCCTATCTGTACCTTCCTGTAGTTTATTGTGAGTAAAAGTCTTTGTATTGGAACCATTTGCCTCATCTTCTTCCTTTGCCAACACCACACATTGACACCTTGTGTGTCACACTAAACTTTAGATACAGATTTTAAGAGTAGGTACAAAGTTACTGGCAACAGTCAATAATGTAGTACACATTTGTATTTATACATTATATTTATTTTTGTAGAAATAGGTTACATGTAAACTGGAAGTTCATAGTTGTTTGTCCATTTTACACATCTTACATGTAAAGTCATATACTGAACGGAATATTCACACAAAAATGTCATCCCTGACAAAAACAAACTTACTTGCTTATGTCTGTCACCCTTGTCTGGTTATAGGCCACCAAACCCCAGGGCTCGTATTCCTAAAGAATCTTAATGCAAAAAGTAGCTCCTAGTGACAAAATTCTAAGAAAATTCTTAGAAATGTGGGTGTTTACTCCTAAAATTGAAGAAAAAATCCTAGCAAAGAAAAAAGTAATTCAGAAATCATCTTAACCCTTAAAAGAGGTCTTAAGGTCAAAATTGTTAGGACAAGGACTTTTAAGAGGCTTAAGAGTTTCTTTAGCAGAGGAGAAAATGGCAGAAAGACGAAGAGGGAGAAGAAATGCATTGCAGACAATAGATGACAGTGAGTTAATAAGACAATATAGATTAGATCGTGCATGGCACTTGTTTGTTACCGATTTTATTAGAGACACAATAACATCTCCGACACAGCGCAGGAATGGCATAGTGCCAGAAATGAAATCACTACTGTACATTAAGATATTTGGCATCTGGTAAAATGCATCAATGCATCAGTGATGATTTGGGTCTGTCACAACCTTCTGTAAGCAGAGTGATCACAAACAATTACAGCACTTTCAGAACCTCTTATTGTGTCGCAGTTCATTTAGTTTCCACTGGACATTCCCACATTGCAGGCTCAAAAAAATGCATTTATGAATATAGCAGGCTTCCGCACAAGGAGGGGGAATGAACCGTAAATAATTTATTATTAACCGCTATAAGCTCCCACATCTGCTTCTGTGCTGTGACATCCGGCCTGATTTTCCTTTAAGGATGGCCTTGTGTTCATCCACTAACTGGGCTCACAGTAAACACTGTTCCTCTGTCCAGTTGAGCTTTCTTGTCCTTCTTGTTTTTTATTCCATGTTTGTTAAACTAAAACCAACATTCAAACCACCACTTAAATAGACAGTGGAACAATTTTTATCATTCTAATCCAATAAAATACCTTATAGGAAATTAACAGTATGGTAAATAAAAAAAAGGATTTATATACACAAATATGATGTGTGTGTGTGTGTGTGTGTGTGTGTGTGTGTGTGTGTGTGTGTGTGTGTGTGTGTGTGTGTGTGTGTGTGTGTGTGTGTGTGTGTGTGTGTGTGTGTGTGTGTGTGTGTGTGTGTGTGTGTGTGTGTGTGTGTGTGTGTGTGTGTGTGTGTGTGTGTGAGAATGGTCAAATAGGAAAAATTATGCATGTAATTTCAAAGTGAAGGCTTAGAATAGACCCTAATCACTCTTTTTTTCCTTCTTGGACAACCAACCAATCACAGTCTGAAAAAGATTGTGTCATACATAGCAATGGGGACAGCCCCGCCTCCTCACTAAGATAAAAGTTTTTGTCTTTTCCTTACTCAGAGTTGCTCTCAGATCGGTCCCGAATCACTCTTAAGCTAAGACTCCTACGTAAAAGTTTTTAAGCTAAATTAAGAGTTTTCTAAAAGGATTCTTAGATTCTTTAGGAATACGGGCCCAGATCTCCAGGGTCTTCAGTCCTTGGCCATTCTTTCCAACTGGTTCCAGGTGTAGCCCATCTTGGTGATGTCAGCCTCAAGATCACGTCGCCAGGTGTTCTTGGACAGTCTCTTCTCCGATTTCCCTGGGGGTTCCACTTCAACGACAGCCTGTTTATGTTATTTGGTGGTTTACGAAGGGTGTTCCCTATCCAGTTCAGTATTTCTTCTTCAGCAGGGAGTTGGTGTGTCCTTTCCCAAAGGTTGGTATTGCTGATTGTGTCAGGCCAGCAGATCTAGAGACCACTGTTGATGAAGGTTTGGACCGTCCTGATGGTCATCTTTATCATCCTTCAGGTTTTAGCTCCATAGAGCAGAGGTCTTCAATCCTGCTCCTGGAGGGCCGCTGTCCTGCAGAGTTTAGTTCCAACCCTAATCAAACACACCTGAATCAGCTCATCAAGCTCTTCAGGATCGCTTGAATATACAAAGGGAGGTGTGCTGAAGCAGGTTGGAACTAAACTCTGCAGGACAGTGGCCCTCTCCAGGAGCAGGATTGAAGACCTCTGCCATAGAGCAACACTGACTTTGTTGCCAAGGACATGTCTCTGGAGTTCCCGATGTTCTTGAGGTGAATGAAGGCCACTCTTGCTTTGCCAATCCTTGCCTTGACATTTGCATCTGTTCCGCCCTTTTGGTCAATGATTCAGGTAGGTGAAGGACTGGACTTCTTCTAGGGAACTTCCATACCAATATCGGGTTCTTCCATTTTGCCTAGCCTTGTCTCCTTGAACCTTCACCAAATGCATGGATGCAGGTCTCGCTCCTCTGCAACTCCAGGGCAATCCGGGTGCTAAACTACACAGACAACGGGCTCATTTTAGCCAGATTGTGAGAGTTGGCGCTTCGACATCGAGGTGTTATTCTTTGAGACTAAATCTAATAAAGAGCAATCTGTCACCATGTCAGAAAACTATATTTCTTGGGTGGTTTTGTATTTAACCACAATGCGGGCAGAATTGTCCCTGGCTCGGGTGGATTCTGTTCTCACCATGGTAGACATTCTGAGGTTAGGGCAGGAGCTTTCCGTCTGTCATTGCCAGGTTCTGACGGGTCTTACCCCCAATTTCCACCAACTGCGGAACGGCTGCGGATCCGCTCCGGAATGGCGGCGGAGTCAATAGGTTTTCATTAAAGTCAATGTGTGTATTTTCGCTGACTGCGGAATGGCTGCGTTCCGACTCCGTCCCAGCTCCGGCGACCGCAGCCCTCCAGAGCAGATACGCAGAGTTTCGATTTTTGCTGGATGCCGGAGAGCGCCACAGGAAGTCGAGCACAAAAACAAAATAAAACATCCGGTAATTTTCAAAATAAAATACCCTGTGCTCATGGCGGATCGTATTTCCCTGCACTTCACCTTGAAAACTTCATAATGGGCGGAGATTTTGTTTTATATACTTTTTCCTTTTACAACAAGAACAATAGTTAACTTTATTTACACAGCCTACTACTTTCCCAATACATTCTAAAAGGAACCAAAAATAAACATTTAGGTTTTTATAAGTTGATTATATAATTATAAATATTCTACTTGCCCATGGTAGAATCACAATAATCTCCACAAAAAAAGAAAGATCAGCAGATCAGCACAGAGTTGTTTCCCCTCTACTCCTCTGGATAGAAACAAACTGTTGCTGGTTTTGTGGTTCTGTTTAAGGAAACTACATCCTGTTATATCACACGATCATACGTAAATTCGTGACTTCAGCTGTTAGTCATGGCCGCAGCCTTTCCACAACAAATCCGGATCTGGTAGGTATTGAAGGATGGCGGAGCACGGAGCCGACACGCAGCGGAGCCGATCCGCAGCCATCCAACGTGATTCCATTGGGCTTGCTGCATATGAGGTTCTTCCACTGGTGTCTCAAAAGCAGTGGGTTTCATCCCTTATTAAAACCCATGTTTATGGTAAGGGTCACGTGGCGAGCGCTTCGTGCCCTTTCTATCTGAAGGAGTCCCCGGATTCTCACCTTGGGTCCCTCTCTAGGAGCGTGTTTCCATCTCAAGATCATCACGATGGACAATTCTCTTACGGGCTGGGAAGCAGTCATGGACGGCCATCCAGCTCGAGATCTTAAGGAGGGTCCTCATCTATCATGGCACATCAACTGCCTAGAAATGAGGTCTGTCTTCTTGGCACTACATCACTTCCTCCCAGACCTGTGGGGCTGGAGAGTCATAACTCCAGACCTGTGTTGGTGTGGACGGACAACACATCGTTAGTTTTTTACATAACCAGGGCAGGTTGCGTTCATGCCCCCTGTTCAGCTGGTACAGCAGTTCCTGCTCTGGGCGGATGGCAAACTGCTCTCCCTGAGGGAAGTTTTCATCCCAGGACATCCTGTGGAGGCAGTGCCTGAGGCTCTGAGATTGATGACTCCATCCTCAAGTAGTGGAGTCCGAGGAGTCAAGCCACTGTCCCCTTTGGTTTTCTCTCCATCCTCCAGCTCCTCTGGGGCTGGATGCCATGGTACAGACGTGGCCAATCGCTCTTCTCCCGGGAATCTTGGTGAGGGTCCATCAAGGAGGGGCTTCGCTTAATATTGGCAGCCCCATTCTGGCCGGCCCAAGTATGGTTCGAGGAACTTGTGTCTCTCCTGGAAGGCTCTTATTGGGAGATTCCGCCAAGGAGGGACCTTGTGTCTCAAGCTCCGGGAACAATCTTTCACCCCCGCCTGGAAACTATGGGTCTGGCCCCTGAGAGGTACAAGTTTATAGATTCTGGTCTCTCTACTAAAGTTATCAATACCATTCTCAATGCTAGGGCTCCTTCTACTAGAAAGCTGTACGCTCTTACATTGCATTTATTTTTCGTCATGGTGTGAGCAACACCAAATGAACACCATATGAACCAATTTGACCGCCTGGTTGGTCCAGTACTGTTCCTTCAGGAGCATCTGTCAGCTGGCCTGACCCCCACAACTCCTAAGATTTGTGTGGAATGGTATTTTGGCTTGCCACAATCAGATAGATAGAATGTCAGTAGGTAAAACGGTATTGGTTTCCCGTTTTCTGCACAGTGCCAGGCGGTTGAGAACTATCTGCAAGACCGCGGGTTTCATCTTGGGATATTTCTGTGGTACTTAAAGGATTGTCTACTGCTCCCTTGAACCCCTCTGTGAAATAGCGTAATAAAGAGATCCCAACATGTACAATGGTTCAACGTGACACGTCTTCAGTGTAAACCCTCATGTTTTAGCCTGCTGTGGCATTTTGTTTTGTTTGGTTTGGTTTAATGAAATAATACACCGCATTATTTGTCAACAGAAAGGTGTTGTTGCGCGGATTTAAACGTATTGTCGGGAAAACACTGGATGTTTGCGATCGTTTCCAATGTTGAAAGCGATAGACGAGCCAGTGCGTTAGGACTCGTGTAAGCCCGTTCATTCACAAATTGGCTGTTGCTTGATCATTACACTCGTCTCTATTGAATGGTATGTTCATAAACATTGTTGATTGTCTGTTAAAGAACCAATTGTATTCCCTGCTAGGCTCTGCCGTACTTTCGCATAAGGTGATTGTACTGTTTGTTTGTTTTGGAACTTTTTTGTAGTGTTTTGGTTTGTGTGTCAAGCGGGTGAAGCATTGCGCTTGGGAGTGCCGCCGTAGCTCTGGTTCTAAGACGGTTAGTCTGGTTCGAGAATATCAGTATATAGGTACATAAATACCCACCACTAGTATGCACAGAAGACTAGGGTTGAGTTTAGCTTAGCCTCGGTGGATAAGTTAAAGGGTATCAAAGACAACGCATTGTACCTTGTACACATGGAAACAGAAGTCATAAAAATGGCGCTGTTTTTAGTAAGTTTATTTTGTAAATGAAAATGGAGTTGAATGGTACCAGGTCAACTGAGAAAAGGCGAATAACGCTTACAAACCAAGGCTTTTGAGTATAAATTGGAGCGGCTCCAAGAAGAACGCCAAGCAAAAGTAAGAAAGATTAAAGATGTAATAAAAGAAATTAAAGACCTAATGAAAATTGTTGGTAATGCTGAAAAAAAAAACGGTCATGTCTTGAAAATATATCGAGCTTGTTTAAAGAAGCAAGTCATCTTCATGGGGTTGTCGTTCCTATCCTCCCACCTGAAGAAAAACTAAAACAAAATGCTTGGTTTGACAGAGTTGAAGAACACGAAATTGCTTTTGCAGAGGAGACGAACAAATGGTTGCTGGAGGCACCAGATGCACCAGCAGAGGGCGCTGTTGCACCTGGACCTCCAAGAGTCTGTATTTTGGACGGACAGCACATCTGTTCTGAAATATATAAACAATGAGACGTCCAGATTTAAAATCTTCATATCAAACAGAGTGTCTGAAATATTGAAAATATCGAATGTATCCCAATGGAGGTATGTGAATACGTTAACCAACCCTGCGGAACTAGCCTCCAGAGGTGTTAAAGTTCAGTCATTGCTAAAGACTGGTGCATGGCTCTGTGGTCCTGACTTTCTTCATGAGCCTGAGAGCAGTTGGCCCCAAAATCCTGAGACCTTGGAAAACACTCTTATTGGAGACCCGGAGGTCAGGGCTGTGATGGTTAATGCGGCTCAAGTTGAGCAGATCAGTCCAGTGGAGAAGCTCATTGATTACTTTTCCTCCTGGTTCTGTCTTAAAAGGGCTGTCGGTTGGCTTCTCAAGTTTAAGACCTTGCTTCTGTCTCTGGTGCGACATCGAAAGCTGCTGAGGGGAAACATTTCTGAATTGGACCAAAGTGCTGAGCAGTTGGAAAATGAGCTACAGGTCCAGATGGAAGGATTTAAGGCTCAAGTGCCAAAGGGTGTCCTGACTATGGAGGATGTGGTTGTAGCGGAGTTGGATATTATTCGTTTGTGTCAAAAAATGATGTTTCCGGAGGAACTGGCCAGCTTGAAGAAAGGAGAGTGTGTAAGGAGGACGAGCCATCTCTACAAGCTTAACCCGATCCTGGATGGTGATCTCATTAGGGTTGGAGGGCGGCTTAGTAGAGCAGCTATGCCAGTTGAAGCTAAACATCCAGTTATACTGGCTAAAGATAAACATAGCTCCAATCTTATCCTCTGTCATGTACACCAAGAAACAGGCCATGGTGGACGAAACCACATTCTTTCTCATCAGCGTCAGAAGTATTGGTAGTAGTGGATTCCTGGTGCTTGTGCTGCCATCAGAAAGGTTGTGACTAAGTGTGTCATCTGTCGTAGATTGTCTGCTTCACCTGGACATCAGAAAATGGCTGACCTTCCTCACAACAGAATAACTCCTGATGAGCCTCCTTTCAGTCAAGTTGGTCAGGACTGTTTTGGACCGTTTGAGGTTAAACGTGGAAGAGCTGTGGTCAAGAGGTATGGGCTAATTTTTACATGCCTAGCGATGCGAGCCATACACCTTGAAGTACTTTCATCTTTAGATATAGACTCCTTCATTAATGGTTTCAGAAGGTTTCTGGCGAGACGTGGTCAAGTCTTGGAAATCCATTCGGATAATGGTACTAACTTCGTGGGCGCTGAGCATGAATTGAGGGAGGCCATTGAGAATCTGAATCATAACCTCATCAATGACGTACTGTTACGAAAGAGTGTGAAATGGGTTTTTAATCCCCCAACGGCATCACACCATGGTGGTGCTTGGGAAAGGTTGATTCGGTCAGTCCGTAAAGTGCTAAACTCCATTCTGAAGACTCAGACCCTGGACGAAGAAGGCTTGGTGACGGTATTCTGTGAGGCTGAAGCGATTGTTAATGGCCGTCCATTAACGAAGGCATCAACAGATCCTCAAGACTTGGAGGTATTGACCCCTAACCATCTACTTCTGCTTAAGTCGCAACCGCTGTTGCCACCAGGATTGTTCGAGAAGGAGGATGTTTATGCTCGCCGTCGCTGGAAACAAGTGCAGCACATGTCGGATTTTTCCTGGAAGTGCTGGGTGAAGGAATACCTTCCCTGACTTCAGGAGCGCCAGAAGTGGAATACTGCCAAAATAAACTTTGTTCCAGGAGATCTCGTGGTTCTAGTGGATGATATGGCACCTCGCAATGCTTGGATTACGGGAAGAATTGTGGATACTGTTCCGGACAAAAATTGACTGGTGCGACGTGTTCGGATTACAACTAAAACCAGCTATCTGACAAGGTCAATAACCAAAGTCTGCCTTCTGCAGGAAGCAGAGGGGCAGTGAAGATCTTTGGATGTAGCAGACATGTACTTTGACATTATTGGACTTTAAGGATTTTTAAGGACTAACAGTCTTTTTTTGCATTTTTTGATTGGTGTCTGTCTCCCACAAGGTAATGGTGGTGGTCAATTATTACTATGAAATAATTGGGGGCCGGAAAGTAGGAGCCATACTCTGGGTTTGACATGGTTTCTATTATATTCCCTCTTTTCTGTGTATTGTTGTGTATGTGCACACGCATCCCAACGTCATCGCTTACTGTGGGCGGGACCGGGGAAGTGGTGTTTGTATTAATGTGTGTGTGCTCACCTGTGTGAAAATCTTGGGGTTTGGATTATGGCTGCAGGTTGAGTGTTACGGCGTCTGACTCTGGTGATTCCCTGCACCCTCAGTCCCGTGCTCTCTTTCCTGAATACTAAGTGTAAATTACTAACCTCTCTGACTGTCTGCAGCCTGCCAAGTGACCGTTGCCTGTATCTGGAGTCTGACTCTCGCTGCCAGCCCTGAACCTTGCCCGTCTCCGACTATCCAGTTGTCTGCTGCCTGTGTCGAACCAAGCCTGTCTCTGACCCTGAGTTCTGGCCACTGCCCCTGGCTCCAGTCCGGCCCTTACAAGAATTTCTGCCTTGTGTTATCCTTTTACCTAAACGCTTTATGTTTGCCTGAAACTGCTCATTAAATTGTTTCCAATGGATCTGCCTCACCTGTCTGATTCGTCACAGAATACTTCACCAAACGAGGATCCAGCCACAATGAATGCTCTGTTGGCCGCTTTCACCGCTCAAGCCTCTAAGCTGACCACTCATCACCACCAGTTGTCCCACTTGACCACTTTCACGGAGGAATTGATTTCAGCGGTTCAAAACCCTGCAGAAGTCTACCACGGGATCCATGGCCGCTTCAACGCCCACCACACCTTCTCTTCCCCCAGACTCACTTAATGCTGCGAGCAATAATCTCCGCCTCGCGCTCCCTGAGAAATACGAGGGAGACCCAGGTAAATGCAAGGGCTTTATATTGCAATGTTCACTGTATCTTGCCCAGCAGACCGCCCTACACGCCACAGATGCAAGCAAAATCGCTTTTGTATGTTCATTACTCACCGGACGTGCGCTGGAGTGGATCACCATGGTCTGGAGTGTGCATGGGTCCGCCTTCTCATCTTAAGGAGAATTTCAGGAACGTTTCCAAGTGGTTTTTGAACATGCCAAAGACGGGAGAGGAGCCGAGGATCTTCTCTTGGAGCTCACGCAGGGGAAAACACCCGCCGCAGAGTACGAACTCACATTCCGAACTCTGGCAGCTCAAACGACTGGACGGAGAACGCTCTCAAAGTGGTTTTTCGGAGGGGACTCAGCCACAAACTACAAGGCAAGCTGGGCTGCCGCGACGAGGGAAAGGACTTTGATCAGTTCGTTCATCTCGCCATACAGATTGACAACTTGATGCGCTCACGTCGCTCCAACCTCCGCTCAACGAGCACTTCGCGCGATCTCTCCACACCACGTGCTTCACTTCCCTTTGCTCACGCCGACGAACCCATGCAAATCAACGCGTCACACATATCAGAGGAGGAGAGGAAGCATCGCAGGACCCTGAAATTATGCATGTACTGCGGAGGAGCTGGTCACTTTCGTCTGCACTGCCCTCGACGACCTACACACAAGGAAAAAACCTTGGTGAGTCTAACCCTTGACTGTTTAAATTCACTTTCCTGTACCTCATTGCCTCTTGAGTTCTCTGTAAACGGACAAACTGTTAATACTTTAGCCTTAGTTGACTCAGGGGCAGCTGGGAATTTTATGTCTAAAGATTTTGCCCAGGTCCACGATTAGGGATGGGAATTGAGAACCGGTTCTTCTTCAGAACCGGTGCCCAGTGAACCGATTCCTTGGAACCGTTAGCATGCTTGCTTAACGATTCCTCTTATCGGTTCCGCTCGTTGCAAATGTGTCATGACATCACACACGCGCTACGTTGTTTTGGTTATATTTCACGCGAAAAGACGACAATACGGTCACTTGCAACACTTGTAAAATTTCAATTTCGTCAAAGGGAACTACCTCCATTATGCAGAAACATTTGGCCACACAGCATGCAATTCATTTGTTGCGAGTGTGAGTAATTAAAAATGCTCAAACTATTTTAAAAGCCTACATCTGGGCACATTTCGGCTTTTATGAACAACCTGGTAAGCACGACCTGGAGAAGAGACAGTGCGTGTGCGCTCATGTCACACACAAATAGAATATGCAGGAGGTAATACCACTAACTTGAAATACCACGTTAGCCGTGTTCACTCGAGCTGTAATAACGCCTGCAGTGTCTGACTGCTTTAGAGTAAGCATGAGCTCCAATATCACCCGGATCTGCAGCCAAAAACAAATCATCCACCCGCCCTAATGTTATCTGATTTAGGTATCCGCACCTGATGGTCAAATTACAAGTATTCTGTGTTGTTACACGTGATTATAAATGGATGATCGTCTTCAACAACGGACTCGTTGACGGATGCGCGCGTCACAGGGTAACATTATACACTGATGAATGAGCGCTGCTTTTAAATGAACATTTCTTTAAAACAAAATTGATTTGACAGAATTTCATTTTCTTAATGGCATAAACAGACTTTAGTCCCATGAAACTTTAACTGGAATGTCACTGTTTCTGTCACTGCGACTTCCCGAACAGGTGAACACACACACACACACACACACACGCGTGCGCACGCACACATCACTTTTGAAGTAAAATTGAAAATTGGATGCAGTGCATCGTAATGCATCGAGATATCGAATTGAACTGAATCGATGACATGATAATCGTAATCGAACCATGAGACCAGTGTAGGTTCAAACCACTAATACTCTGTGCTGTGTCTTCTGATCAGATATTAAAACGAGTTAATACAAACAAACACATTTGTACTTATTCCCTCACCCAATGAGAATCGATAAGAGAATCGATAAGGAATCGAACGATAAGCAATATCGATAATGGAATCGGAATCGTTAAATTCTTATAAATTCCCATCCCTATCCACGAGATAGCTCTAATTCCCTGCACATCTCCGCTTTCAGTTGAAGCTGTCGATGGACGCCCACTCGGCACAGGTCGCATCACACACACGACACAGGAACTTCACATGCGTACTGGTCAGCTTCATGATGAGAAAATCCATTTCTACGTTCTCCAAGCTCCTCACACACCGGTAATACTGGGCTTACCCTGGCTAAGGAACCACAACCCTCATTTGGAGTGGACGACTGGACAGATAGTCAGCTGGGAAGAGAGCTGTTTTTCAAGGTGTCTATCTACCGTCAAACCCTTCCCGGTCCGAAGTATCTCCGAGCCCCGAGAGGAACCCTTGCTATCCCGCCTGCCAACCATGTACCACGATCTAGCCGAAGCATTCAGTAAAGTCAAAACTACCCGGTTACCACCTCATCGTGAGTATGATTGTGCCATTGATCTCTTACCTGGTACCACACCACCCAGAGGCCGCATCTTCCCACTGTCCCAACCTGAGACCGAAGCTATGCAGAAGTACATAGAAGAGGAGCTCGCTAAGGGGTTCATTCATTCTTCCACTTCTCCAATGTCGGCTGGCTTCTTCTTTGTTAAAAAGAAAGATGGGGGACTGCGACCTTGTATTAACTACAGATCTCTAAATGAATGCACAGTTAAGTTCCGTTATCCGCTGCCTCTGGTACCTGCCGCTCTAGAGCAACTTCGTACGGCCAAATATTATACCAAGCTGGACCTACGCTCTGCCTATAACCTGGTTCGAATCCGAGAGGGGGACGAATGGAAGACGGCATTTTGCACAAGCACAGGGCACTATGAATACCTTGTTATGCCTTTCGGCCTTTCAAACAGTCCAGCGGGTTTTCAATCCTTAGTCAATGATGTTTTCCGTGATCTGCTCCACAGAAGCGTAATCGTCTAGACGATATTCTGATCTAGTCAGACACCATCGAAGCCCACATCCAGCATGTACGACCTGTACTTCAAAGACTCATCCAGTTCCAACTCTACGCCAAGATAGAGAAATGTGACTTCCATCAGACCTCCACAACCTTCCTGGGATATGTCATCAGCCCAGAGGGCGTGGCCATGGATGAGAATAAGGTCAAAGCAGTGGTAGACTGGCGCCAACCCTCCACTTTGAAGGAGTTGCAAAGTTTCCTGGGCTTCGCTAATTTCTACCGCCGTTTCATCGCAGGATTCAGCTCAGTGGCAGGCCCTTTGACAGCTCTGGTTCGGAAGGGCACCAATCGACTTCCTTGGAACGAAGATGCTTCCCGGCTTTCAAGCAACTCAAAGTCAGTTTCACTTCTGCTCCCATCTTGCACCATCCTAACCCCGAGTTCCCCTACGTGGTGGAAGTGGATGCCTCGAACACTGGACTAGGAGCGGTGCTCTCTCGACGTCAGGGCGATCCTCCCAAGCTGTACCCCTGCGCCTTCTATTCCAGGAAGTTGAGTACAGCGGAGAGAAATTATGATGTCGGAGACCGCAAACTATTAGCCACGAAATCAGCATTCGAGGAGTGGCGCCACTGGCTCGAGGGAGCTACTCATCCGTTCACAGTCTACACTGACCACAAGAACCTGGAATACCTTCGCACGGCCAAGAGACTGAACGCACATCAAGCCAGGTGGTCACTATTCTTTTCCCAGTCCCACTTCACGGTTACTTACCCTCCCGGCTCAAGGAATACCAAGGCTGACTCTTTGTCTCGTCAATTTGACTCCGAGGCTACCTCATGTGCGCTGAGTATGCGCAAAATTCCATACTCAAGCACTCTACAGAGTTGACTCCTTTTCAATGCATCCTCGGATTTCAGCCACCTCTGTTCCCCTGGTCGGGTGAGCCCACCAGTGTCGCTGCTGTGGATGATTGGCTCAGGCGAAGTGAAGAGAACTGGAACCTGGCCCATACCCATCTCCAGCGTGCTGTAAGACGTGGCAAGGAACAGGCTGACCTTCATCGCAGGCCAGGCCCGGAGTACCAAACCGGCCATTGGGTGTGGCTATCCACACGAGATTTACGCCTCAGACTACCCTGTAAGAAACTCAGTCCGAAATTCCTGGGTCCATTTAAGATCATCAGGCAAATCACCCCTGTGTCGTTCCGCCTAGATCTGCCCAGACACATGCGCATCTCGCCAACGTTTCACGTCTCCCTACTCAAGCCAGCCTCTGTCCATTCTGTGGAGAGCAGAGGAATCAGAGGATGCTGCTACCCAACCTATCCTGTTAGAGGGCGAGGAGGCTTATCGAGTTCTTCATCTACTGGACTCTAGACGTCGCGTTGGGCATCTTCAGTATCTGGTAGATTGGGAGATCTTTGGTCCTGAGGAGCGTTCCTGGGTCAACGCAAGTGACATACTGGATCCGTCGCTTATTCAGGACTTTCACCGCAATCACCCAGATAGACCTGCTCCCCGACCTCGGGGCAGACCCCGCCGTCGTCAGTTCCCTCGAGCCAGGAGGCGCTCGCAGGGAGGGTCCTCTGTTATGGCGTCTGACCCTGGTGATTATCTCTGTTACTGATCCTAGCCTGTTACTAACCTCTCTGACTGTCTGCAGCCGCCAAGTGACCGTTGCCTGTATCTGGAGTCTGATTCTTGCTGCCAGCCCTGAACCTTGCCCATCTCCGACTATCCAGTTGTCTGCTGCCCGTGTCGAACCAAGCCTGTCGCTGACCCTGAGTCCTGGCCACTGCCCCAGGCTCCAGTCCGGCCCTTACAAGAATTTGTGCCTTGTGTTATCCTTCTACCTAAACGCTTTATGTTTGCCTGAAACTGTTCATTAAATTGTTGTCAATGGATCTGCCTCACCAGTCTCATTCGTCACAGTGAGCATGGGGTGAAACTTTCTGTTGACTGTCACCATTGTCCTCTTCCACTGATGTATCTGAGGTACCTTTGCACGGCTTATGAAATGCATTACTCAAAGTAAGTGTTTCGGTTTTCTGAGTCTGTTAAATGGCGTAATAAACAGATCCCAACATGTACAATGGTTCAGTGTGATGCGTCTTCAGTGTAAATCCTCATGTTTTAGCCTGCTGTGGCGTTTTGTTTTGTTTGGTTTGGTTTAATGAAATAATATGCCGCATTACCTTCCTTTACCACAATGCTTGTTCAACTTTCCACAACCTGTTTGCAGGCATCCTCTCAGTATGGCAACGTGGATATTGTCATTCCCATTGCCTGTGAGTTCCCTAAGAATGGGAACGTGACACTGCGTCACAGTGCCATACTTCGAGTATTTCTGCAGGGCATCTTCAGACAATGAATCTGGTTATTCTCTCGCACAGGTATTATTCATAGAATTGATTACGCACTGCATTGCGTCACCTGACTTCATCCTAGGCCAATGCACTACACGTTACTCAGACACTGTCATGCTCTTAAGGCGTTCCCATTGCATCGACACCATAATGCGGCTTCTCATTCCCATTCTCAGGAAACAGGGTTATATACATACGTATATACGTTCTGAGTGATGTCTTACTCTTATTTATGTGACCATGAATGACAGGGTATTTTAAGTTGTTTCTGGTGCTATAAAGAAAAAATTACATCACATGTCTATTCATTATTCACAAAATAAAAATGCAATTCACCAAACACAGAAAAGGGTATCCAGCTCGAATTTTAAATTGTCTGTTTTGTAATATAGGCTATGCCGATTAGCGTAACCACCGCCTTACCGTCTCACTGTGTTATTCCCCAAAAAAAATGTGCGCAACACCAGTTTCAGTTTTGCTTTAAATAAATTAGTTTAGGCTTTCAAATAAAGTTGTTTGTAATGAACGCCGCTGGAAGATTACGCTGCTATTTTGAACCAATAATCAGAACAAAAAGCAGTTGAAGGATGACGTGTATAATTCAAATATTTATCTGACTCCAATATAATAATCTGACTCCATTAAAGTTGTTGTTATTCTTTAAACTCTTATTCTTTAAAGGTAAATGTCTTTCTTTGCACTGATAGGAAAACGTAGGATTTTACCTGAACGTTTAGATAACGAAAGTTATAATCACTTTAGCTTTCAACATAATCAGTGATCTCAAAAAATTTGTGATGTGACATTTGAACCGAGGCGTCGGAGCTTGTGTCGATAAAAAATGGGTGTGCCAGATGAAGCCGCGATTCGATGCTTGTGTTGAGAGGCTTGTTCGACTTGAACCGGCGCTGCGCAGACCGATCGGTTGATGACATCAAAGTACCGCGAGAGCGATTCAAAAGCATAAGGAGCCGTCCGCTCTCTAATCGCTCTCGCGGTACTTTGATGTCATCAACCGATCGGTCTGTGCAGCGCCGGTTCAAGTCGAACAAGCCTGTTAACGTGAAAATCACGTGACCAATGACAAACGAGGCCTCGGTTTGTGTGGATACGTCATCGGTTCGGTCATAGTGTCGCTATGGATAAAGGGGATTCGAAACTCGCGCCACCTTGTGTGTGTTGTTAGGAGTAGTAGAAGCAGTAGTAGTGTCAGAGAGTCAAAGAACTCTCATTGTTATTGTCGTTATTGAGTCATATTTTAGGGCTGTATATTATTACATTATATCAGGTTATAATATGTATATTATTATTTTTAATTTAAACTATATTATAGTCTTGTTATATTATGAGATAAGATTATTTGGATTTTTGGATCTGGACTGCTTTTTGTTTTGGATCGCCCTTTTGGATTTGTTTGCTTTTTGCGACTCTTCCTTTTTCCTGGTAATGGAGCCAGCTAGAAAGAGGAAATCCTTGCCTATCTGGGCTCAAAAGAAGCATCAGTATCCTCATTTATACCAACTGGCACTGGCATTTTTATGTTCCTCTGCATTCTCTGTTCCTTGTGAAAGGTTATTTTCCAAGGCTGGAGAGGTTTTGTCCAAGAAGAGGATTCGTCTAAACCCCAACACTCTTAAAAAAATTCTGTTTCTCAATAAAAATCTATTGTAATCCTTCCTTCACCCACCCCAAACTGCAGTGTTGCAGTTTGCTCCTCTAAATCCCCAGTCACATAAGCACAACACTGCACTAAATCTAGTAACAGTTCACTGCACAAAACACACCAGAAACAATTCTTAACGTTTTTCCAACCCCAGACTATTCTGTTGCTGTTTACTTTATTACACTCCCTCCACCATAAGCACTACACGCAACAGAGTGTCACTTTTGTTGTTCACTATCCAAACAATTTATGAATAATTAATTAACCGTGTGTGTGACAGTTGTCTCTGCACAAGTAAATTCAGACAGAGAAAGATAGGCTACATATTTTATTTTATACCAAGGCAATGGACAAATGTCTGCTCATGTCTTTTTATTATTGCAAATGAAAGGTTACAGACATTAACAGTGAGAAGAAAATAAATAAATAAATAAAAGAAACAGAACGGGGTGGTTAGTGGCTTTATATAAGTCTGCTCCGGTCATTGGTCCAGAATTAATTAATTTGTCTGCTACTTCTTTGCATAGTCGCTAGGTGTCACTACTGAGCAATGCTGAATGAAGCTTCGAGTAATGAACCTTTGGGTGAAGCAATGGGCTGCGAGGTCTCAGTTGTTCAGGAAGCCTCATTTTGCCATCACTACAGAAAATATAAATAAACTGTCAGCACACTTGAATCCTTTAAGCAAATTTAATTACCAAGCTTTCGGTCAACAGACCATCCTCAGGGCATACAGACAATAAATGTCACATTCCATTTAACTGTGTTCAAACACATCAGGACAATTAACAGTAATTGCTAACACCTGCAGAAGCCATGTAGGACCAGTTGTAGTCCAATGGTGGGAGTTGTAGTTTTTTAGGTGATTAATACAATAACTCCACATAGTAAAAAAAACACAAGAAATAAACATAAATACACATATACAAAATGTATACAAAAACACAGACGCATACATATATACACATTCATACATGCTTGCTGTATAAGTACATGGAGACCGCAAAAACATCAGTAAAACCTTCATTAACTGCAGTATTTTTTCAAGACTTATAAAAAACAACAGCTGTGACTACAGCATGACACTCATGTCAAAGTCCACATTTAAACCTTTAGGATGTAAGGGGTCCAAAGTATGAATCCAGTAAAGTTCTCTTTGGCATAGCACTTTATCAATATTGCCACCTCTAGGTAATTTAATCTGCTCAATTCCCTGAAAACGAAGAGAAGAAACTGAATGAGCACACTCTGTAAAGTGACAGGCCACAGGGTAGTTAGGGTCAGCACGTCTAATAGAGCCTTTATGCTCACTGATCCTCTGTTTTAAACTATGTGTGGTCTTTCCCACATACACCCTATCACAAGGGCATCTTAAAATGTAGATAACATTCTTAGTTTTACATATAATAATGCCCTTCACATTGTAGCTCTTACCGGATCTAGGATGTTTAAAGTTATAGGTCTTGTGTGTATTATTACATTGGGCACAATTCCCACAGGGATAGTTACCATCCCTAAGGGGTGCTAAGAGTGTTTGGGTAGGGGCTGTTCTTATACATGCTTTAACTAACCTATTGCGTAGGTTAGGGCCCCATCTGGACACGAACAAAGGAGGATCCTTAAATATATCCTGAAGAGAAGAATCATCAGATATTAGGTGCCAATATTTCATTATGATGTTTTTAATAATAAAGAATCTTGGAGTAAAAGAAGTTATGCAGGAGACTTTTTATCCTTTTTAACACTCTTTTTCAAAAGGTGTGGCCGTGGTGTGGAGAGGGCGATATTATATGCCTCTTCAATACTTTTAGTGGGATAACCCCTAGATAGAAATCTTTGTTTCATAGCATTCTCTTTAAACTCTTCAATTGAATGGCAAATCCGTCTGAGTCTAAAAAATTGACTCTTCGGCAGGCCATTTTTTAGGGCACTGGGATGCGAGCTGCTTGTCAAAAGGAACGAATTACGATCAGTGTTTTACGGTAGAGGGTTGTGGTCAATCTACCCTCTTCTAGTTTGATCCACATGTCTAAGAAATGCACGCGTTTTGAGTCGGATTCTACACTGAATTTTAGATCAGGACTCATCCTATTGAGGTGAGTCGTGAATTCATTCAACTCAAAAATAAACTGTTGTTCAACGAATCCAACATATAAGTTAGCGTAACTGGGGGCAAAGGTACTCCCCATACTTGTGCCTTGTGTGGAGATAATATTCACCCTGGTGGAAAGAAGTATAATCTGAGGATTAATGATGCTAGATCACAGATAAAAGTGTTGGGTGGATTCACATCCTCAGGACGATTCTGTAGGTAGTATTCTAGTGCTATAATACCTCGTTCATGGGAAATATTAGTATATAGACTTTCTACATCAAACGTCGCTAAAAGAGTATCAGGGGGGATATCCTGGAGTTCAGAGATTTAACATCCGTAGAATCTTGTACATAAACTGGCAGATTTTTCACAAAAGGTTTGATGAAATAACCCACAAAATTTGATAATGGTTCTAGTAGTGATTCATTACTAGCAACTATGGGTCTGCCCTTAGGTTTGATAAGGCTTTTCTGTATTTTGGGAAGCATATAGAATGGAGTAATGACCGGATGTTGTCTATTAAGATAGCTGAATTCTTCTTTGATTATCCAATTTTTTTCTAGGGATTGAGTCGTCATCTCACAAATCATTTTTTGAAAATCAATAGTGGGGTCACATTTAAGCTTGTTAATGTTTATTAAGGATAACAATAGACCCCCCCCCCCCACCCCCACCCCACCCCACCCCTTATCTGCTGTTTTTATTATAATACCTGTACCTTTAGCAAGCTCTTGAATGACATTTGTTTCATCCTGACACAAATTTTGCTGATGGGAGTAAGGCGTAGTCTGTATCTTGTCAAAAATCTCCTGTTCAACAACCCTACAGAATGTATCAATCGAGGGGTGGTTTACATGAGGTACAAATGTGCTTTTAGGCTTGAACATAGGTTTAATAAAATCCTGGTTTTCATTCACAGTCCCAAAAAGATATATCAATGTAATCCTTCTGAAAAAGAGAAATAAGTCAGTCTTAATTTCAAAAGAGTTTGTGTGGCTGGTGGGAACAAAACTAAAGGAGTAAAGGAGTAAGTACCTTATCAGACAGTTTCACGACCGGACTCTGGCCTGTTGACGTGTTACTGGCCCCATCTCCAGTCCATTTCTTTTATCCTCTCCTCGTCTTACTTGGTTTCCTGTCTTGTTTTTCTGTGGCTTCCTTCCCTTGATCCATTGATCGTTTTTTGTAAACTGGCGTGTTTGAAAGCGATGGGTACTGCGGGAGGAGTCGGAGTCGCTAGGGAAGTCCCTATCAGATGTAAAGCCAAACTGTTGTGAGCGGTGTCCACTTACTGGGTCTCGTTGGGTCTCCTTTCCAAATACCCATTTGTACACCTTTCCAGTCTGATAATCGTAGGCATCTCTCCTGTATTTTCTCAATTTAGTGGTCAACATGTTGTCTTCAAATTCTTTCAGTGTCTGTTTGATTGAGTCACAGACATGGGCAAAATCAACCCCCAATTTTTCTTTCATGAATGTTTCCTGTTTTTCAACGTCTTTTTCAATGTCCTCTTTTTGTTTTGTAACTTCTTCAATTATTAAAAGCATTAAATCCATGGAGCACTTGTTCAGTATCTCACACCACTTCTTATTAAAATCTTCATTTTCTTTAACGATTGTAGGTGCTTTTTTTGGATACGTAGACCTATTGGAATGCGTTTGCTTCTCCAGTATTTACTCAATGTACTTCCATGAAGTTTCATACGGATTTCTTTCTTCTTTAAGTGTGTCAGTTTCATTTTCATATCTTCTGCTGAGAGAGAGTGGATACCTGTAGAGCTGATGGTAGGAAACAGGATTCTCTCTGCACCTGACGCGGAGTAAGCAAAGGTCTCAGCTCCTAAATGCATTAATCTCTTAAAATGAGGACATATTAAAAGATTTTGTAAGGACTCGGGTGCTGGTGAAGGAGAAATAGTGTAGAAGGAGTTTCACCTTACTCACGATCCGCACACTTGAATCCTTAAAGCAAATTTAATTACCAAGCTTTCGGTCAACAGACCATCCTCAGGGCATACACACAATAAATGACACATTCCACTTAACTGTGTTCAAACACATCAGGACAATTAACAGTTTTTTATTAACAGTCTTGAATACTGCAGTTTATGAAGGTTTTACTGATGTTTTTCGGTCTCCATGTACTTATACAGCAAGCATGTATGAATGTGTATATATGTATGCGTCTGTATTTTTGTATACATTTTGTATATGTGTATTTATGTTTGTTTCTTGTGGTGTTTTTCACTATGTGGAGTTAATGTATTAATCACCTAAAAAACTACAACTCCCACCATTGGACTACAACTGGTCCTGGCTTTTGCAGGTCTTAGCAATCACTGTTAATTGTCCTGATGTGTTTGAACATTGAGCCATTTTGTGAGCATTTGTTGCCTGCCAGGTATCCATGGCAGTCACGTGACTGCAAAGTATGAATTAACTGGGAAAACAGATCGTCTGATTTGCTCGATCATATTTGTGATCTACACAACAAAATTGTTTCTCTTCTAAATTTTATTTCTTTGCTTTCTTTTAAATGTAATGCTCTAACGTGTGTAGTCTACTAGATTCAATTATAGCAGGGAATCATAGTTTTCTTAAATCTATTGCATCTATGCTGGTATTCATTTTACAGGAATGTCTGTATGTTGGGGACTGAAGGTCTGACACATGTCAGAAATGCAATAGTAGTGTTTATTAATTTAGCCTGACCCAAGTCTAACAGCGCTGTAGTCTAATTCGTCCAAGTCTCACCATGGCAGTATACATTGTAGTTTATCTACCTTTCAAGGGGGAGGGATTTACATAGAGGTAAACAAAGCATGTAAATGTGAAGTACAGGAATCAGCACGTTACCAGAAATTCCACAGCCCTTATCTCGTCAGCATAACAGTGTGATTCAAATACAAATATTCTAATCCAATCAGCCGGACTATTCAACGACTGGGACAGGGGCTCCGAGAACCATTAGAACAAAGGGTGAGAGTCTCGGTAATCTGACTCATTTAACTTACAATAGAGAGAATAGGACTGGCAATGAATCTCTTGCTGATAACTCTGATATCTAAATTCAGTCTACTAAACTTTCTCAGTTTCTATACTATTGTATTGGAACCTAAATTAAACATTTAATACATTTGTAATACAACAGAAGTTTATATCAGCAAAAGTTTGCTCTGTGTGTGTATTAAATATTATTATTTATTTTATTTTTGTCTTTGTTTACGATTCTTTTTGTTCTCTGTGTTTGTCCCAGAACATTTGGAACTTCCTGTTCTGTCTGCCATCTTTGTAGTCCTTTTGTAGTCATCGTCTCCTCTTCCCCATGTGTCTTCTTACATTTTTCACAATTGTTAAGATACCAAACCCCATTCTCTGAACCAAATACTCAACGACCTAATAAAATAACCTTACAAATATTACAAAAATGTAAAATCTTACATAGTGTGGCTTTAAGAGACTTCATAAAACAGTCCATTTTAGCTAAAATGTTCTAATCACCACAGGAAGAGCATTCCATAACCATAGAGCTGAAAAAGAGGTTGTTCAACCACCCATAAACTTTAATTGAAATGGGGGTTAATAAAGAGTCTAAGAACCAGAAGAGCGAAGAGACAGAGTGTGAGTATAAGGAGGTCCTAGATTACTTAGATATGCTTGGGCTGTCCCATGAATAGCTTTATATGTTAACATCAGTTTATTAAAATTGATACGTGCCTGTATGGGAACTTGGGAAGCCAACGTAATTGATAAAGTACAGGGGAAATATGCTGGCGAACAGTTGTATGAGTCAGTACCGGGTAGCTGAATACTAAATGTATTGCAGTTTCTTAATGGATTTATCTGGAAGACCAGAGTATTGCAATAATAAAGTTCATTGCAATAATTAAGCCTGAATATCAATATGAATATTAACAATAGCTATTAACAACATGGACAAATAGGACTCAACAGTCAAAAGTTCAATAAGCTCAGAGAGTTATTAGCCTTTGGGGGGCGATAGATAAGTATAACAAGTAGAGGTGAAACAACATTAATATTAACCACTAAACAGGAAGACATTGCAGGAATAGTCATTTCTGGAACAGACATATAAGCAGATGGTTTGTTGAGGTATGTCAGTGTATGTATATCCAGGTGGTGTGGACTTTTTTTTTTACAGTCTATGGTGTGGACCAATTAAGATTGTAGCAGTCATTTGGATAATGTCATGTCTCACGAAGGCAGAGAAAATCAAGTTTCTTATCCAGAATGATATCATAAAGCAACGCCGCTTTCTTGTTTACTGAACGCACATTCAACTGAGCATAAATTAGATGTGCAGATCGCCCAATAGCAAGAGAACGAGATTGGCCACCACGACGCCGGGGTCATCGGCCCTCAGGAGCGGGCCGTGGAGGGGGAGGGGAGGGTATTGTTGATTGTCAAGTTTCTCCAGACTCCACCATCACACACACCCAATGCTCACTCTCACCAGAATACTGCACCTGTTCCAATCAGCCATGCAAAAAAGCACACATCTTGCACTGTCTGGACTCATCTAGGGACAACTTCTCTACATACCCTAAGATAAGATTCTCCTAGCGATTCTCCAAGCAATCTCCTTGTGACCTGATAACAATAAAAATGTAGTTTATGATTATGAAAAATTAAATATTTAACTATTAGAAAACATTCTTCTATTTTACTATGTAGTTATTGGGTTGTCATACAAAACCCTGGGAGCATTATTTTATGGTTAAAAAAAGAGTTAAAAAAAAAGATTTCTCCAAATTCGAACTCTGAAAATGTTGGATATTTGAATATAGTGCATTTTCTTTATTTCACGAAAATAAGAAAGGGCTATAACCAGTGACAATCACACCAGTGATGGTCAATATTACATAAAACAGTGCCTGGTGGCTCTGAGAATTCTTATCGCTTCCGAGTAGCCATGTGAACCGGAATTATCCCGACAACGTATTATCTGTACAGAGGTAAAGGGAAGGGTAGGATGCCATCACAGGGGAGACACTAGTTGACACTTCAGGACTGTGTTGTCACCGTGTCCATGCGCAGGTCCTTCATCAGATCCAGATACAGCCAGGATCCGGCGGACTGCGGTAAACCTTGGGATAAACAGAGAGACTAATATTAGCGCAGACGCCATCCTTCTTATGATGTACCAAGTACATCAGGATTAATCGGAAATGTTCCCGGTTCCGGCTGACGTAATCTATGCAGCCTAACATTGCATTATAGAAGTTTGTTATGTGTATACTAGGTCAAAGAGATGTGTTTTTAATCTAGATTTGAACTGACAGAGTATGTCTGCTTCCTGTACAATGTTAGGAAGATTGTTCCAAAGTTTTGGTGCTAAATAGGAAAAGGGTCTACCGCCAGCAATCGATTTTGATATTCTAGGTATTATAAACTGGCCAGAATTTTGAGATCGCAATAGACGTGAAGGACTATAATGCGTTAAGTTAAGTCAAATACTGGGGAGCTAAACCATTTAGTGCTTTGTAAGTAATCAGCAATATTTTAAAATTTATACGGTTTAATAGGGACCCAATGCAGTGTTGACAGAACCGGGCTAATATGGTCATACTTCCTGGTCCTGGTAAGAACTTCTAGCGGCTGCATTTTGGACCAGCTGTAGTTTATGTATTAAACGTGCAGGCCAACCACACAGTAGAGCATTACAATAATTGTATGTAAGTGTGAACTAGTGAAAAAGAATGTTGTGGTCAATAGTATCAAAAGCAGCAAAAGATCCGAGTAACACTAATAGAGAGATACAACCACGATCGGATGATAAGAGCAAATCATTTGTGATTCTGATGAGAGCTGTCTAAGTAGGCCTACTATGATACGGTCTAAATCCTGATTGAAAATTCTCACAGATACCATTTCTTTCTAAAAAGGAAAATAGTTGTGAGGATACTGCCTTTTCTAGTATCTCTGACAGAAAAGTAGGATCAAGTTGCATTTTTTTAACAAGTGGTTTAATCAGCCACCCCAGCTTAAAAGTTTTTGGTACGTATCCTAATGACAAAGATGAATTAATGATATTAAGAAGAGGATCTATGACCTCTGGAAGCATCTCTTTCAATAGTTTAGTCGGTATAGGGTCTAACTTATATGTTGTCGATTTAGATGATTTAAAGGGTAACTAAACCCCTGGTCAGAGCCTGACTCACACCAACTGGCAATATTTGTAAAATGCTGGAAAAGTGGGCAGAGCTCAGCGAAGGGCACCTGAGACGCATCTCTCTGTAGGCAAGGGCGTGGTTAGCTGGTACCCTCTGACGTCAGAGGGTACCACAACTTCCAATAGGAAAATTCAACTGCAGTAGCCACCATTCAACCTGAAGAGGGCAACACTCAGACGTTATTAAACCATATATTGTAGAATTAAAACACTTTAAACCCAAATGTCAAAAAATGTACTGAACCAATGAACAGGATTTATTAAGCTCCATTCTTACAGATCATTAACTAAAAAAAGTTGTTTTAGTGTTTAGTTACCCTTTAACGAGTTTATAAAATTCACCCTCCTATAGCAATGAATTAATCTAATTTTTCGTCAGTGAGACTACACTGCACTGTCCGATGCGATACTGTAGTAGACGGTTGCATAGTTATAATTTTCTCCCAGATATTATCAATCTTGTAAGTAAAAAAGTTCATTACTGCTGTGCTGCTTGGAAACATTTGGCTTGAAGCTTTATTTTTCGTTAGTTTAGCCACTGTTTCAAATAAATATCTAGGGTTTTGTTTATTTTCTAATAGGGTTGAAAAATAAGCAGATCTAGCAGTTTTTAAGGCCTCTCTGTATGCAATCGTGCAAATTTGTTTTCTTCCAGTTCCCTCTGTTTTTCTTGTCTAGTGCGAGTCTTCGAGTTCCTATTTTGGGGCATTTTGATTAATATATCAGCAGCAAATCTGTGTAGCAAAATGGAGACAACATTGAGACACAAAGAAATTTTCACAAAGTTTATTGGATACTCACAGACCGTAACTATGAAAATATTAACCTCACAAGCAGAAAGGTCAAGCTTAACAGAACATTAATATATATGCGCCAGGAGTCTTTTCAGTTTTGACCAATGAGAGGAGAGAAAGCAAAGTGATATAGACAAGAGTATCAGTGTGGTTTATTGTGTCATCTGTGCCTCGATGGCTTGAGCCGTCCACTCGGGCGCTGCCTGACTGATCTTCTCCAGGAGGTTGTTCACCTGGAAGCACAGCGACTGAATCTGCTTGTCCCAGGTGGGCAACGGTTCTCGCGCTGATGGAAATAAGAGATATCATATTTCTAAGCCTCTTAAATTTTATTCATAGCTATACAGTCTTCATCCAACATATTCAGTCAAAAATCAAACATACTTTCAAAATGGACAATGCCATCTATCTGGTCGATGAATCCATTCATGCGGCCCTCAGTAATCATTTGTGACGCTATCTTTTCTGCCTGTGAAAAGACAAAGATATTTATAACAGCATGAAATACATAGAATATTATCAAGCCTATCTCATCTTTTTCTCTCTCTCTCTCTCATATACTCTGTTAGAAATTTCTGTAAATTACACAGCATTTAACTGTAAAATTAACTATTTTACTGTAAGACAGTTATACAGCATGTTACTGTATTTTAAAGTTGCATTGTGGGAAATATCCCCTTGGCGCCACTTAAATACAGTATTTTTCATTTACTGTAAATCGAAATACAGTAAAAAAAAAAAAAAAATTACGTTCAAGGTAGTTAATCCCCTGGGCTCTGGAAGACAAAAAAACAAACTAGATGCTGTGTACTTGACACTTTCCTATGAAATTGGTCATGCTTTGTAGATAGGACGTTTTTTGGGCAGCAACAAGTTTTCACACCTCTTTTGTGTGATCTCAAGGACATGGAGGAATTTGGAATTGTACTGGAGAATGGAGAGACAGTGAGGGGAGCAGTGTTTGCCATTGTTGGAGATAACTTGGAGTCACATAGGATCAGAGGGTTTACTGAGAATTTCAGTAAGAGTAGACATTTCTGCCGTTACTGTCTTATAAACAGAGACATGTTTGAAAGCAAAGGCACAGACTTAGGTCCAACAAGAACAAAACAGAGTTACAAAAACAGTGTGGCAATGTCTGAAGGGCAAGAAATTTGTGATGGTGTCAAGTTCGACTGTGTTCAACTGCCTAAAACACTTTCATGTGTGTGATCCTGGGCTTCGTCCATGTTTGGCACATGATCTTTTTGAGGTAGTTGTTTCAACAGATCTGGCTTTGTACATAAAACAGCTTGTCACTGTAGGGAAACACTTCAGCGATGTTGAGCTGAACAGAAACATATCTAGCTTTAAGTTCTGTGGAAGTGACATGAATAATAAGCCATGTGAAATAAAACCTGTGGAAGTGACATGAATAATAAGCCATGTGAAATAAAACCTGATGGTGGAAAGTTGACAGGACATGCAGCTCAGAACTGGTGTATGCTTCGATTGCTTCCATTACTAATTGGGGATTGAATAAAAAATCCACTTGATGATGAAATTTGGCAGGTGTGCTTGAAGTTAAGGGAGCTTGTTGAAATATGTGCACCAAAAATTCATCATGATCAAGTAGCCTACATGAAATGTATGATTGAAGAATATATGCACTTAAGAGCTACCTTGTTTCCAGGTGCACCACTGAAACCAAAACATAATTTTTTACTTCACTAACTCACACTTAAATTCGGACCACTGATTAGACTATGGACTTAACGATTTGAAAGCAAGCACACATTTAAAAAAAAGTGCAAGAATATTACGAAATTTAAAAAATCTAGGTAGTACACTAACTGAAAGACATCAGCTATTGCAAGCCTATTTGAGTGCTGGCTCCATCTTTCCTCCAAATGTGCAAGTAGGTGAAGCAGAATTTCACTTATACAACACCCACATTCAGGAAGCTGTAAGGATGCAAGGCATTCATGACTCCACCTTTGTACCATTAACTGCAACATACAAAGGAACCAAGTACCAGACATTAATGGTTGTTGTGGTAGATCAAACTGATGATGTATACACATTCGGAAAAATAGAAATGATTCTGATACACTTCTCCAAATTATTCTTTGTTGTTGAAAAGTATAAATAAGTCCCAGTTGTTGATCTGGGTTTACACTTTCTGCAACAAGATTCAAGTCCCCATTTTTCATGTGTAAACGCAGAGAATTTAGCTGACTATTACCCTCTGCAAGTATACAAACGATTTGATGCTAATTTTGTTGCACATTGTTCTCCCAATGCTGGATGATGATCAACTAAACCACCTGATGTCAGAATTAACTAGAAATGGTGTGAAAAAGACGATGACATCCAATATTTAACATCAGATGACCTAAAAGACTTCCTTTCACCAATAGACTGCAGGAAACTAATTCATTTTTTCAAAATCAGAGGTTAGTCATTTGTATATAATATGTATATAATGTACAGTAGTAAAAAACTGCTTATGTGGGTTTTAAGCCATATTTATTATCAGTGAAGTAGAAATATGTATATTTGTTAAATTATTAATTTACTGTTATTAAATACTCTGTCACATTTCTACACTACATCTGTTAAATTAGATTTTTATGTTCAATATTCCATTTAGTTTTGTAATATACAGTAGAAAAACGGCTTATGTGGGTTTTAAGCATGATTAATAAAGTATGAACATTAGTCATATAATTAATTTACTGTTAGTGAATACTCATAATTTTACGTTTCTACACTACATCTGTTGAATTTATGTTAAATTTTTTATGTTCAATATATTTTATTTAGGTAATGAAAATATTCTAGCTACTAGGCCAAGCAACCGTCTTAAGTCTTCAACATTCCCTGTGCAGTGTCATGGATCCAGTCAAGTTATAAATCCGAGTCCATCATCTACTCCAGTCCCAATTCAAAGTGCAGCATGGGTGTCAGATTTTCAAATACCCTGGGGTAAGACAACACCAAATTTAAGAACATGTCTTGCACAAGGAAAGCGACCTGAAGCCTCAGATAGGAGAAATGGTTAGGGTATTTGTGGATTCCATCAGAGAGGTGTGTTTAAATCCAACCAAGCGGCAATGTTCAGAAGTTGCACAGTCAATCATCCATAAGTATCCAAACAGTTTTAGTGACAAAACAGAGGAAGGAGAGTTAATTGGTTTGGTTACTACTCTTTGTTGTGTCAGCTGAAGACAAGGGTGGAACATCTTAACCAGAACAATACAATGGCTCGACTTGTACAGCACGAACAAGAGACGAAGTGGATGATGGCCAATCTTCAACATCTAAATCCGCTAAACTGGATAGCTATGGTTGTGTGAACGGGAACCCTACGGAACTTCCTGAAGGGGAAACCTTTGATTCTTTAGAGATAAAGAGACAGGAGATGCTTAGTCTATTTTCCCAAGAGGCAAAGTCCAGGAATTAATGTAAATGAAATTCATTGCACAACGTCACAGCATTAATGCCAGCCCTCTACCCAGTATCTCAGATCTTCAGGCAAGGTGGCCTTTACTCTTTACGAAGAGATTCTTATGCACTCATTTTAAGTAACTGACTGGGATTGATCCTGACATCAGATTAAAGGACTCCCTTTGTACTAGAGGGGAAAGGATTCTCTGCTTCAAAAATTTTAAGTCCAGGTGGGGAAAAGAAGTTAGAACAGTCCTCAAAGACATCGACAGAGAGGGCAGAGATGTCGACCCAGGCCTTGCAGCGGTCCTGTTGATGATGGCCCACTTCAAGAAAAGGAGGAATCACTGTTCCTTTTAGCCGATTTGTGTATTTTCCATTTATATATTTGAAAATTGATGTAACTGACAGTTAGTAAAACTTTTCTGTTTGTTTGTGTGTGTGTGTGTAGGTCACAACAACTCCAACAGATCCAGAGACCAGGGTTTCACTTCCTTCTACTCCAAGGCTGATCATGCTTGGTAAGATCCTTTAATTACATGATTAACAATGTTTAAGAGATTGTTCAGAGCTGCAAGATTAATCGTAAAAAGATTGCGATCGCGATTCAGACACCCACACAATCTAATAAAAAAATGTCAATGATTCGCCTGAGTCAATCAAACCTTTGACTAAAATCATAACATTCGAATCTGCATTTGTGCTGCCGCTGAAGCAGAGAAAGCAGTTGTCATGTATAGGTATGAAAAAGCTCCACAGTCTTTTCAACCACACAATATCATTATTTCAAAGTTACAAATATTCAAAGTACTGGGATAAAAGATTATAGTTAGCGATCAAAATAGAGCAATTTTTAAAATGACTTTGCACTTCAAATAAACCATTTATGTTTTGCCACTAGGTGCGGACAAATGACAGTGAAAAAATTTATTTGACATTGAATCATTCATTCAGGAGATTGAACAATTCACCCCTTGTTATCCAAAACATATTTGAGGTGATGTTAAAGGGTTATTCACCCAAAAATGAATTCATCATTGCAACTTTCAAGGTCCAGAAGGTAGGAAAGATATTGTTAAAATAGTCCATGTGACTACAGTGGTTTAACCTTAATGTTATGAAACAACGAGAATAATTTTTGTGTGCAAAAAAACAAACAAAAATAACAACTTTATTCAACAATTTCTACTTGTCTGTGTCAGTCTCCTACGCTGTTAACGTTGTAAATATAGCACTTCCGGGTTCTACTTTAGAATGCCACCTCACTATTCAGTCCTTCTAGGATTTCGCGATGTTGCGAACGCAACAATTAACGCAACTTCAACAAATGCCCGTGAATTCAGTGCGACTTGCAATTTTGACCAATCACCGCAACTTTTCTGCAACTTTGACCAATCATTGCGGTCTCCTGCAAAGCGTCGTCCACTTTCCTCACGGAGCGGCTCACTCTCCTCACACAACGGGCAACTCACTCTCCTCACAAAACGGGGGACGCACTCTTTTTTACAAAATAGGTAAAAGTAAAACACATTTCAAAGTTACATGCAAAATTATGTTTTGCAGCTAGGCGGGCATTATAACGTGTGTTACAAAGTGAGCACATTTGTCTCTGAAGTAAAGGCTGGACTACAATAGAGCAGATGGTGAACTGTTTTCTCTGGGACATGGTAAGTCCCTTTGGGGTGGACTTTGGTCTTTTTCACTTTGTAAACCTATAACATGCACAAAAAAAGATACATATCAATAAAAGAAAATTCCCGCTCCTCCATGAGAGATACAAGACCGGTGCGTCTCACAGGTGTCGCTCATCAGTAATCATTCGCGTCGTTCCCCCGTGGCCCTCAGTCTCATCCAGCTCGCTACAGTAAACATAATGAATGGCGACTGTAGAACGCAAAAGCCGAATCCTGGACATTAATGGTGATCTCGAAATCCCGGGGAGACTTGTCACGGAGACTCACTAGTAGATAGCCTTGTTGTTTAACTCCGGTCTCTTTATCAGTAGGGCGTGTCTTGGGAATGGCAAACTCAAAAATAATTTCACATTTCTACTACATAATTTACCTATTTTAAATACACATTCATCTTTACAGAGGTGAAGTATCCCTTTAAGTAAAAATCTATCTACCTTTGCCGTTTTAACCTATAAAAACAAATGCCAAAGAACATCGCAACTTTCAATGCAACTTTTTAGAAAAGTGGCGGCAACATCAGGTATTTTAGGCCGCAGCAATCACAAAAAAGGCCTGCGAAATCCTGGAGGGACTGACTATTGGCCGACGCTGTTCATTTGGGCACCACAACACATGCGTGTGATGTTGATGCAGGAGGAAGCCAACGGTGAGCTGGCCTTCTGACGTTTACGGAAGTGCTGTACTTACAACGTAAACAGCGTAGGAGACTGACACATACAAGAAGAAAATGTTGAATAAATTCTGGAGTTAAATTTACTATTTTAACAATGTATTTCCTACCTTTCTGGGCCTTGAAAGTTGCAATAACGCTGCTGTCTATGGAGGGGTCAGAAAGCTCTTGGATTTCATCAAAAATATCTTAATTTGTTTTCTGAAGATGAACGAAGATCTTACGGGTTTGGAATGACATGAGCGTGAGTAATTAATGACAGAATTTTCATTTTTGGGTGATCTAACCCTTTAACATCACCTCAAATAAGTTTTGAATAACAAGGGTGACTAAATGATGTTTGTCATTTTTGGGTAAATATCTTTTTAAACTAATGATAAAAGCTACATCTACATATTGTCACTGACACCAAAACCAAATGTTTTTTACAAAGTTAAACACTATAAATTGATTAATTACTTTTTTTTTTTAGGGGATTCAGTTCTACACAGCAAAAAATGGATGCTGTCAATTGAAGGCAAAGTCCTCTATCCTGAGACTGATCTAGCAGATTTGTCATCTGTGTTTGCTGTTCTCTTCGGTTGCTATTATGTGCTTAACATCGAGTGCCAAGTGAAAGCAGACCTTCGTTCATCTTCGGAACAGAAATTAAGATATTTTCGATGAAATAAGAGAGCTGGATGAATCCTCCATAGGCTTCTATGTAATTTCATTCTGCCGGCCCAGAAAAGTTAGTAAAGACAATGTTTAAAATAGTCCAAGTGACTACAGTGGCTCAACCTTAAGTTTATCAAGCGACAATACTTTTTACATAGAAGCCTATGGAGAAGTAATCCAGCTCTCAGATTGCATCAAAAATGTCTTTTATAAATTTACCGGCGATGAACCAAACTCTTTACACCATTTTTGCAAAAACAGGCAGTTAAAAACAGATATCATTGAAAATTCACAATTCTCTATTGGAATTTCAATACCACAGCTAAAACTACTAACCTAACTAATATAAATATAAAACATTATTAAAGTCCCCCTGTGGTGAAAATCAATGTTAATAATCAATTTTAATGTTGTTTATATGTCTATGTGGTGTTCTTAATATGTTTTAAGACAAACCATGTGTAAACTCATAAGTCAACACTATCGCTGAGTATTTTCTCCTTAAAACTGCAGTGAAGCAAAGACAGTCTCAAAAATGCGGTTTGAAATCGCTGGTGTTTCTGACGTCACAAACTACCTTGTAACCAATCAGATCAACGTGTGATCGTCAACGAGTGGATCTCTGAGCTGGTGTGAGTGAGTGGAGGCGCGGCTAATTTGCATATTCATAGAACTGCGTATACTAAATGAGGCAAGGGTGTAGATTTACATTCAAGCTATTTTAAGGCATAAAGATTTTATTTTCAAGGAATTTTTTTTTAAATATATAATTTTGGTGATCAAAGATGAGTTTTTAGGGATGCAATTATTGACTACAGACAGGGGACAGGGGGACTTTAAAGACTAATAAACAGTCAGCAGTAAAATAAGAACAAATAATCAAATTACAAGCAAAAGCACAAATAAATACAATATAACAAAGATAAAAATGAAATAAACAGTGCTTTTCAAGTTTTTTTAAGTAGGTCTGAAAGTAGTTTTCAGACAGAAATTTAATTCAGCAAGCAAATGTAAAATAACACTGCATAGCCTTCACTGAATAAATTAAACATCCTTATCAATTAATCCTTATTAAAGATACAAAAGTTATTCAATCAAAAGCAGTGAGTGATTTTATCTTTGTCCTTTGTTGTTTGATAGCACAGACAGAAGCAGGAATATTAGGCTGCTGTCACTTTAAGAGCGAATGCACAGATCTAATATACTAATACACATGAGTTTACTTTCTTAACAGTTTACGTTCACTTAAGTCATAAGCAACTATGTTTACTAGGATACTCGCAAGTGTTCATGTGTCCCTGTATATGTTTTGAACACACTTCTATATTAGAAGTTTCCGAAGTCAGTAAACACAGCTGTACCTTTGCAGGTGGAATCTCCAAAAGTGCTCCTAATTCTTCAAATGTGATATTATTGTACAGTTTGCTAGCAGACAGCAGGTTGTGCTCAATGACTGCTCGGTCTAGGATGCTTGAACCTGAAAGCATTAGACAAGTATTAGTCATTGCCTTTGCCTAAAAATGATCACCAATGAGTTGCAGTACTAAAGTAATAATCATTCAGATTTCCAATAATATGTAATACCATCGGCTGTGGTTGCTTTCTGATGTGGCATCAGCATGGCAGCAAACTCTTGCAGCTGGTTTCCCCGAATGATTCGATCCAGGTACATTTTTTCCAGGATGCCGTAGGCGGAAAGTTGCTGACAGCGCTCGTCCTTGAAGAGAGTAGCCAACATACGAGAGCGCTGCTGACCTTATGGACACATTAATAACTGATTAGATAATGCGACCTAAAATGGCTAATCGCAGTCCCAGTAGTTTAGCATTAGTGATGTAACACATTACCAGTACCTGCAGAGGCCAGTATAGTGCAGTGAAGCGCGTGTTTCAAGGCCTCCAGACGCTCAGTCTCATGGACGATGGATTTGTAAGAAAGCTCGTTGTAGCGCTGAGCTGCCTCAATGAACTTCCTCCGATAATCCAGAACTCTGGCATAGCATACCTGGAAAACATGATGGAGTATATTACAGTTTCACAATAATCATAAAGCAGCCAAATATTACTGAATCACACACTGTCAAGTTAGTAATTAACAGAACTTCGTATTTGCACCAATGTAATAAAAATTGTCTTAATTTTTTTTTTTTACTTCAACCAAACAACCATTACTGCCAAATAGATTACAGTCAAATTAAGTAAAGTAACTATATAAGTTTGATCATAAAATGAATTTATATTTTAATAAAAAAAAAATGTATGTGCTAATATTTCATTTTTATTTAAAAATGTTTTCATAAATATGTAAATTAGGATTTATATATTTCATATGAATTTTATATATTTTAAGTATATTTTAATTGTAGTATTATAAATATACATATAAATTGGTTGAATTAAAAATATACTTTTATTTATATACAATACATTTATATTACATTTAAAAAGGTTTCCATTAATGTATATATTTATAATATTTTTTGTGTACTTAAATTTATATTTTTACCTACATTTATTTTATTTCAAAATATTTTCATAAATGTGTAAATTTTTATCCATGTATTTTATATAAATTTTATATAATCTAAATATATTTTTTGAATTAAACAATATAAAATGCATTATTTTTAATAAATATATACATTGTTTATATACATTACATTTATATTACAATGTATACATTATTATTCATAATAATTATTTGTGTACTTATATTTTAATGTTTTAAAAATATTCAAATTATTTTAATGTACCTATTTTTATTTAAAAGTATTTTCATAAACGTGTAAATTATGATCAATATATTTTATATACATTCTATATATTTTATATGTATTATATAAATATATATTTGCTGTGCTTTCAAATATAAATACATTATGTTGAATATCTAAATTTTACAATTATATACTAAATGTTTTCATTAATGTATAAATTATTATTCATATATTTATACTATGTGTGTATGTATGTGTGTATATATATATATATATATATATAGTCTTATATATTTATATTCATAATAATATAATTTAAAAATATTTAAAATACATAAAGTATATATAAAATATATTAATTTAAACATTTATGATACTATTTTTTAAATAAGAAAAATTTATATATATATATATATATATACATATATATATATATATATATACATACACATACATATTTGCTGTATGTGTACGAAGGTTGAAAGTTGAAATATTTAAAAAATATGACAACTGTCTTTAAATTTTTTAGTAAGCATTAGGGGGAAATAAAAGCCATTGCATAGTTAGCATATTATAAAAGGACAAAATATTGATCAATTGATGGCGCACTTTGTAGTGAATCTGCAGCTGTTCATTGGTGGATTCGTTCTGAAGTAAAGATGCTCGATTGATGTAGGCCTCGGCCTGAACCGGGTCGTCGTCCTCTAAATACAGGCGAGCGATTTTCAGGTAAGTGTCCAACTTGTAGTCCACATTGTACTGTCTATAGAATCAGAAAAACAGATAATAAGAACGTAAATACATCATTAGCATTTTGGGTGGCTTGCAAATGAAATTAAGGAGCTTGAGTTTGTTCCAAGACAAAAGTGAACTTACTTTTGACCAGTCTCCAACGGGATACCCACGAGAACCTGAGCGGCGTTCCTCCAGTCCTCCTCTTTCTCATAGATTGTGGCTAGATGCTGTCTGATGGAAGCCACCTGCAAGAGCATGAGATTTGCTCATACATGATCCAGGTGGCAGCACTGAGGTGAGAGTATCATTCAGGACACATACCTGTTCTTCAAATGAGATGACTCTGGGCTGAATCTTCTCCAGAGTGAAGTGACACACAGCTTTCGCCGTGCCCTCCGGCAGGTTTGGAAGGTGCGAGCAGAAGTCTGTCAACAGCTGTCTCGATATGACCAGGCTGACGTTCTCATTGACCACTGTGCAAGTGTGCGAAATAGAGGCACTCATCCATTTAAACAATGTAAACAGAGCAATTCCATACAAAACGATTTAAGCAGAATTTATTCGAATTATATTATCAGATTAGTGTACTTGAATACTAGTGTACTTACTCGCTTCCACAAATGCTTTCAGTGACTCAAGTTGTTCTGCATCAGTAAACTGAAGAGCCTTTTCTAATATTTGACGGTATCTGTCAGAAGAAACACATTCATCAGTCTAAGAAAATAACTAGAATTCTTGCAAAGGAACACAGCCATATTTTTACTTATACATTTTTAAATTGGATAACAAAATAAAATAATTGGTTGCCGTTTTGTTACTTGCTATTTTGCAAGTCAGAGGAAGATGTGTTGGGGGCGGGGCATGTCATTCTTCTAGAATATTTGATTGGATAAAAATATATATACGCCCCTGAATGCAAGATTAGTCATCAATTTTGAACAATTATTACCAGAAAAAAAAAAACTTAACATTTTGCGTTTGTTCGATGAAATACCCATTTGTCAAACTTTAGGTGCACACAAAGATATAAATGACCTCAAACCTAAAAGACGTTGACTAAAAGAGTCCAATTTTGATTCCATTAGATCTTTAATTTAGTAAAGTGCTTTTCAAGTTAACTTATTACCATTACTCCAGCGGCCAGCACTTGCTAAATGTACCATTAAATACATTATCATACGACTATTTATAAATTATTCTAATAGCGACTAACCATTAACAACTTATAACGTATTTCGATTAATATCAAACAAATGTAGGCATGTTGACAGGTATCATCTGTACTGCATATCCTCACGCTAGCTAATGCTAGCCTGCAGTCATCGCATCTGCAGCATCACATCTGTCATTAGAGAACAACCTACACAATAATACATTCATGCAATAGAAATATAGTAAGAACCAATGCTGGTAAATGACTTGAGAATACATACTTCCCAGCTAGATCTTTATGAGACCCACTAGAGTTCATCAGCTGCGCGAGCTCCTGCCTCACGCCGGACGCCATTTTCCTCGTCAGTCACTCAAACCACAACAGTTGCGGCGGACCACCAGAGGGCGCCACTCAATCCCGGCCTGAGGGAAACTGCACATCACACACTGACCACCAGAGGGCGCCACTCAATCCCGGCCTGAGGGAAACTGCACATCACACACTGACCACCAGAGGGCGCCACTCAATCCCGGCCTGAGGGAAACTGCACATCACACACTGACCACCAGAGGGCGCGACTCCGGCCTGAGGGAAACTGCACATCACACACTGACCACCAGAGGGCCTCAGGGTCTTTTTTACTTTTCACTTTTTGATATATAAATTTGTTAACCAAATTTAAATTTCATGTAAAAAGGTAAATAAGTTTTTCTTTCAACCTCTACCTTTACCAGCCTGACTTTCAGCCAACCCAAGGACCCCAATAGATTTCCCAGTGATGCTTTAAGATAACCTTCATACTTTATATTAATAGAATCATTTAAACCTAATTCTAAAATCTAAAACTTTATTATCGTACAGTGATCACACAATTGTATTTCGTAATTCTGCTAACAATAAAGTACAAAAAAATCTACCTCAAGTTTCAAAATGACTGCTCTGTAGTGCCAGACTATTTTCATTTCCAGACATCAGATCATTACTCTCTTGATAACTAGACTTCTGTACTGTTATATTCTGTCTGTAACAGTTACTAAATTATATACTATAACCATATAGTCCAACCCATTTCACATCTATGAATAGTAACAAACAGTGCCAAAGTGCAAGTCTGCAGAGAAGAGAAACTGCAGCAGACACAATATCATATAATAGAATAGAATGCAATGCAATGTAATGTAATGTAGTGTAATATAATATAATATAATATAATATAATATAATATAATATAATATAATATAATATAATGAGAGCTAGATTTAGTGAATTCATAACTATAAGTAAACAGTCTAAATGTTATGGAAACAACATATACTATATTTTTATTTCCACAAATAAAATATAATATAATAATATGTTATAAAAATGAAATCAAATAAATGTTAATATTTATTAAATTTGGCACTTTCTGATCATTTGCCATTGATATTTTTAAAATAGGATACAAATGGCTACATCAATATTTTATAATAAAATATAATAGTTATTTTATATAAATTAAATCAAATAAATGTTAATATATATGGTAAAATTAGTCATTTTCTGATAATTTGTCATTGCCATTGTTTTTAAAATATGATACAAAAGGCTACATCAATATTTCTGTTGCACTCTTTGTCCTCACACACGTTAATTGTTTATGGTATTTATTACTTTATGAATAAGCTACATTGTAAGTGATGTCATATCTTGATATGGCACGTTAACTGGGCTTTTTGTAGAATTTTCTCGAACATTAACCCTGATTTTTTATTCAGAATTAAAATAAACATATATACATACTATTTTCTGACCACAATCCATTCAACTTTTCTATAATTTTTTTTGTTATTATCATTGAACAAAGATCACAGGGGATACATATATCACACAAACAATACAGGATAAGAAACTACTCGAGGTAGAGCAAGGCAATAATATAAGTACATTTTCAAACAAGATACAGTAAACAGAAGATAGTCTACTAAAATTAATTTATAAAAATTAAATTAATAGAAATGAAACATACAATACATTAAGGAAAATAAATAGAAATAAATAACATGAAACTAAAAACAATCCTGAAAACAACTGTGTGCGTGCAGCACGGGCGGAAGTTGTGACGTGACGTCATTTGTTGTTTCCTCTGAAGGCGTGGCTTGATTATGGGATGTTAGAGGTGAAATGGCGCTCGGCGCGGTATTTTAAACAATCGTCTTCGTCTGAGAGCGGATGATCGACACGATGCAGCAGCGCGTTGGATGTTGCAGCGCGTGATCGAGCGGAACGCGCGGCGGATTTCAGAAGAGCGTCGCGACACTCATCTCCTTGAGCAAGTGTAAGAAGCGCTTTGAGCTCGGCTGGGGTTCGCGAGGGGAACGAGAATTTGATCGCGGCTAGTTGAGTTAGCCGTGCTGCTAACAGTGCAGTGTCAGCTGATGAGCTGATACCAGTCCGCGTCACACACACACACACACACACACACAGCTGGGATTGCAAACGATCGCTGGTTAATGTCTGCTGGGCTTCTGAGTCATCAATCAAATATAGCCAAAGGTTACAGCACGCGTCGAAGCGTTGCAGGAGTTAATAGTGGCTAACTGGTAGCAGTTGAGGGTCTAAACCTGACAGTGAGTGACAGCGAGCTGCTAACCCGACGCGCCTGTCTGTCATACTGGTTCATACTGTTTCACTATAGTATTAGCACCATATATTTGTGTATATATATATATAGTTCTAATAATATAGTGGCATATCTGCCACATAGTGGAAGAGTGACCTGTTATAAACCGTGCACAGTATTATGGTTATAAAAGTTTATTCAAATTACTTTAATTTACTTCACAGTTTTCTAAGTTCTGTTTTATATAAATCTCTTTGCCATAAAGACTTAGAGAGTAGTTAAGTGGCTTTTGTTTGTGTGACGAACTCTTTTAATATTACATTTGTATTTCACATAGTTTTTGTACTAATTCCTTTTAATCAAAATCATAACAGTTTACATTTTTTGCAATGAAACGTTTAGTTTTTTTACTCGTATGTATGGCTTTCGTTTTCTTTGTCCGGGTGAATGACAGTTTCAGTCTCCGTTCATGTTTAGTTACTGTATGAAAGACATGCAATGATAGTAACTGGTGAGGCTGTCATTCTGACAAACACCTTTTATTGTTCCAGTGAAGAACAAGTTCGAATCGAATAATGACAGATTAATGGTTTTAATTGTCAAAATCGATAATTGAGAACGTCACTTGTCTATTCTTCGCCCTCCTTTGTGCTCTAACTATAACAAAACAATAAATCAAGGTGTTGTTTTCTTCTTCTCCTGTTTCTCGTTTCCGAACTGATGACGAGATGAAAATGGCGGATCTTTCGAAATCCAGCCCGGCCTGAAATAGACCCTCAGCGCATGTTAAACTCTCTAACAGGACTCAAATCAAGAGGAAAACACCCCAGTCTAGCTACAGTAATTCTCGTGCTGCGCTCGGTGTCTTGTCAGTATCGATTACTTCCATGGCAACAGAATAGACAGGAAAGCAGGCGCGTCGAATATCAACAAACTCCAGCTGACGTGAAACTGAGTCTCTCACTGAAGTCACTGTTGAGGTAAAGGATTAAACGCGGATTGTTGTTGTCTGGAATGCACAAAGAGGCCTGCTGTTGTTCCACTGTGTTTAAAACTGCTGTATGTTGCGTTTAGCGATTAGACGCGTGCATAGAAGTGTTTTATTGTGTACACAGTATCTTAAGCACATAACTGTTGTCCGTTTAATTGCTAGTTAATGTTCGCTGTGAGTGACTGTTGTTTTTAACATGTAACTGCTGATTAGCTCTTTTGCTAGTTAGCCACATAGCAGCTGTGCATAAACTGCTAGCGACGCGATGAACGTCCTCACCAGTGGCGAATGTTAGAGGGATTGGAATGGGAGCGGTCGCGTCGCGTCGCGTCGTCCTGTGTACTGCGTTTAGTAAACACGGGGATTTGAATGGCCCGCCAGCTGACTGGTGCAGAATATATGTGACTAACGTTATGTAACTATTTGTGCTGATGTTCTTGATACGATGAGACGTCATGTAAAGGGCTGCAGTCTTTATGTGAGGATATTGTAACGTAATGCGATATGTAAATGAACAAAGTTGGTCATTTTTGTTCTCAGTATGGTACTTTCAGATTTCATAAATGCTGTCTAGACATGCTTCTAAGGCTGAAGTAGTTGTTTATTAATACATACACGCATGACTGGAATTCATTGGGGGGAACTTTAGTCGGGAAGATTTTTTTTATTAATTTTTTTTTTTTACTTTAAGTGATTTTTCAGATGTATTTAAATATAAAATCTTCTATAGTCTATGATTGCATGAGACATATTTCCTTCAAACAATGCATTCTTCAGTTTCAAGACGAAAGGTCAATGAGCAACAGTTATGAATTGTATGTGTGTGTGGCACAAACTCTTTATTCAACAGAATCTCTGCTTGGAGATAATTTTACCTGTTTGATTTTGGCCAAATTAAAGATACATTGTGTTGGAATCTGCATAGGTACACGTTTTTTGGTGCATGCAGAATTTAACCTAAAAACCTTTACCCTCCAGTTAAAAAAATGGTTTGGCTGTCGACCTCTCAGTTTAGTGCTTTGAAAATCTATAAATATTAAATGTGTTTAAAGGCGAGTCCAGTTTTATAGGAAAGGGTTATTGTGTATTATAAAAGTCATAGCATTTTAGATAAAAATGTCTAGAATATTTGATAACATTGACTTAAACAATGGTTAAAAGGGTTGAAATGTGATGTTTATCATTTTATAAAACTTTGTTTTGTGAATGTTACCATCGACATGTTTAGGTAGAAATGTGGTTAAAAAACATGTAGTTCTGTTCTAATATAATTTTCTGAAATAATTTCAACTGCTGATTCTTTTTTCCCCCATAATTGAAAGAGTAGACTGAGTTGATCTCCCGCTACTTCTCACAACCTGTTTGATCACGCAAAGGTGTGATGCTGTTGTTGTTGTTTTTTTTCTTTTTGGAAATTGAGAGAAATAGAGATTACGAATGATTCTCCCACGATTCTGAATAGACAACTAAACAGAATAACATGTAAAATCTGACAAAATGTTAGTTGCTGCAGTCTATTTACAAAAATATATTTAGTCAATTTGAATTAATTTTTATTATTTAAACAAATCTGTGAATGAATGATTCAATGACACTCATAAAGACTTCACTTGTTTCATTACTGGATGAATCAGTGATTTTTAACAAATCTCTTGAATGAATGATTCATGATAGATACATTTAGTCACTTGTTGCCACCTACTTATGTAACGATTTAATTAATACAATCTTTATATGAAGCATCAAGTTTTACTTGCACTTGCATCAAGATTTACTATTTTGATCACTACTGTAGACATCAGTATCACATCATATCTGACCTATAAACTTTTTCCCCAGTACTTCTGTGATAATTTGAGTTACTGTAACAGAAATAATGATACTGTGTGGTTGAAAAGCTATTCTTGACAACTGCTCTCTCTGTCTGAACGCAGATCTGAATGTTCGCTGTGATCATACTTGTCAAAGTCTTAATATTAATAGTTTTGTGTAGTCATGGACATTTCTGTAGTGCATTTTTAATTTGTTCCCAACTCTAAAATGTATAGATCTTGATTGTCATAAGTCATAATGTTCAATTTCTGAGAAACTTTATCAGTCACTTTTTTAAAATTCTCTTCTTTAATTGATCCATAAAATGGTTCACAATTTTCTGAATGATTGTTATTAGCTATGTTTCCATCCAAAGTTGCGAATTTAACTTATGTGCAGAATTGGAATATTGCATAAAATATTTGTGAATAAAGCTGTTTCCAGTTAGTTGAAGAGAACAAAATTGCCACTTCCTGATAAACTGGTGCTAAATATCACTTGAAGTTGCTGCAGTAGGAGAAGCCACTGTATATAATACAGAGCGCACTGATGAAACGCAATAAAGTTATCTTGCTTTCGGAGGCGGAACACAGTTGTGTAAAACATATCTGGCAGGTAATTATACCGAACCACTTTGACGACAGACTTTGCACAGGCATTTCAGAATGACCAAAACAGCATTTCAGATGCTGTGCAACGAGATCGGTCCATTGGCTGGTCCGTCGTCGTCGTGGTCACGTGACTCTTTTGTTTTTTTAAGTGCATCAAGTAATTCGGAAAATGTTTTTCCAGCGTAGTTTACGCGCACGTTTTCTTATCGGACAAATGTATCCGACTCAATTGAGCGCATTTCTTTTTTAGTGCATTTTTAGAATTTATGTGCATTTTATTTATGCGATATCCCAAAATGCGCATAAAAATAGGTAAATGGAAACATAGCTGTTGAAAACTGTGAAACTGAACTTATGACGCGACACTGTTACTGAAGCACTTGAAAGTCCTTAAAGTGCTTGATTTTCACTCTCAAAAGGTTGTACCTTGGTTGTCTCTCTAGGATAAATAATTTTTACTATTTCTGTCACAATACCACGGTTACAGTTAGCATTACTACATTAAATCCATGGTGACTGTTGGTGATTTGTGCACTGGAAAGCCTTTAACAATGTTTCTCAGATTTCCACGTCAGCGCTGTTTGACCTGATATGGTTTATAGCAGAGAATTCCGCTCTGATTTTGAATGCTTCCCACTAGATCTCGCAGAGATGTTATTAATACTGCGATGAATCCAAACGCTTTCTCGCCAGAATTCCCAGTGCTGTGTGGTAACGGTGTCGTGTAATTGAGATTGGACACTGAGTAAACCTCTTCTGATTTTCTGATGCACTGTATTTTTCTGAGCTGATAAATGGTCTGCGCTGCACAGCTCAAGGCAGTTTCATTTCATGATGTTTTTCATATGCAACAGAAATGGCAGCTCTTATCAGTTTGGCAATGTGCAGATGGAACCGTAGGGCTGTGAAACGATTAATCACATCCAAATTGAAAGTTTGTGTTTACATTATACGTGTGTGTACTGTGTATAAATATTTTGTATATATAAATACACACTCATGCATGTGTATATATACTGTATATATATATTTATATGTAATTTGTATTATAAATATTTTATGTATAAATAACATATATATATATATATATATATATGCATTCATGTGTGTGTATTTAGTTAATATATGTATATAATTATACACAGTGCACACACATGTAAACACAAACTTTTATTTTGGATGCGGTTAATCATTTCACAGCCCTAGACCAGTTCCATAATCTCCAATTATACTTTATCAGTAATTTATTCTCATCTCTTGCCTGTGGATGTGTCTGTTATTTTTATACATTTAAGAATTGTGTTGTTGTTTTTTCTAGTGTTTTGAGTATCTTTGTGCACAATGGATGTGGTGTCACCTGAGCTCAACAGCCTCCTGCCTGATGAGATTATGGACACGGAAGCTATCGCAATGGAAGAGGACCTTCCTGCCGAGCACCTCGCTCCTCCTCCTCCTCAGTCTGAACCAGAGCCAGTGCAGGTTCCTATGGAAACAGAGGTGCCTGAAATCGTCAGTCTGTGTCCAGCCACCACGTCTATGCAGATGACCTCCACCTCCACTAATGCTCAGTGCAGCACCAGCACGGGAACTCAACTCCTCATCGCCTCCTCCGGCCTCATGGCTGTCACCACCACAACCCCTGCCAAAACCACCAGTCCAGCATTGACTCAAAGCCTCCCCAAAATCTCCAGCGTTACTGTCCCAGCCAACCACCAGCTCATCATCAATAAAGTGGCCGGCTCCCCCGCTGCGGATGGCAAGCCTCCAGGCGCTGCTGTGCTCAAGCCAGAGGGCCAGAAACTCCTGGTTGCTGGTCTCAGTAAAACAGGGCAGCCCATTATGTTGGCTCTGCCTCACACTTGGAACAAGCCCGCCACTACCCAGGGCACTGGGGATGGCAAGGCCCAGCCGACGCAGATCAAGATGGTGACGGCAGTAGGGAAGCCTGTGATCGCTGTGAGCTCTGCCAGTCAGCTGATGGGCTCCTCCACAACACTGCAGGCCCAACAGCTGAAGACCCTTCAGGTGGGTGTTTATCAACCTCTCTGTGTTACTCTGAGGAGGCAGACGTTACATAACTGAAGTGGCAGGCCACACTGTGTTGGGTGGGTGTGATTTTACCATTTTATATTGAGACCCTATAGAGAACTTTAATTTCAAGGTTCTTTATTTTGGCCACAGTTTCTTTCTCTCTTTTTTTCATGGGATTTATATATTATTATATGTAACAACGAGGTGTTAACTGATATATACCCTGCAGCTGACTGGTTGTTAGTGAAAATATTGGTTACACTTTATTTTAAGGCCTGTGTGATTATGCATAGTATATAGTTATTACTAAAGTAACTATATGGACACTGTATAGCATTCTGGTAACACTTTATTTTACACTTTCAAGCATATAATAAAATAGAAAAATCTTCAAATTTGTAAAACATTTTGCTTATGAATACCATTTTTATTACTATATATTTTTTAATCGATTGTTGTTGTTTATATTTATATTTATTCATAGTAGTCATATTTTTATTACTATATTTTTACATGAGCTATTATAGTATAATTATTTAAAGCCATATTATTTGTGCTGTTATTTAATAATATTATTAATAATAAAAATAATGATAATATTTAATATTTGTAGTCATTTATTTAAATCTACCAGTTAAATGTATTTTAAAATGAGCTACTATTATCTTAAGAATAATAATTTCGTTTATTTTTACAAATAATAGTCATATTAATTTTTATTTGTATTGTTGTTAATGATCATATATAATATTTGTATTAGTCAAATTTCTAAAAAAAAAAAAAATGTAGTAAAAAATATTTATAGTAATTTCTAAATGTTCTAAATGCTTTTTTTTCTACAAGAAAAATGCTATTTTAATGCTGTATTTAAATCAGTGTTATTGTCATTATTAAAAAAAAACACATGAATACTCAATTCAGTTAAATACATATTAAATATCCTTAATAATAAGTAAAGTTTGATTAACTGTTATGATATTGTTAAACGGATAGTTGACCCAAAAATGAAAATTCTGTCATCATTAACTTGCCCTCAAAGTGTTCCAAACCTGAATGAGTCTCTTTGTTCTGTTGAACACAAAAGAAGATATTTGGAAAAGTTGGTAGCCAGACAGTTGACGGTAGCCATTGACTTCCATAGTTTTCTTCCAAATATCTTCTTTTGTGTTCAACAGAACAAAGAGACTCGTACAGGTTTGGACAAATGATGATAAATTGTAATTTTTTGGTCCCTTTAATATGCATTTAAGAAACTTAATGATGAAAGTACAATCTTGTTTCCTGTTCAGTGTCATGGCCTATCAAAAGCAACTAAAATAATCGCCAAGTATCGTGTTTCTCCTCACAGATAACAAAGAAACCACCAGTATCTACAGCTGGACCAATGATAACAAAGCTCATCATCACTAAAGCCCTGAGCAGTAAAGCACTGACCAGCCCAGCTTCAGTGTCTCCTGTAGTGACTGGTAATCTTCTGTCTGTATTTATAACATGAGCAAAAGCGCAGTTTTATCAGCACAATTGTCAAATCTAAATTTCAATCCCCTTCTTTGGCCCACAGGGCGAGTTCTTACCCAGAGTACCCCTGTGACACCTCCACGCACCATTTCCATTGGCGAGGCCATCAGCACTGTGACACAGAATACGTCTGGTAACAGCAAAGTCGCCATCTCGCCTCTCAAGTCTCCCAGCAAGGTCTTGAATCTTTCAAATGTAAAAACTTGCATCGCAGTTACATTTACCTGTCTTTGTGGTGCCAGATTTTTCTCTATGATGGCCACACTCTGGTTTCTGATGTCACCCTCTTCCTCATGTTTCTCCTCTTCTGTAGTTGACTGTGGTTTCGGTGGCCAGTCAGTCTCCAAACTCACCCCAGAAGTCTGTGACACTGCCGCTCAATGTGGCTCTAGGCCAGCAAATCCTCACGGTTCAACAGTCTGCCACCACTTCTCCAGCTAAACCAGGAACCAGCCAGTCCACCGCGCAGGTACGCCCATCTAGAGTCCTCAAAAAAACAAACCTGTTTGCTGTCCTGTCAAATATTGATTTTAACAAAGTCTGTGTGACATTGTGATTTAGTGTACAACAATACAAAATGTTTTTTATCTGTTTTCATGTACAGGCTGCAAAGCCAATGCAGACAGTTACAGTGGGAGGGATGGGAACATCCCAGTTTAAGACCATCATCCCCCTCACCACACCTCCCAACGTGCAGCAGATCCAGGTGCCGGGCAGTCGCTTCCATTACGTGCGGCTGGTAACGGCCAGCACCGGCAGCGGCACGGCACAGACGGGCGCCAGCATCAACACCAACCCCTCCATCCAACCAGGTCAGGACATCATGTGCAGGGATGGGAAACGAAAGAATTGCACTTATCCGGTTTCTCTTTATGATTCTGTTTTCAGATAAGAATTATTTACTATTATGGAATAAGTAATTGGAAAAAATGGAATTCCAATGCCAAATAGGGCTGGGTAATAAATCGATTTATAGTTCAGAGTTATTTTTGATATTAACCTAAATCAGGTCCATGTCACTAAAAATCTGCTTGTAAATCTGCTTGTGAATGGGCGGTGCTAAATGACCATATCACCAGCTTTTCATTTGATAAAAGCGTATAATACATTATATCAATATATCTAGCTTATTATATATTATATCATAGAATAGCATACAGCCAAGATGTTTTTCATCCATTTTAATTTATGCGATATACAAGTTTTATTGTGCCACACCATATTTGATATGCAATTTAACTAGCAATTTGTTGTAAATTAATTATGTTTTACATGTGTAAAATATTAATTAAATTATTTATAATTATTATAAATATTAATTTAGAAAACTTTGATAAATTTGAATTTTTATAAATAATTATTTAAAAAAATTCACTTTTTGTTATAGAAGTGGCATAATCAAATTCAAAAATTGGCCTTAATTGTATGTTAAAGTGGACGTATAATGCAAAATTTTAAAATGGACATTTACAACAAACTTCAGATGCATTCAGGGGACACCTGAGACTTATATTGCATCTTTTAAAAAGGGGCACAATTGCCTTTAAATAAAAAACAAAAAAGTATTTACATTTCATTTATTTTTATGAAATGGTCAAAATGCATCATGTGTTCTACACTTTGAATATGAACGGTGAGCATATCAGTAACTTAAAGTCTCACGGTTACTTGTAGCTGTTACTTTCACTAATGTTCAGGAATTGGACCAAATTGTTTTCAGAATTTTGAACCAGTTGTTTTTTTTTTGTTCTCAACTGTACCCCTGTGACTGTCTTTCATAATATCCAGTTAAATATTGTTTTAGCTAGTGGTTCTTCAATATGCTGCTATCTTGCGATGCAGTATTGTTTTTATAGTGGGTGGACTGCAGCCATCCATTTTTAAGAATGATTTTAATGTTATGATTCTATATGAATATGGGAATTTAAGAAAATCTAATAACATTTAGTTACTTTTGTCTTGTTTGCAAAGCCAAGTCTGTGATGATGAACGCTGCGGTACGGATGTCTGTACCCATCGTCTCGGCGCAGACCGTCAAACAGGTACACAGTGAAACGCCTAGTTCCCTACCACAGCAGTTCTGCACACAATGACACCATTCTTATGGATGGTCGTGCAGCTTTTGGTCTGGCTGCTATATGGTGTTAATAATCTGGAACATGTATATATATAATATATTGTTTGTGCACAGGTTGTGCCCAAACCCTTGACGTCAACTTCTCAGGTGGTGACCACCAGTCAGACCCCCCAGCGTCTCATCATGCCAGCCACACATCTGCCACAGATCCAGCCCAACCTCACCAACCTGCCACCAGGCACTGTGCTCGCCCCCGCCCACGGCTCTGGAAACATGGGCTACGCTGTGTTGCCGGCCCCATACGTTACGCAGGTCCGTATGTCACTGCTGGAGCAGGACCGATGAATTTTGGCTGCTTGTTTTTGTTGGACTCTCCCACCTTGTGTGTTCCCATAGATCCCCCAGCCTGCGTTTGTGACTTTGACCAGCAGCTCCACCTTCTCAACAGCCACTCCCATACAGACTCAAGCCAGGCTTTCACTCAACGGGTGAGCCGAGCGCCACATGCTCCACTGTTACATGTATATCAGTTGCATCAAACAAAAGATTTCATTAATCCCCAGGTTACATTCTGCATGTGCTTTATTACAGTTTATCAACGTCAGAAGCAACCTCAAGGCCGAGAAAACCCTGCAACTGCACACGGTCACAGTGTCTGAAATTGTATGTTCCCCAGCATTTGTTTACTTTCTCTGTAAATGGCCCATATAAGGTGTAATCTGTGTGAGCTGCTACGTTTGGCAAGCGCTTTCATAGTTTCCAAATCCAATTGTGTGTTTTTTACAACTTCCTTCCTTTTAACAACCTGTAATTCAGTTCTCATACTGTCAAATTCACCAGCAAGGACTGTTAATTCTGACAGACAGGAAGGGGATTATCAGAGGTGCCAATATAATTTTACATTTTATTGCTACACGTCAAGCAGTTTCAATATTGACATGAATATTTTTTTCAAGCTTTACCTGTAGCATTTCATGTACTACCATTCAAAAGTTTGGGATCAGTAAGATGTAAATATATATGTATGTGTATATATATATATATATATATATATATATATATATATAAAAATATATATATATAAAAATTTAAGGAAATTAATACTTAAGCAATGATACATTCAATTGATCTGAAGTGGCAGTAAAGACATTTATAATATTACAAAATATTTTTTAATTAGTTATTTTTAATTGGTGAATCTTGAAAAAACGCATCATGGTTTCCACAAATATGAAGCTGCACAACATTGATAATAATCAGAAATGTTTCTTGATCATTAAATCATCTTATTAGAATGATTCCTGAAGGATCATGTGACACTGAAGACTGGAGTAATGATGCTGAAAATTCAGCTTTGATCACAGGAATAAATTACATTTTACAATATATACACAGAAAACATCAATTTTAAATTAATCATGTTTCACAATTAGAGATGCACTGATATATCAGCCGATTAAACAACCCGATAGGATATTATTTAACTGCGTGAAGGCACTTAGTTGTACAATATCTTTCTATTTATTAAAGCTATATGTAATTCAAGCTATATGTAATACAATAAAGTCAAATATGTTAATGGTAAGAAATATTTGATGCCAAAAATAACCTTAGAAGGTTGATGTCTTTGTATTAATTCGTTCCTCTTTTAATGTTGGCCTGTTTAATGGATCCAATCCATGTTTAAAGAAAAGCATTTGATGAGCAATAAACTAGCTACTAGGATACCTTAATACATGTTTTTTTTAAAACATTGCTGACTTAAAACATGATCAAAACAGTAATCTGTCATGACCATTAAAACAGTCATTTTAATTACAAAGTTCAAATAAGTGAGCAAGTATCAAATATCAGTATCGGCCAATAGTTGTTGGTATTGCCCAAAATAATTCCTGTAGGTGCATCCCTATTCAAAATATTTCTGTTTGTTCTGTATTTTTTATAAAATCAATGCAGGCTTGATGAAAAGTATCTTTACCGTTCCCAAACTTTTGAACTGTAGCGTAACTTGGGCAGCTGAAGTTTTTATTTTTTACATTTTTTATGAATTGTATTTTGCATTTACTCTATAAGAGTTCAATGTCTCTCGTCTCACAGGTATTGTGATTGCTTTGCCAATGGGGAGTTCTGTAATAACTGTAACTGTGTGAACTGCTTCAACAACCTTGATCATGAGAGTGAAAGACTAAAGGCCATCAAGGTAATGATATTCCTAAAGGTCTACATTGGCTTTTTTTCACTTGTCATTATTTCCCATCTGCCTACAAACACTTCAAATTTGCCTTTATTTTTTTGTTTTTTGTTTAGACTTATAGTTTAGAATATCAGAGACCTACCAGACTTGCTATTTGCCAGTGAACCTCCCAAAACACCATAGCAAAAACACAGTTTGGCTGTAATGCTTTGAAGTGCATAGGTATCAAATGAAGTAAGAACTAATGTGTTTTTTCCCAGGCGTGTTTAGACAGAAACCCTGTGGCTTTCAAACCCAAGATTGGTAAAGGCAAACAAGGAGAGTCGGACAGGAGACACAGCAAAGGCTGCAATTGTAAGAAATCTGGCTGTCTGAAAAACTACTGCGAGTGTTATGAGGTGAGAGTTTTCACAGGTCAAAGGGTAGTGGTGCCCAAGCTCTTGTGGCATATAGAAGATTTGGTTCGTTTTCAGGTTGCGATGATATTATTCTGATGTCTGTTCGCATTAGGCGAAGATCATGTGTTCGTCCATCTGCAAATGTATGGGCTGCAAGAACTTTGAGGAGAGTCCTGAGAGGAAGACGCTGATGCACCTTGCCGACGCTGCAGAGGTGCGGGTCCAGCAGCAAACTGCAGCCAAAACCAAACTGTCCTCACAGATCTCAGATCTGCTCACCAGAACCACACCATCCCTCACCAGTGGAGGCGGGAAGTAAGTCTTTCCTTTAAAGGCACAATATGTACGAATTTTGGATTCAAATATCTAAAAACCACTTGAACAATGTTATATTTTGTTGACTTGTGTTCATACATTATTTCATGTTTCCAACAATGTTTAAACCTAGAAAAATCAGTCATTTTAACCCTTCGTAACGGCCAGTGTCATTGCATAAATTGTCATATCCGCTTTGCCCTCAATTTCCAGCTTTACTACTGTAGAAAGTATAAAAAACCACCAAAGATGCTTTAATATATTATGTATTTTATTAGACAGGTGAGCAACTGTTTGGAAACCTTTATCAAGTTAGTCTTATTGTTTGAATCTCGTTTTCTTGATTTACAGTGAGAAACTTGTTTGTGCCCCGGGAGTCAACACCATTCTGTCAACTGTAAACTCATAAAATCAGAGAGCTTTATTTGTAGAAACCGTAATACAGCATTTTCTCCACTGTACAATGTTTTAAAATGAATTGCATGGCATTTAGCAATACCAAGTCATCCAGCTTTTATTTATGTCAGTGGTTGGCCAGCAAGGCCTTCTCTGCTGGCCTAAACACTATCAGAAACTATCAGACTTGCACTTTAATATATTTTTTCCATGACTGAGTATTAAAGTATTCCCAATAGTTAATTCCCTTAATCTCACAGCTTTTCATTTGGTTGCGCTGCTTCCAGTATTGTATATTTATTTTAGCGCTTTTATCCAATTATATTTCAGCCATCATGTGTTGCCAGGGTAAAATAAATCTGCCTTGAGGCCTTCAGAATCGACAGTGCGGGCGCCTAGCTTAAAATGAAGGGAAATGAAAACGTTGCTTTAACCAATCAGATAATCAGTCAGATTTAATCAGCCAATCAGATTTCGATTTGACTGCACCGGGGGCATCTAGCAGGCGTACAAAAACGTCAGCATTTTCACGTCCTTTGATTGGGTGGTCAGAGCGCAGTACTATTACTGGTAGTCAGAGCTAGCTAATAGTTTTTCAACCCACAAATTAATGTTTCTTTTCCTCCTCGACCGCCAGCAGGTTCAATACTACCGGAAAAAATCCCTTATTCAGCCTTATCCAGCTTAACACAGAGTCACGGAACTCTATTCGATCTGTCCGGGTAAAAACAAAACTGACTGTAATGTATGCCACGAATGATTTTGAAGGCAAAAGTCCCGCTGATCTCATTGATTTCCATCAAAACTCTGTGTGAGAGCATGGGTCAGCTGTGTCCACTGCTTCTGTCGAGCAAACACTCTCAGCCCTAAAGCGAATTAAAACTTATGCCAGAAATACGACGGGACCGACTCGACTTTCAGCATTAGCCTCGATGGCGATAGAAAAGGTTGTTGGGACTGAAATGCACAGATAAGCTGTAGCCTACACCAGAGTAATTGAAGTCTTTTCGAGGAAAGAAATTAGGATGGATTTTGTGTAAAACACAATCAGTAGTTTTGGGGAGTATAATACTTTTTTTGCCCCCATTATTTCCGTGGTGAATAGGATTTTCTTCTTAATTTTTCTTGTAAATTTATGATCTAATGTTTTTTTCAAACTGTTGTAACATCTGACAAGGGACTATTGTAACCTTTGAAGGACAAGACAAGTGAGGCTCCGTTTCTGAACTTATAATCGGAACGTAAGAACCACTGTACACTAACGCACAAGCCGAACTCACTCGCTCGTTTCTCTCTACCCGGCCTTTCCCGAACTCACCGCATTAACCCTGTAACTGCCGGTGCAAAATAAAAACCGTAATTTCACAACAATTATAGGGAGTCTGTGCGCTGCCACGCTATTAAAAGTTATTAATTCACTGAAGGCCTAGGTGTGAAATGCACGGCCCGCCACTGGTTTATATGATATTCTAATATCAATCTAGCTTACTGAAATGTACAACAAGTGTCTAATAGCAGTCACCGAGCGAACGCACTCAAACAAACTTTATTTTTTTATTATTGTTTTGACCAGTGCCGCATTACCCAACAATTTTAAATTGTCAGATAAAGTGACCTGTATGAGTAATAATTCAGCACTCTGTTTCATTGGAATGAAATAAAATAATGTGAATTTAACTGATCAAAAATAATGTGAATTTAACTGAATAAACATAACTAACAAAGTTCAGGTGAGAAGGCGGACGTTAAACGTAACTTTAATCGTAAAATAAACATAAACAACGAAACGAAAGGAGCGGCAGCAGCCGACAGTGGCATTTAAGCAAAATAAATGCTCCGGAGCTCGTGTGACTTGAGGCCGGGGGTTTGTCGCGCTGGTATGTCTCATTAGCATTCGCTCCACCAGCCTCGTTCCACTCCCACAGCTCTCGGCCCCGCTTCATACCACAGTAACGTTAATAAAACTTTAATACATTAGCTCATCCATGAACATGATTTCAGCCTTGAGTCTCGTCTGATTGCTTTCCATCAGCTGTGGAGGTGAAGACGACAATTCGCGACATCAAGCTACGCCTTTGTTATTGTTTTGAATAAGCGACCTCTAGTGGTTAAACTTACATACTGTGCCATTAATTTGTCAGCTCTTTATTACCACAATACCTTTTGGGTTGTCATTCAATCTGTCCAGCCATCCATAAATCCCACAGCCACCTAGCAGTGGCCAATGAACCACTAGAACACATTAGCAACTCCATAGCAACAATCCAGAACACTTTAAAAACCACCTAGTAACTCCCTAGCAGTGCCTTAGCAACAACCATCCAGAGCTTCTTAAAGGGATAGTTCACCAAAAAATGAAATTTCTGTCATTAATTACTACCCCCCCCCCCTCATGTCGTTCCAAACCTGTAAGACTTCTGTCATTTTCGGAACACAAATTAAGTTGTTTTTTATGAAATCTGAGAGCTTTCTGTCCGTCCATTGACAGCTACGCAACTACCACTTTGATGCTTCAAAAAGTTCATAGAAAGATCATAAAACTAATCCATATTTATTGAGCAGTTTAGTTTAAATTTTCTGAAGAGACTTGATTTCTTTATATAATTGTTCAAACAGGTTGAATTTAGGCTTTTATTCACATATAAACATTGATCAACGCATCAGTTGTAAACAGAGCATCAAGCATGTTTGAACCAATAAGTTAATTCTCGTGTTACGCAGCGCGTTTGAGCTTCTGCAAGAACCAATGAGGTTTGTTCTCGTGCATCAACCAGGTTCAGCTGAACTTCCGTTTATATTCGCTGATCAATGTTTATGTGTGAAAAAAAAGCCTGAATTCAATCTGTTCATCATAAAAAGCAATCAAGTCTCTTCAGAAATTTGGACTAAACCGCTCAATTCATATGTTTTTACGATCTCTTTATGAACTTTTGAAGTGTCATAGCTCTGATTTCATAAAAAATATCTTAATTTGTGTTCAGAAGATGAACGAATGTCTTGCGGCTGAGTAATTAATGACAGAATTTAACGTTTTGGGTGAACTATCCCTTTAACAATCACTCAGCTAACATCTAGAAAGATTTATCTCTCACTCAGCTGGTTTATTAGAAACCCTCACGGAGCAGCATTGTTATAAATGTGTATTTACTCTTTTTTTTTTTTTTTTTTTTTTTTTTTTACTAAAATTGCAATGGCAATGTTCTAGCAGCTGTCTAGAAACTTCATGGAACACCTAAACAAAACACCCTCTGTGCGCTTTTTTAGTGTTAGAAAATGGTCTTCCTGTAATGACTCAAATGTTAATGAATTTCTCTCTAGGTTGCCGTACACATTCGTAACAAAGGAAGTGGCGGAGGCGACGTGTGACTGTTTGCTGGAACAGGCGGAGCAGGCAGAGCTGGCCAACCAGCCTCAGGCCGTGGCAGAGCGCCTCATCCTGGAGGAGTTTGGGCGCTGCCTCAGGAGAATCATCAGTTTTGCCGGCAAAGCCAAGACGGACTGCCCCATTAACTGCTAGACCCGGGCCTGGCAAAGCCATGACTGAGAGCCCTTCATCCCGCCCGCTTGGGTCCCACGGCCCAGTGCGCTGCCCAACCCAGAGTGGCGGCCCACTGAGAGCACTTCTGCCCGCCCCACATATGGATTAACGGGGCCTTCTAATAACGAGAGACCAAGCAGAACTTCCCATTGGCCTTCCGACACATCAGATGTAATGTGTTACCGTCGTGCCAGAGGACACACTATATTCAGTAGGAGGACTACAGTACTTGATTGTAGCCCCTGCAAGTGGACTTGCACTGTTTGCTTTCCTGGAAGGGGATTCATTTTAGAACAATCGATACAATTTTAAGGTAGTTTTGTTTTTGTTTGGCAACGTTTTCCACTTTTAAATGTGTAATCATGCTATTTGTTTGTCTTTTAAAACTGGATTTTCATATTACCATTCACTGTCGTCTGAACGCCCTTTTTTCCTTACTGCTAATAACCTCGGGATGCGGAAGGAACTTTCCTGCACATGTCATTAGCCGTGTGATCATGACTTGTATACAGTAAGTAGCCTGTACTGTAGCTTCATTATATTTATTTGCTTGCAGCAGATTTTGTTCCTTGAGCAGAATCGGGTTCCTCTTCCCCGTTCCATCTGTGTTCCAAGAATACACACGTTCAGCCGGGAGGCTGTACTTCATCCCGGGCGAGCCTGAAGCAGAGCATGAAGCGGTACAGAGATCCTGTACTCCCAAAAGTGCTTACAGCCAATTTATATCGGATAAGATTAGATTGAAATCTTTACTAATGTAAAAAACGATCAGCTAAATAATATTGAGTCTTAAAGCTTGTTTGAACATGCTTCTTCATCCCGGTTTACAGGTAAATTAAGAACCTCCTGAATGATTGAGGGAATTGTTTTCTCTAGGTTAGTTTTTATGTTTGTTTGTTTTGGCAATTGATAGTTGATGAGCTTTGTCAGGGTTTAATTAAACCAAACCTTTGCATACATACTGAAATGCTTTATGAAGAACATGTCCAGTCTATTTTATTGCATCCCAAAATAAAAGGAATTTTCTTAATGAAAATGAAGCATAATTTAGGTCCTCTTAAGTTTTGTTTGTTTGTTTGTCATTTCCACATTATATTCATTATTTTAAAGCCCCCCCCCCCCCCCCCCCAAATTATCATTATGCATAAAATGAGAAAAATCTGATTCTCATTAGTGTAATTATAATTTGTTTTAAATAAGCTTAAAGTACAGTTTGATTTTTTTTGTAATGTAAGATTGTTTTACACTAATGTTAATCAAAAGGAGATTTTTGTTTGCAAACAATTTTTATAAACAATATAAGAATTGTGTATGATAAAAGGAAATTCTTATTCTCATTACTGTAGTTATAACAATTGCTTGGGTTAAAATAATTGTTTTAGTTTACAGATTTCTTTTTACTTTTTAGTAGCATGAAATTATTTTACTGTAATGAAAAATATCTAAAATAACCATTACAAATAATGATGTTCATTATTACTGTACTTGTAATTACTTGGATTTAATTATTTTATGATGTTTATTTTAGTAGCATAAAATTAAATTACAGTAATGGGAATCAAAAATGAGGGTTTTGTTTATAAAACAATTCATGGTATATAAAGATAATCATGCATGATTATATTGATCTTATCTCTGATTACTGTAAGATCATTTTATTAAAATTGTTACAATTTGATTAATTTTTTTAGCGCAAAATTATTTTACATATAAATAATATTTATGACCCTGAAAATGGGAGTATGTATATAATCCCTGTTTTTTTTAAATCCTTTTTTTTTAATCTTTTGATTTTGTGGTGAAATATGTGAACAAGTTCTCTTTGCGTTTCATTCTTTGTGGCATAATGTGATCTACGTTAGTTGCCATTTCTTCTCGAAGGCAAGTAACAGAAACTCAAAGTTAATAAGCAAAAAAAAAAAAAACCTGACCTGAAGGTGTTCTGTAGGTTTGGTTTAAGCCATGATTTGTTTGGCACAGGTGTTTAATACAGACTTTCATGCGTTATTCTTCATTCTGCATATAGTGCCTTCTCACAAAACTGCTCTGACGATTCCTCGCTGTCGTTCGTTGAAGTCTTGCTCTCTTAAACGCAATGAATACTGAAAAATCTGCCGTGTGTAATCTGCCATAAATAGTTTTTAACCTGCTTTTACTCAGTTTTATTTGTAATACCAGACAGCTAGAACTATGAACAAGCATAATAATCATATCTTGGCCAGACTCAAATATGCTTGTTGAACGCAACTCATTTTTTATCACTGAACGGACCATCACACTGTCATGAAGTGTTCTAGCTCAAGGTTTCTGATCTGATCCATGCATTTCACAGCACATGTATTTATATTTCACTGCTAAACAGCTGGTTCAGTGCGTTTGTGCAAGCGGTTTAATAATAGTGTTGAACAGGGCAAACCGCTTATACACCTTATGCCTTAATAACCCCCTCTCAGGGCTTTTTATGTAAATATCTGTGCGTTTATTTTGATGCATGACTTCAAGCGATTTAATAAGCTCTGCTAAACTACTCAATCACATTATTGTATTAAAATCTTTCAACAGCTGTATTGGATATAGCTGCTTTGATTTTACAAATAATGCATATGCCCACAAAATATTTTTTAACTGTTCTGTTGGCATTGCGAAGTCTTAAAGGGTTCCTCACCTGTGCCATCCAAAACCTTCATCTTTCCAGTTTCAGTTGTTTATAGGAAATCCTTGTTTGGATTTTATGGTGATTATATCGTATTCTAGACCCTTTCCCTCACTATATTTCTGACAGATGCAAATGATTTTCAGGTTGTACTTTTGTCAAAAAAGATGAACAATGGGTTCACTGTTTCTTTGTATGTAGCCAGTTAATGTTATCTTGTATATAACTGTAAATGAACATTAGTGCTCCTTTTTACCTTTCTGAAAATTGCCGTGTTTTTTTCTTTTTTTCATAAAGTAAACTCTTCACTAATGTGTAAATGTTTTCCTGTTTGAAATCCATATGGTGAGATGCATACAGGCAGGTGTTGTTGTGTGAGTTTTGCTACAATTCTGATATTTTCTGTTTGTCCTTTCTTCTGTTTAACATCTGTCTATCCACGTGATTATAACACCATGTATCAGTCAGGATTAAAGTTTATTTTCAGTGCATTGTTATACTCATTAAAATACTGATTAACACTTATAATGAGACAAAATAAGTTAAAATCAATTTAATTTCAATGAAATATGTTTCAAAATAATGCATAATTTATAAATATTTGCATCAGAAAATGTTACATATTTATTTTTTAACAATATTTTTTTGCATTTGCTGTGAAGTTTACGGAACCCTTTGGTTATTTTTTCTTACATTTACAATGTATACCAACTCTTAAAACGAAGCATTTAAAGTCATCATGAATCAGAAGTTCTTTCCGGTTTGTGACACATCCGGGTGAAACGGCTTCTCCAACAAGCATACATTTAGGGCAGGATTTTAATTTTGTTGGTTTGATGGTTGTGGTTTGCTATTGGTGGATCTCATGTGATTGACAGGTTGCCCCGCCCTCCCCTCAGTGAACACATCATCAGAGAAGAGACGCTGCAAGAGGGAGGGGAAGTTATTTTGATTAAAGATTACGAGAAAACATTCATTAAAAAATAATATAATGATGGGCATGATAAATAATTTATAATAAATACTGCAGTATGCCTATTCCATATAAATAAGTCGAATTTGATTTCATGGTGACTTTAAACCTTTCATGCATGAATTATGATAACCACAGTCAGGATTTTCTTCCTATGTGTTTTTATTGCTCTTCCAGGGCATGGAAAACAAGATTCAAAATGTAATTTTTGTTACACACATTTTTCAAAGAGATTTTCAATTGTCCACTTGAGTGGATAGCATTTATGGTTTAAATGGAAGAGATACTGTATTAAACAGCAATATTGTTAAGTTTAACAAACCAATCAATAAAATTGTATAAAATCATGTGTAAACTATAAAATATAAACAAAAAGTAAACGTGAAATATTGCAAAGGCAATTGAACTTCATACAAGTTGAACTTTGCGTATCTTTGATATCAGAACATGAGGATGTGATTCCATCAGAAATATCAACAGCCTGTCAAGGTACGATTGTGGAAACCACTCAGATGCTCCAGTGTACCAGAGTATATCAATTTACCCGTATTAGCTGATAATTCTGATTATGTTCAAGATGGACATTTCTAGCTCTCCTCTGAGAAGACCTAGCATTTAAGGTGTTTTCAATCTCATCTGAAATGAGCAGTGTTGGAGGTAACGCGTAACATGTATAATGCAATCAGATATATTTTTTGATGTTACAAGTAAAGTAATGCGTTACAAGTAATATGTAATCAGATTTTTTTATGTCACGAGAAATGTATTAAGTAACATGCATTACGTAATCAGATTACTTTTTGATCTAACAAGTAATTCATTACAAGTAATGTGCATAATCAGATTACTTTTTGATGTAACGAGTAAAGTAACACATTACAAGTAACATGCGTTACGTAAACAGATTTCTTTTTGATCTAACAAGTAATGCATTACAAGTAACCTGCATTACATAATCGAAACACAATGTATAGGATGATGCACGGTAAAATGTAGAGGTTTGAGGTGCAACTATGCCATCAAAACCCATGCAAATGCAAGAAATAGCTTTTTTAATAGCTTTCCTTTGTAGTGACCTGAAAGAATTAAGAAGGAAAGAGACCATAATTTAATTTCTTTTTAAGAAAAATTCCCGTATTGTGTTCCCATAAAGTTTGTATGTAATTGGAACTAGCATTTGCTCTCTCTGAAATTTATATTATAGACGTAGATCGCCTTTATATTTACTTGTTTACAAACGATTTTTTTACACGACTAAATAAAACCCTATGGTTCAAACGTGCAGTTGCTCCGATACTCCAGATGGCGCTGTTCACACTGAAACAGTTGCCACGCGACAAGCTCTTACCGAAGAAGACAAGAGCAGCTTTATTTACCAGATACCATGCATCCGTTTTAGGTTCTATTTATTGATTTGACTCAGTAACTGTTATTTTAGAAGTTGTTTCTTCTGTTTAATACTTAGATATAGAGCACATGTGGAAATGGCCGCCAACCCCCCCGGACAAGGTAACTTAATTGTTGTTGTATATCAGTTGTCATAAACAGCTGTAACGTTACTGTCATTTCTGATATTAAGCAAGGTGGATGCGATATATATTGTACTGTTTACATCATTTATAAAGTAACTCACTAAATTCAACAAAGGTAAGTTATACAGTGTGACGAGGCCTATCAAACATTTATAAATAATTAGTCGTTGTGTCACGATAGCACAGTTATAAATAATATTGCCTTCAAATAGGACTAACGTTACATAATTTAAAATGTGTTTGCTTGCTTTAAATTAACTATTATATATTTTTAAATTTGTTCTTGATAGGATTTCAAAACAAAAACAGAGTTGCTATTCTAGCTGAGCTGGATAAGGAGAAGAAACGCCTGATCCAGAGTCAGTCCATGAATAATCCAGGAGCCAGGTAATATTTCAAAAAATTAGATCACTGTAAAAAATACTTTATTTGTATTTTCTTCTAAAGAATCCTGCTTTTAACTCAGTATCTGTCTTTTAAGATTGTCAATAATCTTTTTTTCTTTTTTCTTTCATAATATATGCAATATAATGTGTTTTCCTAGCATTCCACTCTCTAGACCAGCAGTAAATAAAGAGTTCAGGGATCAGGCCGAACAGCAGCACATTGCAGCACAGCAGAAAGCAGCTTTACAGGTACCGTAAGCTTCATGTTTAGAGTTTCAGTATTTATTTATTATTTTTAATGTCTTCTCATATGAGTATTTTTCTCCGGTTTGGTTTCAGCACGCACATGCACACTCATCAGGCTTCTTCATCACTCAGGATTCCTCCTTCGGTAACCTTATACTGCCTGTGTTACCAAGACTCGACCCGGAGTCTTGATCAGTTTTGATCAAATATGCTACTCTGACATGGACTTGCTAGATGACTTTAATTTTTCATGAATTCCTTTTTTTGTGTGTGTGTGGTGGTCTATTTTTTCACGATTTTACATAAAATGAAGAAAATTTAACCATTATTGTGTTGTCATTTTTATAATGTGATATATACAGTATAAGATGATAGGATGTCCTACCTGCCTCTCAACATATGTATTTCTATACCTCTGCACAGACATCACACGTCATCCGCGTATTCAGCAAGGTAATGCAGAGTTGTAGACGCAGTCACCGAGCACCGCAAATGAATAGCAGCTGCCTTTTACGGTTTCTTCTGAACCAAAACAACAAGCTAATGCTTTGTTCACGCCATTTCATAACTGTAATTACGAGACAGCAACCCGTGACGTTATATCCAGAGCTGTTCACATCCTCAGACACAGATTTATGCATTTCTATGTCAACACTATCAAATGAATCTGCAGCAGTCAGTTGGTACAACTAAAGCTCTGTAAGATGTCTACATTCATTATTATAATATGTGTTTTGAGGCATGAGGTAATTTAACGCTGTCTCATCTCGTGACGCTTTGAAAGCTAGCTTGCTACTGCTAGCCTTTCTGAAATTGCCTACCCTACCTTAAAGTAAAAGACTTTTCTTCCCTATTGGCATGTATATCAGAAAGAGAAATCTTCTCAAACATGAACAAATGTTGGACGGGGCTTGATTTTGTCCATGGGGAAATGATTGGATGGTTGTGGTTTGCTATTCAAACTCATTTGAGTGGCAGGTTGCTCCGCCCTCACGCCAGTAAACGTGTCATCGGAGAAGAGACGATGTCACTGCAAGAGGAAGGGGAACTTATTTTGATTAAAGATTATGAGCCACATGAATAAAAAAAAGGTGTACATGGATTAATCATTTATAATAAATATGGCGATATTCCATAAAAAACAAGAATTGTCCATTTTAATTTCGTGGTGACTTAAACTGAGAGGTGAGATAAAAACAGAAAAAAAGAAAAAATATGACTACTTATTTTACAGGTATGCTTTATTCGTGGTAGTATGTGTTTCTCAGCTGAATTCTTTCATGCCTCAAACACCTTAATTTGTAACCATTTCAGTTCATAAGCTAAAATCATAATATATCAGGCACATATGTTGAACAGGCACATATCTGTAATATATCTAACACATACCGTATCTAACAATGTAACATCTGATAAGTGCTTTCTATTTAAGAGAACAGCTACACAAACACAGAACATTTCCAAGACAGGAATTAATGAAGGATAGCAGGATTAGTTCCACTACATTCATGTCTACAACATGTACGGAATACATTTTAAATTAATCGTCAAACTCGTAACTTTTGCCATACACAGTAAAAACATCAAAATTGGCAGCCAAAAATGCATTTGTAATGTAGTTGACTTAATACTGAATAATGAATATTTTACATTGCACATAGTAAGACAGCTCTGTTTACAATATAATCATGACAAATGGACAATTTTATACATAGTTTCATAGACATTGACAGAAACGACAATTAAGACTTCGCTTCCCTAATAGAACAGAGCATTGAGACATAAAGCAAGATGGCCTACTCAGTCATACAATTTAATTTAAAGCTGCCGTGTGTTCATCAATGTTAAAATACTAACTCCTATCCCAGATTAATGTGCCGTTTATAGATTATATTTCTGGGAAGTGTAATCACAGTGGTTCTGTGGCCCTTTCCTTGGTTGATTTGAGCCATACCTAGAGAGAGATATCCATTAGCATTACCAATTTTCCAAATGCCAGTTACTCAGCTGGTGCAAGTATGGACATATGTAACTTGAATTCCATCATCTTTGCACATGGACACTCAGTTATGGATACAGATTTTTTTTTCCTGATCCAATCATCTGAGCAACAAATGCCATGTGATTAATAACTCTAAAGCCTCTGGAAAATTACATTGTGACAAGCTGACAACACTGACTGGCTGATGGAGCCACAAGTAACTATCCTGAGCAGTGAGTCAAAGGCAGCAGATGGGGGCCAATAAGAGTCCATTTGAGGCTTTGAAGAAACCTCCAAAAAAAAAGTCACTTTGCAAAGACAGCTAATCTTAAAGGAAAAAAGTTAAAAATGGCACTTCATTCAGAAAAGATTGGCAACCCCTGGTTTAGACTGATCTGACAGGAGGGGCTAACTGAACCCTCCCAATCATCTGATCATTGACTCCTTAGTTTGAGCAATATAACACATTATAACACACACTAGCTCAACGAATGGTGTGCATTTGGAGTGGGAACAACTCTTTGTCCAAAAAAATGGAAGACGGAAGTGTTTGAGAAAATAGTTTGGAAACAGCCGATCCGTTTGATGCTATAAGTGGCTCAAAAGTTACTCTTCAGCTTTAAGCAGAGTCAGTAGAGTCAAAAGAACCAGCAATGACAAAATTGGTGCTGCCAGGATGGGAACTCCCTGACTGTGCGGCTTGTTGCCTAAGGTCATTGCAGATCAAAACTAACTGATTGCTCTGGGCCTCGGACAAGGAGCTGCAACTCTGGTAAACACTGAAATTGGTCTTTCTCCCTGGAATGTTGCCTTTTTCACACATGGTCTTCACCATCTTTGCTAATTTGTTCTTTCCCAGAGCTTGGCAGTTGTACCAGTGCAGGGCGGCTAGGTTGACCACAGGCTTGATGGACAGATAAAAGGGGGCATCTTCAAAGAGCATTGCTTGAGGTCTGCGCTGAGCGAAGTCCTTGTAGTCCTGCACCGGGCAGGTTTGAGGAGCGTGTGGGGTAGCGTAGATGCGAAACTCCGTCGTGGACCTTCTGTTTCTGGCATTTGGGTCACTAAAATCCTGGTAGGTCCACTCCAGACACTCTAGTCCTGTTTCTGTGGTGAGCAAGCGCACATCACCCCATTTGAGAGTGGAGCTATGGAAGCCTGTGCAGTGGCCAAAAGCCTTGGTGTTGTTGAGCCACACCAGGTTGAGTAGACCCTCCGGGTTGAAGCGACTCAGGAGCCCCCGTTTCCTTAGGAGCAACTCGTCAGCAAGGGTCAGCTTCATTGACTTGTGGGGTTTGTTGCCTTTCCCTTTGAACTTGAGCTCCAACTGCTTTTGCTTGAGGGCATCTTGAGATCTCTGAAACTCCCGGTCTCTTGTAATGCTGTAGGCGTAGCGATGCTCCTTCAGATAGCGTTCCAGGCCACACTGATAGTTGGCTAGGCTGTTGGGCTCATACTCCGAGCCATCCCTTTGGCGAGCATCTACAAAGAAGGAGGCCAAGTAGATGTCCAACTCATGGCAGGGGATGAAGTATATCTCTCTGGTCTCGGTTGGATACTTAGAAACCAGGAAGTCCCGAAAGTTGCGAAGAGCTGTTTGAGTGCTGCGAATGGTCTTCTCGTTCTGTTCTCGGTATGCTCTCTCATCCATGTCTGCTGAAAAGGAAGAAGGTAGTGTTTTCATATGTCAATAACTTCATTGCTTTGAATTACCCAATGGACCTTGGACTAAAAAGGTGGGATATTTGACATGAATGGAAATGTATTTCTGTCGCTCTGTGAGGGATACACATACAGTTACTAGTGAGACCATTACTGGCTAGATCAATACTTGTCTAAGGTGTTGTCCAGAGATTTTTTCCAATGGATTTTTTTTTTGAAAGGCCAGGTTTTTGAAGGCTTTTGAAGTTTTGAAGATTTTCACGGTACAATCCATTAAATGGATTGTACACTTCTATCTCTCCAGCTTGACTAGTGCAAATCCAAGCACTTACACAGATACACACGGCGTTTGAAAAGACATATATATCTGTGATTGGCTACAATGATCAACACTTCAAAAACATGTTGTCTTCACTGAGTGCTTACAAAGATACACAAGGGAGCGTTTGAAAGCAGGCGTCTTATCAGCGGAACCCTAATATTTCCACTGATAGACGCCTGCTTTCAAGCGCTTCCTTGTGTATCTTTGTAAGCGCTCAGTGAAGACCACATGTTTTTGAAGTGTTGATCATTGTAGCCAATCACAGATATATATGTTGAGCTCGTGAACACAATGGCCAATCAGAGGTGTTTAAGAATCCGTTCAACAGCGCTCAAAATGCTAGAGGGAAACTCAGGTATCGTTACATTTTTTATATTTCACTGGGTACCAAAGTCGGTACTTTTGACTACACTAATTTGTCCCATATAAAAAATGAGGTCCTTTGTTGATAGCAAACCGCAAATCTGCTCAGGTAATGTCCAATCTTTAGGAAAAGATTTCTAATCCCAGATTCTGTATTGATTGTATTGCTTTTTGAGTTATCGCTTATCAACAATGGCAAAATAATTTTCTCAACAAAAATACACAAGCATCAAAAGGGGGTTTAAGTGGTGATTTTCCATTTATTTTTCACAATAACAGTCATTGAACGCATTGGTTCATACAATGCAGTGTAAGATCATTAAGCACTTATTTTTCACAGTCTACACCTTGACAATCTTTTTACATGACACTAATCTGGTATTCAGAGAGGAAGATGTGTCGTGTCAGAAAGTACAAACATACACTGTAGTTTGTGATTGAATTAAGCATGCAGTCATAAAATTATTATTATCATTATTTACCTAATGTTTAAGACTGAAGTAAATACTGGTCAGGCAATCTGATACTAATACAATGCATACAAAACAATTATTTAATTTCATTTAAAAGCCAAATTGGCCAAGAACAAATAAAACAACTGATTCAAAGTTTTAAACAAGTGTGCTGCCATAAATCGCTCACTGTGTTACGGATCATGGCAAAAGAGGAAAAAAGAAGAACAAGGCCGAAACGTGATGGTTAAAACCAAAGTGTTCACTTCGAGTGGTCCTCATGTCCACTGTAAATCAGATAAGGTAATTTTTTTTATTTTTATTTGCTGACAATTGGTAGAAGTTCCCCCTTTGCTTTCATACTTTTAATCTTGGCTTTGATGCTGTCATCCATGGCCTGTCGGCATCTGACTGCATAGTGGGCCAACGTTTCCTCCTTCTCATCCCATGGAGGCAGAGCGTGGAAGACTTCAGGGGCCGCCAAGCTGAGTTCAGCAATGGCTGCTGTCCTGGAAATTGTATTACGGTCTACACCTACTCTGTCAAAAGCCACTTTCATGGATACACTACGTCGAAACTCTTGCAGTGCAGCCATATATCGAGCAATCACACCCACAACGTTTTTCACTGAAAAATAATAACATCATTCTTTAGTGAAACGAAATTTTACTTGAATGACAATCAAAATCTAGCATCATTATTCATTATCTAGAACAGGGGTCCACTTTCCTGAAGGGTTTACCTCCAACCTCCATCAAACTCATCTGCCTATAACTTTCTAGGGCTGCGTTTATGTCCAATTTTTTATGCCCTTCCCTCACCATCTTCCCTTCGTCTCGTTCACTCGGATTTACATCACTGCTTACGTTGCACAAGTGCCTGCTACTGGCAGAACCCTTGCAATGTGTTTAAATGGAGCCCTAAACCCTTGATCACTGGAATCCGCTATGAAGCTGATTTATTATTTTCAGGTTTTTTCATTACGAATTTGTTTTAGGCACCATTCTATAGGCCTGTATGCTTGGGCTTTTGGAGAAAATATAATAAACTACACAAGCAAAAATGATAAGAATACAATAAACTATAACAATTAGCTTAAGGTAGCTACCAATTATTAAGCCGTTGAATGTCAAAATAACCAATTGCATTGTGGTCTTTGGATCTGCCTGAAGTGTACACGTTGAGTAGACTCGCTCCCTCTGTCAAAATCGAGGGGTCGAGGTTCTGTGCAAATAAGCTTCCCTAGCCCACTTGACAAAGTCAAACGCACTTCAAAATTGTGGTGGGGATTCCTCTAAGCGGAAGTGGTGGTGTTAAACGCAGCCTAGTGATCCTTAAGACATTGGTTAGCTTGTTCAGGTGTGTTTGATTAGGGTTGGAGCAAAACTCTGCAGGAAAGTGGATCTTGAGGGGACAGAGTCCAGAACCCCGGCTCTAGATGTTTGAGTTAAAAGTTCAAATTTAGCTAAACTTTGGACCCAAATCCTTACTTCGGACACGCGTGTTCTCGCCATCTCTGCTTCTCTTTGATGAAATCTTGATGGTCCTCTGCCTGTCCAGTGGGTGCAACTCCACTTCCTCAAAGGAGTCGAAGAGTGCTGGAGAGTCAAACGGAGCGCCCTCTTCAGGAATGGAGGTAATTATCTGATGCGAGCTGCCTGCCTCCATTTGACTTGACGAAAGTGTCCTTCTTTTATCTGCCAGTCAGAGAAAACAAGACCGTTCTTATCCAAATCACAACCTACATACTGTTCTCCATGCCTCCCTTCATATCATATAAAATTGTTATTCTCTAGATCAGTGGTTCTCAAACCTGTCCTAGGGACCCCTCGCCACTGCACATTTTGCATGTCTCCCTCACCTAACACACCTGATTCAACTTATCAGCTCATTAGTACAGGCTGCAAGACTTGAATTAGGTGTGTCTGATGAGGGAGACACAAAATGTGCAGTGGTGAGGGGTCCCTAGGACAGGTTTGAGAACCACTGCTCTAGATTGTAAGGAATAGTCACCTGGGCGTAGTTGTTCTTGCAGGAAGTCACAGATGAGCTCAGCCTTCTTAGTGAGTTCCTGTTGCAGAAGCTCTTTGTCTTGTTTCAGGCTGCTGATGGTTTCACCCATCAACTCACCTTTGCTTCTTTCAGCCTGTAGTAGTGCTTTCAGTCTCTCTATTTCATACACAGCTGGAGATACTGTTTGAGATAGAAACAAAGCTTTACCTCAGGAGTTCCCACTACCACTGGAAAGATATATCTAAATGTTGTTGTTTTTTGGTGCTAATCTGAGAAGTCATCTGAAATCTGATTTAAAAAAAGAAGAAAAGAAATACTTATCATAGGCAATAATATAAATTATATGCATGGGAATTAAAAGCAGAAAACAGAATAGAAATACGTGGCTGGTGGTGAACATTTAGGGCTGCCAGATGATTCGAAATTTTAATTGAATTAATTATGTGTTGATCAATTAGTCAAATGAATCTCTATTAATTACATTTATCCACAACAATTAAGTTTATCTGTGGTTGACCTTGGAGCCATTTACAAAAAGGACATTTTTTTATTCCATCTGCAATGTCTGTCAGTCATATTTAATGTGGCATCTTGCTGTTAACATTATGATTGTTGATTTTTAGCTTCTTGATTTTCTGCACTCTAGCATACAGTAAGTTATATTATAGGCAACTCTTGCTATTTTTAACACCACAGGGCCATTTGGCATATCAAGTAAATTTATATTGCGTATATTCTGAATTATTATTATTTTTTTATCATAGCACAAAGATGGAGATGCTTAGCATGATTAATGGAAAAGGATCTTTTCATCTCGTTTGGCTTGACAGAGGTCCGAAACATATTTTTAATATAGTAATTCAGAACACTTCTCTTTCCTTTCACTGTTGGGAAAAGTTAATTTTAAAAGCAACGTTACTAACTTTACTACAATATAACTTTACTAAAAAAGTAACTACTTGCATTACTTAGTTACTTTTTATGGAAAGTAATCCAACTTGATGTTACTTAATCATAGTTATCCTCAGATATTTTGTTGTAAATTTTAAAGTAGTTACTAGTAGTTACTAGTTACTTGAAAAAGTAATCTGATTACATATCCTGCATTACTTGCAATGCGTTTCCCCGAACACGGTTTCCAGTAAAACTTACTCTGATTGATTGCCGTGTCACATCTGGAAATGTGATCCATTTATCATTACTTTTGTTGTCACTTGATGATAACTGCCCTTTTAGGCGGGGAAGATTTCTTTGTCTTTGGTTGTGGTTGGTTTAAACTAAGATCATCTTCTTTAAATGTCTTTACTTTTAGTACGCTTATTTTTGCTACTTCTACCATGACCTCTTCAAATCTAATTATTATGTGATAACATTAAAAAGCATAATTTCTAATAGGAAAAAGACTACACCACCTCAAATGAATGCCACTGATACAGACAGGTAAAAGCGAAATTAAGATATCAAATACTCTGAATTAATAAGCAGTCAATAAAAAAAATCCTACCAAAGATGACATGCAAAGAAAAAAAAGCTAAATTGCAGCAATTCATTCAAAGGCAAAAATGGATCACAGACATCATTTGGTCATTGATTTTATTGTAACGCATCATAAAATGACAAATAAGACCACTTAAGACACACCAGGATGATTGAGTATTTACACACTTGAAAATAAACATGTCATCAGTCTTTGTAGAAGTGCTAAAATAAGGACAAGTTCAGCAGTTTTGAGAGTTTTAAAACTGGTCCAGTGAAGACTTCCTAACCATTACGAAAAGATTGAACTTTCATAACCATACTAAATGCTAAAGTCAATTTTTTCTTTTATATTAAACATTTGTGGACAATGTGATATACCGGTAACGAACCAAGGATCATTAAAAAAACATAATACTTGGTAGTGAAAAGTGATCAAACATACTGAGCCTTTTAATGTTTTAAAGTCTGCTTTACTAATACCATCCGAACAATTTCATTATATATCAGAAGTTTGTGAGCCCTTGAGTGACCTTTTCACTATAGACTCATTTCAGCACCTCACAGACAGCAAGACATTTTTTGGAATATCTTTAACACGGGAATTGTTAATTGTATGTTTGTTTATACTGAATAAACCAATCTCACATTTCTGGCAGTAATTTTATATGCTAAGTGCCCTATCCACCTTATTTGTGGAGTAATAGTGGCCGTGGCCATTTGTGAATTGAATGTGTCGAGGGGCTTCCGGTTATTTTAGGCTGTACATAACAGCTCGTTATTCTACTTTTATATTGCAAAACAGGTATTACTTACCATATAATGTTAAAGGGGCTATATGTAGAATTCCGAAACCCTTGTAATTAGCGACACCGGTGACAGTTAAGTGAACTGCAGCCAGCAACTTACAGCTTTGGCTCGTCCTCGCTCTCCTGCACACGTGACGTACAAGAGACTGAACGTGATTCAATGCCTCTCATTAACAAAATAAACACACAACAAAAATGACAGCGGTGGGAAAAAAGCAGTTAAGAGAGCATCTGATCATAGGAATGTGGATATTTTTGCACCAGTTCTGCAAAACACCGGCTATCAAACTATCATAACAGTGTCACTTTAAAGTATATTTGAGACTATAGACTATCTAGATGTGGCTATGTGAGACTATAGTTTAAATTAATCCCTTTTCTTTGCATGACACATTGACATTACAGTACAGAATAGCTCTTTCGCCATTATCCCGAACTAGAGCATTTAAATTCATGTGTCATTGAACGGAAGAGAGGCTCTCGGGAGCGTAAACGTCACATACTTTGGATTTTCTAAGAAAAAACGTCCCGAGTCCTTCAAATAAAAAATGAGTCCACAGGCTTTCATAGACAACCTATGAAGTCGGGGAAGGTCTAGTTTTTTGAATTTCTTTACAAGGTGTTCACACATTGGCAATAAAAAAGGGATATATTCTTTCATATAGCCTCTTTAATGTATAAACGTAATTATAAACACACTGGTTTGTGGCGCAAATAGTTTTATTGTTTACTGCACATCGAAAAATAAGGTGGATAGGATATCACCTAGGTAAAAATGAAAAGTGTACGAATCATATGGAGTAATAAAAACTTTGTGGGATGGTTAAAATCTTTAAAATCAATTTCCTCTCAGTCATGCACAAGCATGTAAAGAAGCTATCCTCAATTTAGTGGGATGCTGATTGACAAATCAGAGCAGCAGAGGAAAAAGGAAGAAAAAGGCAATACAATTGTTTAAGGTGGTTTTGATATGGTAATAATTCACATTGTAATATTTAAAGATATCAGGTACGAGTAAAAACCATCAAAATGGTTTGACAAAGCTTGTTTTGATTGTTACAATGCTACATGACTAACATGAATAAGCACTAGACTATTCTAAGGTTATTTTAAAAGGTTATAAACAGGGTTTGTGCTGACTAAAGTCAATAGTCAGTAACTATCACAGTATAGATAATGTTGGTTTTGCTGAAACGAAAGAAATGGAAATAGTTCATTTGTCTGACCGTGAATCTTTCATCTCTTAGTGCTGTAGCTGAACTGAATCACCTTTTAACGATTCCACACGTAATCGTTCATATCCAAGACACCGATCGGCAGCTTCCATTCAATCACTGGGCAAAACAGTGTTTCCTTAAAACGGTATGTATAATAAAAAGCATTTGCCCTTTGAATGGAAATTTTTGGGTTTCAGCAATTAGATATAGGAAGGGTCATTTTTGCCTGAAGATTGTTCGTCACAAAAAATAAAGGACTCTTGAGAAGATTCTTGCTTCTTTTTCTGGCCGATTCGAAGTCTGCATTTATTAATACAGGCCTTCTTCAGCTTAGATGATTCCACAGGTGTCCATCCGTCTATAGTAGAACAACGCAGAACATATGCTGCGAGAGAAAATGAAAATACATACATTCTGAATTAAAAACATTAAGGAATTAAAATTTAGGAAGTTAGAAAAAACAAACGGTGGATTAATGAAAGCTCAGAGACCACTCAAATTTCATATGTATTATATAATGAAAAATAAAAATATAATTATGTAAATATTACTGTTAATAGTGATTGTGCATTGTTATATCATGCAAAAATAATACATGTTTCCTTCATTGTTTAGGGGGAAACAGTGTAGAACATCCTTGATTATTTGTCTGAAACATTTTAAATCTACTACATGTTCTGAAAAAAAAAACTCCCATCATAAGCCATTCAGAGCAAACAGGCATAAATATAAATATCAGCAAAAGGGTGAAGACTTTTAGCTGAAGTATTATAAAAACGTTTGGGATAAGTCTCTTATTCTCACCAATGCTGCATTGATTTGAACAAAAATACAGTAAATTATAGAATAAAAACAGTAATATTGTGAAATATTTTCACTACATAAAAAAATTTTTTCAATGCAAATATACACTCACCTAAAGGATTATTAGGAACACCTGTTCAATTTCTCATTAATGCAATTATCTAATCAACTAATAACATGGCAGTTGCTTCAATGCATTTAGGGGTGTGGTCCTGGTCAAGACAATCTCCTGAACTCCAAACTGAATGTCAGAATGGTAAAGAAAGGTCATTTAAGCAATTTTGAGCGTGGCATGGTTGTTGGTGCCAGACGGGCCGGTCTGAGTATTTCACAATCTGCTCAGTTACTGGGATTTTCACGCACAACCATTTCTAGGGTTTACAAAGAATGGTGTGAAAAGGGAAAAACATCCAGTATGCGGCAGTCCTGTGGGCGAAAATGCCTTGTTGATGCTAGAGGTCAGAGGAGAATGGGCCGACTGATTCAAGCTGATAGAAGAGCAACTTTGACTGAAATAACCACTCGTTACAACGGAGGTACGCAGCAAAGCATTTGTGAACCCACAACACGCACAACCTTGAGGCGGATGGGCTACAACAGCAGAAGACCCCACCGGGTACCGCTCATCTCCACTACAAATAGGAAAAAGAGGCTACAATTTGCAAGAGCACACCAAAATTGGACAGTTGAAGACTGGAAAAATGTTGCCTGGTCTGATGAGTCTCAATTTCTGTTGAGACATTCAGATGGTAGAGTCAGAATTAGGCGTAAACAGAATGAGAACATGGATCCATCATGCCTTGTTACCACTGTGCAGGCTGGTGGTGGTGGTGTAAAGGTGTGGGGGATGTTTTCTTGGCACACTTTAGGCCCATTAGTGCCAATTGGGCATCGTTTAAATGCCACGGCCTACCTGTGCATTGTTTCTGACCATGTCCATCCCTTTATGGCCACCATGTACCCATCCTCTGATGGCTACTTCCAGCAGGATAATGCACCATGTCAAAAAGATCGAATCATTTTTAAATTGGTTTCTTGAATATGACAATGAGTTCACTGTACTAAAATGGCCCCCACAGTCACCAGATCTCAACCCAATAGAGCATCTTTGGGATGTGGTGGAACGGGAGCTTCTTGCCCTGGATGTGCATCCCACAAATCTCCATCAACTGCAAGATGCTATCCTATCAATATGGGACAACATTTCTAATGAATGCTTTCAGCACCTTTTTGAATCAATGCCACGTAGAATTAAGGCAGTTCTGAAGGCGAAAGGGGGTCAAACAGTATTAGTATGGTGTTCCTAATAATCCTTTAAGTGAGTGTATGTTCAAATGTAATTTATTCCTGTTATCAAAGCTTCATTTTCAGCATCATCACTGCAGTCTTCAGTGTCACATGATCCTTCAGAAATTATTCTAATATGCTGATTTGATGCTAAGAACATTTCTGATTATTATAAACCGTTTATGCTGCTTAATATTTTCGGTTGAAACTGTGATATGTTTAATTTTTTCTGGATTTCTTTTTTGTAATGTAAATGTCTTTGTCACTTTTGATTAACTTCATTTAAAAAATAAAAACAAAACTTTTGAGCCCTAAATTGTCAAGTAAGAGTGTCCCATTTCAAATACTCACACATAATCCCATCCACTCTTCTTCTGTCCAGGATCTTTTTGCCGTCAGGTACTTTTCCCCTCTTCCCAAAAGCGACGGCACCGTTAAGGTCCTCCTCGCTGAAGAAGTGCTCGAACAGCAGGTGGAAGAGTCTCATGCTGTCCTGCCGTGACTCCTGAAGCATGGAGGCCAGTTTGTAGTGTGGCAGGAAGAGTCCGCTCCCCGGAAACAGCTCCTGCTCTCCCAGTCTGGCCGGACTGGACAGAGGCATCTGCGTTCGCTCGTGAAACACCAGGATCCGATCAATGACTGTCTGCAGGTTTTGTAGGGTTATAGTGTCTGCAATTTAATAAAAAGAATTGACCTATTGACATAACTGATGGTGCATCAATCACAATTACATTCAACTGATATAGTTGAGGTTGTTTTTTATCGGGCTGCTAGCTCACCTATGCCTGTTATAAACTCTTCCAGGTGTTTTCTCTCTTCAAAATACCTCTCACTGTTTGGACTGAGATCTGACGTGCAGAACTGCTCTTCTGAACTGTGTGCAGCAGGAACCAGATGCTCTGTAATACATCAAATAAGCGTTTAGAAGCGGATGAAGTTTCCTCTCGACCCGATATTGCAATCAAGTGGCAGAAACACAACGCTTCAAACCAAACGCATTTCCCACACAACATCGCAGTAAAGGACTGGTCTGTACTTCAGTTCATAAAATCGGCAAGTCCACAGACAATCAAGGCATTTTCATCAGAGACATTTTATTTTATTTGCCATGATGCAAAGTTTCCTCCAAATTAATTTGCCTCATGCAAATTCATCCATTATAAAAATCAATACAGAGGAAAAATACTACTAGAGTAGAGTGAATTTCACAAAACCTGTCAATAGGAATCTGCGCTCAAAGAACCAATGTGACATTAATTTCATGAAAAATAAGCACATTTCCCTCCCAAATTCTCAGATCTTTTTTCTAACAATTCTCAAAAAAAAAAAAAATTCTCATTACCCAAAAGCAATTACACAGTAATGTTTTACCGAATTAAATAAAAAACATTTATTTTGGTAATATGTTTTTTTAACAATCAAAAATTCAATCCAGTACAACAAATACTACCATAATATAAATGCATTATATGTATATATAGATATATATAAATGTATATGTATTTTTTAATTAAGTCCCGAGAATGGGATTTTTTGTAACACTTAAATAAGAGTGTTTGTGCTTAATTCTCATGAAAATGTCACATTGCAACAGAAAAAAAACAAACAAAAAAAACATTGAGGTTCTTATAAAATAGTTTATGCGAAATACAATTTCTTAATTGTTTTAATTTTGGGTAAATATGAGTAGAACATGTTATTATAGGGTTTCAAGGGATTTAACCGTTAATATAGTTATATAATATAAAAAAGCAATACTTTTAGATCAGAAGTTCTTGGACAAAAAACTAACCATGAAGGGCTTTCAAAATCACAGCATAATCCATCTTCTCGTGTGAACCTGTAAACAGAATAAAATTATAGTTTGTCCGCAGAAAAAGAGATATGAATATTATATTTTAAGCATTTTAATGCATGCTTTTGATAAAACACATAATCACATGACACTTTAACAACATTAAATCTACTGACATCCATTTCCTCTCAGTAAAGAGAGAAAGTGTCAAGAAAACTCACCTGTTATTTTCGTTCGGTTTATTTGTAGTTAAAGAAATAACAGCGTCATCCATTTCCATCTGGACTGAAATGTCAAATATCCCCAGAGTCTCTTGGGAAAACAGCTTAATGCCTTATTGCAGAATGGGAGAGGACGCGATCTGATTAACTAGCTTACTAATACCAAATAACTGCCTGTGTGAGATTGAATTCATTTATAATACCATGTAGAGATACCCACTTCCCCGAAAAATGGGATTTTATCATAAAATTTAGCTACTCAGTATGAAGCACTAATCTAGAATTTGTATTTACATAAAAATAAAAAAAAACTCTGACATTGAGGAAAAAAATAGAATATTGTTTATAGAGATATAGTGATAAAGATTTAATCACAAATATGAGAAAGTGACAACTGCTCTTGTTTTCTTGTTATTTTGGGGCACAGGCCTTAAGCCCCGTTCACACCGCCAGCGACACGCAGCGACAAAGCGACATGATCCCATTCATTTCAATGGAGCGCTGGCGACTTCCGGCGACACGAGCGACATCGACCGTTGGCGACAGAATGTGGGCGTGTCAAGTGACAAGAGACAAGCGACAAAAGTTGAGAAATTTCAACTTTATGCAAATGAGAAGCGATTTTCGCGAGCGACAACCAATAGGAAAGCCTTGAGTGCAGGGAAGACAGAAGAGTTCGAGGATGATATGGATTAGGGATGGGACGGTATGAAAATTTCATATCACGATTATAGTGACCAAAATTATCGTGATTATCGATATTATCACGGTTTTGTTATAACAAGATGAAATTGTTCAAAAAGAACTGATGCTCACACTGAAAACATTTCAACAAGTTTTATATTTAAAAATCAACAAACAGCAAATAAAACAAACAGCTCTATGCACATTTTAAAATATTATCATCTCTTAAATGTGACTCTTGTTACCCCAATATTGCGTTCGTTGCACTGGCTGCCAGTTTGTTATAGAGTTGATTTTAAAATTCTGCTTTTGTTTTTAAAGCCATTAACAAATTGGCTCCAAACTATCTCTCTGATCTTTTGAAATTAAAAGACTGTTAGATCATTGAGGTCATCTCAACAAAGATTGTTGATGGTTCCAAGATCAAGACTGAAGACGAGAGGTGACCGTGCATTTTCTGTTGTTGGTCCAAAACTGTGGAATAGTCTTCCTGTATCTTTAAGACTAATATCCACAGAGTCTGTTTTTAAATGTAAGTTAAAAACCTACCTGTTTTCACTGGCTTACAATTGTCCTTGATTTTTAATGTTGAATTGTTAAATTGGTGTTCCTGATGTAAACTCCCTTTATCATTTGCTTTGCGTTCGGTCTTGTTTTTAAGATATCTATTCTGTTGTACAGCACAATGGCCAACTACTGTTGCTTTTATTGTAAATAAAAGCAACAGCAATAAAATAAAATCTATATAAATAAAAGTTGATTGATTGATTGATTGATTGACTTTTAATAGTCTTGTTTGAACTTGTTCATTCATCTTTGGCTCAAAGCCACTTGACGCAAACTTTTCTTTCGCGGAAGCTTCACGTTTATTTCAAGTGAGCGAGATAAAATATTTCAACTCAAAACAACATTTTGTGCCCAATTATTTCCCAGACGAAGTTTTGGTATTGAGGTGAAAGTTAAATTGCCTTGCGTTCGCTATACAACAATTTTATACAATTTTAGCCCGATTTTGGCACGATCCGTTAGACGTAGGGTGTCGTGGGGATTCGTAAACGACAACGGGCGTCGGGACGCAAGATTCGATCGTATCATCTCGTATAGTGTGTCATAGTGGGCGACAACCTACGTTGCGTCTGCGATGCTTCACGACATCACGACAAAAAGACTAGCATGTTTAATTTTTTTAACAGTCGTCCACGACGGGTTCCGTCGCATGTATGAGGTTGACCAATGATGTGTTGGCCATGTATGTTTGAATGAACGAGTGTGTGTGTGTGTGTGTGTGTGTCTGTGTGTGTGTGACAGATTTTTACTTGTACTACTGGCTAAAAGTAAAAACATATAAGAAAACAATATTTTACATCAAGTTCTCTTTGGAGGATTGACAGTCCATACTGTCCTCTTTGAGCAATCCAGGAACGTGTCCATGGTCGGGTTTTCTTTCTTGTTTTACGTTTTTTTCTGAACACAGGACAGCCAATACAACACTCACCGCTTCATCCATTGTTTGTTTACGTTCGTTTCACGTTACGTTAGTTTCCGGAAGTCACTCGCTACTAGTTTCGCCTTCTTGATGACATCACGCGCGTCGTTAAAGACGGCACGTCTTTGACCGGTTAGGAAGCAACGTGTAGTCTGACATGTTTCTTGTCCTCGACGCGACAAGATTTTAGGAGTCAAAATCGCGTAATCTGACACTGACTATCGTAACAGACAAAAAAAATTGTGTAATCTGAACCAGGCATAAGTTTCCCTCAGGACTTTTGTAAAAAGCCAAAATACGACCACACCTGAGATTTGGTCCTCTTAAAAGGCTGAAAATCTCCCGAGCTCGGTCACTGCCTTCCGCCATTCCTTCTCGAATATAAAAAACAACTACATTGCGTTGCATTATACTTTTGATGGCTGAACAGGATTTATGTTATTAAAATCGCAATAATCAAACACGGTTTTAATGATAATTACATTTTAAACGATAATACTAACCGTCAGTACATTTTATCGTGGTTTATAGTGAAACCGGTAATCGTCCCATCCCTAATATGGATATAATAAAATTATGCATGGAAAATAAACTGTCGACATTCTCAGTGAGTTTAATTCATACATTTATAGTTCGAGTGGTGTAATTTTATGATGCAAGTTTAGTACTCCTGCAGTTCATTTTACAGTTTCCCCTGCATTGTGTTGACTATTAGGGACAAGAAAATTGATTATTTGTCAAATTCGAATGACGTTTTAGTAATTTATGACAGTATGAGTGAGTTTAATTTGTTGATTGATCGATCGTTAATCTAGTAAACTATTTAATCCACTGAACACTGCTGTGGTAATATAAAAACACTCTCCCAACAGCATATACTGTTTCTTTTGAGCCTAATTCCTAGTCAAATTAAAATTGTATAGTTGTATGGAAGTAAAATAATGCCAAATGTTTTTGAAACAAGCGGTTTTCGGTCCATTTTATTTCGCTTTGCAAATTCGCTTCCACAAATTCAGTGGTTAAAATTCGAAAGTAAATTCAACGTTGACGTCCAGGAACTGCAGGAAAAGCAGTAGATTACCGAGCATAATCTCCATCTGCTGTTAGTCTACCTCACCAGCAGGGGGTGCAAGCACGTGTTGTTGACGAAGACCACAGCAACAGTTAGAGCAAGCCATTCATTCATAAAAGCTCATTTACAACAATTGAGCATGCATTAAGTTTTTTGTGATGATTATCTGGGTCAGTATATATGCGGAAAAGATGATAAAGGCACAAAAGCTGTTTTTATGTTTCATTCATTAACTTCATTGTTACTTTCCCTGTGTAGCCTTGCATGTTATCAACTTTTTCTACCATGAACGGGATTATAATAGGTTTCCCTCAATTCCTCATCAGACACAAGGATTCCCCTTCCATCAGGACAAAACGCTTAACGTATCTTAATGGACTAATACAGTGATATAAAAGATCAAACTCGCCCCTTATTGGGGAAGTATGCCTACATACATGTTAATATTCCTACGTACATGATTAATCTGGGAAGGGTCATAGCACTTTCATAATGTTGTCCTATATTGTTAGTTTAACTGTAACTTAAGTCGCTTTGGATAAAAGCGTCTGCTAAACGACTAAATGTAAAATTGGCTTGACATTCGCACATTTAGGGACCGTCTCTAAAGTAACATTGGTAGTCCTATAGGCCTAAACTTTTCTAACTTCAATTTATTTGAATTAATTGCGCAATATGCCTGACACCTACATGAACACTTTACAGTTGGTTTTATGACTGCAAGTAGTTCTCTTCAAATGCTATTGAAGTTAGAAACGTGTATACCAATGTCGTAACTTTAGAGACGGTCCCTAAATGTCCAATGTCAAGCCAACTTATGCCAGTATCACTGCGAAACGCTCAGCTTTAAACTTTGTGCGTTAAATTCATATTCTGAGTCCTTCTGCTTGCCTGCGAGTTTGGTCTTCTATATCACTATATTAGTCCATTAAGCTACGTTAAGCGTTTTATATGTCCAGCAGGGGAATCCTGACGTATTAAGGGAAACCCTTGCCTACTGCATGCAGCACAATCGCCACAATATAAGGTCGAGGCATCTAAACAACCAATAGATATGTCAAACTCAAATGTAACATTGGATCTGTATACATCCGCATCGGGGGAATAACATTATAATCTCGTTCACGGTAGAGATGCATGTAGGCTACACAGGAAAAGTAATCGTGAAGATACTGAATTTCACATAAAACATAATAATCACAGATACACTTACACTGTTGTAAATTAGTTTTTGTGAATGAATGGCTTGCTCTAACTGTTGCTGTGGTCTTCTTCAACAACACGCGCTTGCACCCCCTGCTGGTGAGGTCGACTAACAGCAGATGGAGTAATACTGGTCTACTGGTAATCTACTGCTTTTCCTGCAGTTCCTGGATGTCAACGTTGAATTTACTGTCGAATTTGAACCACTGAATTTGTGGAAGCGAAATAAAATGGACCGAAAACCGCCTGTTTAATATTATAGGTTGTATTTTTAATCAGTTTGAATATTTTATAAGTGAAATATGAAAGGTGAATATGGATTATTGAAATTTTACTAATAAAAATGTGTTTGAAATGTTTTGAATTTCAATATTCACAGCTTAAATATTCAACCATGCTAAATTTCAGCCCATAAAAATGCAAACCCTAAAAATACAACGCATTAAAATACAAGCAGGGTTAATGCAATGCATATTTTTTTCAAGTAGTACAATTCAACAGGCTTTTTGTTTCAAAAACATTTGGCATTATTTTACTTCCATATAGTTGTATCACTTGTGATGGTATTTGGTATAGATATGGCCAGACGTGCAGTCTACCAATAACATTAGAGCGACAGCACTACGAACGCCCACAAGCGACTTCACAGTACAGAGCCGAGCGACATACAGCGACAAAGTCGCTGGCGGTGTGAACGGGGCTTTAAGCTCAAAAAATAATTACGTTTAATGAACAAGACTTCACACTTGTTGTTCGGTTCGTTTGGTTTAAAAAAAAGTAGTCATGTTATCCATAGCGTTCATATTGGCATTTTAACATAGAACCTGAAGGCATAGAGATATTTACTAAACCAGAGCAGGTGAGTGGAGTGGTGCGACTCAATCGCTCACGGCACAAGCGGACGCTCCACTCATGTACCGCTCACCGCTAAAATGAAGTTACTCAAATCCCGCTCTGACATTACATTTCTCTATACTACATTCGACCATAAGTGGACTGCGAAGTGGACTTCACAAGTAAGATTCCAATCCGAAGGGAGCGAACATCACTTCACAGGAAGTGGAGAGCGAAAATCACCCAACTGTCATTGCGCACCGCGTCACCAGTCTGAACCAGAGCCAACCACAGAGCAGCGATGGAGGAGTTTACGTACGCATTTGAGTATTCATAAATATTGTTATTATTATACAAACTACAGTGTTTATGAACAAATTAAAATGTTGAGAAGCAGCTGAGGCACTTTAATTTTTTTATTTTACTTTATATACCTCAGGAATGTTTAAGAAAGCGGACGAGATGAGACCGCTACAATTATTAAGACCATTGATTAATAACAAATTTATACAGTTAACCAAATCAAAATTTATTTTCATATTGAAAGACACTTACAGTACAGCTTCAAATATGTTAATAGTCAATTAAATATACAACTATGTAATTAACTAATAAAACAAATAGACTAATACAATGTTTTGATTACCCTATTATTTATTAGATAGCCTACATACTGTGTTTTGTATATGTATAGGCCTATTATATGGCTTTAATTTTGAAAGTAAAGTAAATTACAAAATTAATTTATGTTTTATCATAATCTGTGCGATCCTTTGTTTGATGATGTTCCAAATGAGCGATTATTGTCAGTGAAGTCTACTTCAACAAGGTGCTTTAAATTCGACAGGGTCTCTACGCAGTTTTCACTGCTCCCTAGTCCCTGAACACTGTATATCAGTTGAAGTGCAGTTCGCTGACAATACTCGCTTATTTGGCTATATATAAACATGGTGTGACTTGACAAGATAGTGCCGAATCGCAGAGCTGGTGCAAAATCATCCACATCGCTATGATCAGATGTTTTCTTAACTGCCGTTTTCTCACCGCCGTTATTTTTGTTATATCTTTATTTTGTTATTGAGAGGAAAGCGCGCAGCACATATTTACATATTTAATTAAACACCGCTCTCAGCAGTGTGAACAGCGCCTGGATGTTCGTTAAAAGTATATCGCTGCAGAGATATTTCCAACTTTACGAAACAAGAACTTAGTTATGAATATATCACTGGATGAATCTTTGCTAACTCAGTTTCTCCACTCTCGCTTTCAATTTCTTCTCCTCCTTCATTCTTAACTTTGATGTAAATAATTTTGTCAAATACATAGGTCTACCTTAAAGGTACACTACGCAACGTTTGGCACACTAAGGGTTTATGAAAACAACTGAATGTGTCTTGCTTAAGCCACACCAAAGAGTATAGAAGTACCAAGAGGCGAAACTCAATAGAACGTTCCATTGCAACAAACGCACCCATGCGCACAGCTGCAGCTCCGCCATTTTGGACTGAACGCAACACAGCTGTCATAGAATTGAACGATACCGGTTCCAATTCAAAAGCGGTTTATGGAACTAAATAGTAGCTTCTAGCTTTTAATATCTCTATAGCCTACACTAAAACGGCGTGTTGAATAATGTACAACATAATAATGCTTATGGATCGGTTTATAATTTAACAATTTCGTCATAAAGCATGACGCTGTCAAATAGGCTATTTATTTACCCCAATAACTTTTGGGGATAACTCCCGTTTTCATACACAGCACAATTTTACAACACCAGTAACAACAGCCCATGTTCCTCATGAAATGATTAACAAATTCATTGAAAAAGCCAAAACACAATGAACAGTGAGTAGGTGAAAGGGACAACACATTAGTCAAGAGAGAATATTTAATAGTAATAGAAGATCGTCACAAAATGAACAGTAATAAAATTGGTGATGGTAAGTAGATCACATAATTTCTGCCTGTATTAACTTACACACAACAAATCAAACATTGTGCAAACTAGTGCACACATTTACATTACTACAAATAGAATGGCAATGGTAAGTATATATGTTTTAGTCTTTAGTTTTATTATAATTTAATTCATCTTGACTGATAAAAAACGTTGTACAACATGTTAAATTTGATACATAAAGAGAGAGTTAATGTACAGATGACTTAGCTTTAAAACTTTTCTGTAGCGCTTCTGTTTGGGCTGTGAGAGTTGTCGATTTTGGGTCCCTAATGGTGGATTCTGACTCTATTGAATAGTTTCACCATGTAAACAAGAGTGTTTTTGCACTTTTCCTTGTCACACACAACTTCCCTGCACTCACTGTTGTACATCCATGCCGCTATTTACGTATGGAGACGTACGTACGCTGCTCACTTTAACGTTAATAAAAACCTTTTCTACTTTACCTCTCTGGATCTTTGGGGAATCTATGAAATGCTAGTTGATTGGTTGTACACTGGTAGTTGTTGAAGTTGATGGCAGAACACTGTTTTCTTTGTTTCCAATTATTTCCAGACATTATGCTGTACAGTTGTGCTAACCATAGACATCGTATAGATGTCTATGGTGCTAACGGTAAAACCGTTGGTTCAGTCCAAAATGGCGTCAGCGTGTCAGCAGCGCCATCTAGCGATTGTTACCAAAACTGCAACGGAGTTTCACCTCTTGTTACTTCTATACTCTTTGGCCACATTCACATGCTGCATGCCTGTATTCATAAAGTTGTGCTGTAGGGCTGATTCACACAGAACGTGTTTTTCCATTTCCACTGCATTCTAAAAATAATTGCTTTTTTTTCAATGAAATGAATGTATATATTTTAGTTTGAAAATGTTTTTGTTTAATATTTTGTATTTGTAAGAAATTTTATAGTGCTAAATTATATTTATGCAGTAGTAATAATCCATTTATTCACTTTTTGGACATAGACCTGGAAACTTTAACTTAAACATAAATCTTCAATGCTTTGGAGCACAGACTTTAGTTTTATCACTTTTTAAAGAAGACCCTTGGAAGATTATTACTGAAGTGAAAAAAAAAAGTTATAGAAGATTAAGTTTATTGTTATGAAATATTCACAAATTTTTTTCCAATCTTTACATGCAATATATATTTTCCAAAACATGTTTTACTCTAAAAGCGTGAGACAATTAAAGCCATAAATCTAAACAGGTTGTGCTCCAAATTTGAGTTTGATATCTAAAGAAATTAGCTTGCAGTAAGATTGTGTTTGGGCGCAGTACCAAAGGTTTCCACTAGATGAAATTCGTCCTTCATTCATTTACAATGCATTTCCATACAATTTTGAAGGTGTGGCTATTTTTTTAGGGCCATTTAACCCTTTCGAATCATGTCCATGACTTTTTTTGTGTTCACATAGCAAGTGCCAAAACCTTTACCAAGTTTTGTACCATTCTGATGAAGTATAAAATTCTCAAAAACCAAAATGTTAAAAAAAAATTCTCAAAAATGACCAAAATGCACCAGAGGGTAAAAAGAGGTTCTACTTCTTGCGACCTAGTGTTTTTCGTGAATGGTCCCTTAGGGCCGGTTCACACAGAATTTTTTTTGCGGTTAAAAATGCAAGACACAGTTCAGTGGAGGGACAAAATGCAAGGTCTCGTTTAAAAAAAAAAGTATAACTTCTTTTATCATGAGTACTGCAAAAGACAAGTGCAACGGTTAAACACATCCGTATAGCATGTGTTTACATTGAAAAACAATGGAAAATAAGCGCAGCGAAATTGAAAAACGTGGTCTGCGTGAATGGCCCTTTATCCTTAATACAGTCATTCACTTTCCTTTTTAAAGAAAATATGTAGGCAAACATTTTCACTCCTAGCCCATATCATTCCTTGAACACAGCATTTTTCTTTTTGGCCAGGCTTGAATTGCATCTGGGGTTTAAGCAACACCCAGTGTGTTTTATCATGTCCATTGTGTAGTGTTGGGTTAAACTTGTGCGGTGTGATAAATCTAATTTATGGCCTTGACTGAGAGGACGTCATAAATGTAATTAAGAAGATCAATATAAGCCAGCACTCCACCCACAGGCTCGCTCACAAATATCACACACAGAAATACATGTACAATATTCTAACCTTTTGTGTTTGTTTGGGATTTCTACGCTGGTACATTAATAGTATGGATTATTGTTCAGGCTTTTTTCATTGGGTGTGTGGTTGTGGCTAGGACACAAAAGTGGCTTGCATGATTAAATCATTATGCAGAACAATTCAATTTGCATTCAGCAATGTTCAAAGTAAACAATGTACACTTCATGAGGTGCCGGTTTGGTTTGCCTCTGAAGCTCTGATCTATTGAGCAATATTGGCATTTCAATTTTTACTATCATTTATAGCACCTTAATGTTGACTATGAGATCATTAAAGGATTAGTTCACTTCAGAATTAAAATTCTGATAATTTACTTACCACTACGTCATCCAAATGTTCATGTCTTTCTTTTCTCAGTCGAGAAGAAATTCGTAATCACGTTGAAAGGTCACGCAGAAGTACCGACCTAGTGTTTACAAAGCAAATGTGCAAAGACTAGCCTAAGACAAGCACCATTTACAAAATAATATTAAAATAAAAGTTAAAACAACGATGTTGGATGATTAAATAAAAACATTTTTTTTGAGTTTTTCGCCCTACGTTACATTTTGAGCTGGAACAAGCCTGACCTTTTAATGGGATTACGTAACGCGTGGCGCATCACAGTGCTAGTGCAAGATGAGCATTTGTGGTTAAGTTTATATATATATTTATTTTTTAGGAAATGGCCGATCGTTTGGCTAGATCTTATTCCTCGGCTGGGATCACGTAGAGCCTTTGAAGCTGCATTGAAACTGCAATTTGACCTTCAACCCGTTAGACCCCATTGAAGTCACTATATGGAGAAAAATCCTGGAAAGTTTTTCCTCAAAAACCTTAATTTCTTTTTGACTGAAGAAAGAAAGACATGAACATCTTGGATGACGTGGGGTTTAGTATTTTAATTCTGAAGTGAACTAATCCTTTAACTGGGATTATGTTTATTTTATGCACACAAAGGCTCAACAGACACTCATAAGAATAAAATTAATTCAAGTATTGTATGCCATTGCTTTAGATATAAAAAAAAGGTCAATCCAAGAGTCATTTATCTACTAACCTCGCCATATAATAAAAATTTCATATAATAATTTACTATTTTATGTTTTTTCTGTATGTTGGTAACTTGCACCATATGATTCTGTAGCAGTGTTGTTATTGTTAAAGTCCTCCAGTGGTGAAAATCAAGCTTTTAATGTTGTTTATATGGTGTTGCTTTAAGACAAATCATATGCAAATTCATAAGTCAACACTGCTGAGTATTTTCTCCTTAAAACTGCAGTTCTCAAAAATGAGGTTTGAAATCGCTGGTGTTTCTGACGTCACAGAACCACTACCTTCCCCTTATAGAGTCAAAACCAATCAGGTCAACCTGTGATCGTCTACGAGTGGATCTCTGAGCTGGTGCGAGTGAGTGGAGGCGGGGATAATTTGCATATTGCAAGGGTGTAGAGTTACATTCAACCTATTTTAAGGCATAAATAAAAAAAATTCAAGGAAAAGACGTTTAAATATGTCATTTTTGAGTCAAGAATGAGTTTTAAGGGATACAATTATTGACTACAGGGGGACTTTAACTAAAATTAAAACTATTAAATTAAAACAAATACTGGATGAAAAACAAACTTAAATTAAAAAAAAAATCCTTGGAAAATAACTCAAATAAAACTAAAATGACTGAAACTAAAATAAAGCCCAATAGAAATAATTTTAAAAACAAATAAAAATTACAAAAGCACAAAATTACTAAACATTAAACTAAAATTCTAATGAAACTGACATTTTAAAATAATTAAATAATAAAAAGCTAAAAAAAAAACAACCTATAACAGTATATAAATATATATAAATCTTCGTCTGTCAGTAAAGCTCTGTTTAGTTCCTGCTGGACCGGTATGTTGTGATTGGTCAACCACTTTGTGTGTTTTGAGTGTGTTTTGGAAATGTCCCGCCCCTTACAATAACTGCCAGTTTCAACACACTACTAACTAACTCAACCAGGCCATGTCTCTTTATTCTGCGTATGCCCAGGAATTATTTAAACAAGGAGTATTGTAACATGTTTGTTATCGGAAGAAAACCGAAGACTACAATCGAAGCGTTTCAGGGAGTTCAGAAACAGTGACAATGTAATAGACTTTGCGCTTTGTAACTTTGCAGAACTTTTTTCATGCTCAAAAGGCAACATTAAAGAAAGTTGAAGATGCAAAAATGTGAAGATCTTTAAAAGCAACCACGAGAATGGCTCAAAAAAAGACGTTCTGAGAAAAGCTTGTGCAGGATTTGTTTGCAGGTGTTGCTAGTGTATGATATCTAATGAAATTACATTTATAAGTGTGACTTAAACAACAACATTCTCAATCATTTCTCATCACAAATGTAATGACATTTATTGTAGATAAGGGTCTTTACCTGTGTTGTCTGCTCTAACTTCTGTACTAAGTGCTTGCGTTGCTAGAAGATCCATTTCAGGGTTTACACCAATGGAAGCCTCTCCGTAAGACAAAGAAGACCTGGGAAATTCGTCCCGGTGTAGCACCCCCATAGCGTCAATCCTTCCAGAATGGGGTACGGCTGCCAAATTTTGACTGCATGCAGGGTTCGAGTTCATGTGCATTTTGTTCTGGGTAACGTGGAAAGGCGCACGCAAGGGTTTAATCATGGATGTAGGAGAGTTGTCCAGCGGAGACGACGACACCGCCAGGGAATCTCCGTCTACAGAGGAAGGCTTCAGGGACATCGAAGAACTAGAGGGCGGCCTGTTCTGGAGGTTCGGCCTGGGCGACTGTGTAACGCCTCCAGAAGAGCGGTTCCCCTCCAAACTGCTAGGCATCTGTTGGTTGGCCACACTGTAATAGTCTTCACCCCTCTCTTGTTTGATCTTCTTCAACGCCGGGTCAGTGCTGTCCTCAGGTCCTGGTCCTTTCCCGGCTCTTTTCCTGTGTGTGACGCTCGGGGCGTGGTTGAACTCAGAGTCGCCGTCTTCGTCGGTAGCCGACGACTCGCAGACGATGTCGTACAGGTTGTTGTTGTACTCCTCGCCGTTGTCGTCCATCTCGGAGGCCTCGCTGCAGTTGGAGATGTCGCACGAGTCGTGGATCTGACTGGAGTCGCCTTGGCTGGAGCTGCCCTTGTGTTTTCCGGCATTGCCGAGGAAGCGCTCGGCTGAGGTGTTTTGCATGACGGCAGCTGCCTGAATCATACTGTCCGTGTTGATGCTGCGGCTCTCTGTGTAGCACATCCGTTCCTTGTTCCCCGTTTTGCAGGTGGTGTTGAGGGGCCAATGGTAGGCGTGACCGGCGCTGCAGCCCCACAGGGCCGTCAGAGTGCCGTGAGAGCCCTCGTTCAGCATGTGTTTCAGGTTGGGGATCAAGGTGCAGATTGTTCCATGACTGTGGGCCCATTTCACCAGTTTAGCGAGGTTGTCGGAGGAAGTGTGCAAGCAGTCCTCCATATTGAGCCTCCTCCCCTTGGGATGATAAAATTCATTCATTTTTCAATACAAACGCATGTGTGATAAACTTAAAGGCAACAAAAAAGGCAGTTGTAACTCAATTTACTTCCATAGAATCACTTAGTATAAGATGTATTTAGAAAATAGGGTGGATTTTCATTTCATGCCAACTTTAATGCAAAAGAGTAAAACAAACCAATAGAGGGCAACAATGCCGGTCTACTTTTTTAGAGGCGCTGGTTCTGGATGTATTTTTTCCATTAATTTCTTCCATAGGGATTTCAAAAAAAGTCTTTGTTAAAGCGTTATTAGCCATGAAGCCAAGTCAACCAGCTACGAGGTGAATCATAACATTTTCTTCAAAACTTTGATTTGAAGCAAGAAAGTATTTGAAAATCGGTCAAAATGACGAAGGTACAAGACTGTGTACTTAACGGCTTTAGAGAGGGAAAGAACTACAATCCCAAGAAGCATTGCGAACAGCATAATCAAATTAAAAACGATGGAGGAATATAAAACTACTCATTTACAAATGTTGAATTTATTATATATAACAATATTTTGAAAGTTTTTTTTTAGCATAATATGCATATGTATAGAAATATTTAAATATTTTGAGAGTGTCGGAAGACTACGTCATTCGCAGTGCTTCATGGGAGTGGACGGAGCTAAAGACAAGCACGTTTTGATTGTTTCGACTCTGATTGGTGTCATTTTCTGTACAGCATCATGGATAATGAAGTTGTTCACCACGAATTCTGCTGTTAAATTATTATTTTAAAAATAAGATGAAATAATGCAATTATTATTGTATATTATGTATATAAACATTATTTTATCCAATAAATTACTTTACTTATCTGAGTATGATCAGCTATTTGCTTACAATAAAGTAGTGTGACATTAAGGTGTCGCTTGATCAAATTTATTAATGTTTCAATACAAAAGCTTTTTGCATGCGATCAACTTAAAGTCAACATGAAATGGCAGGTGCAGCCCATTTTACTTTCATAATGTTTACAATAAGGTCATTAAGATGCATTTCAATAATTAACAATTTCATAGAAGGTGCTAGTTCATGAAAAAAATTTTATTCTGTCATTAATTGATCAACCTGAGCTTCTGTTTGACCATATTTTAAGTGTTCCATGTATGTATTAATGCAACATATTAATGTGCAACATATTAATGTGAATAAATCTGCTAATCATAAAATGTGATCGTGTCTCCTCAGAATACTTTGATGAATGATCAATTAATACATATAGATTGCTTTTACAATGTCTTGTGTTTTTGAAGTGTCAAAGTTATGATGGAATGGCACAGAAATATCTGATTTCATTAAAAAGTTCTTCATTTGTGTTTCGGAGACACATACTATTAATAGTAATAATAAAGTATCTTTTAAAATTTCTCTGGTGAACACTTGTGTAAATCAACATTAGGCTAATTTATCCAATAGATTACTTTACTTATATAACCGTGCCTGGCCAGTCACTTACAATAAAGTACTGTGACATTATGCTATGCGATGGTATTGAATGATTAGCATATTTAATTTACCACAATATGTAATACATGGTATTACAAGGTACGTATGAGAATACCATCGGCATGCAAATGTTAAAAAACAAAAACATTGAATTACCAATATACTTTGATCATTACTTTTTTATTAGCGGAATAACCTGAAAACACACCCCTGTCAAAAACATCACCGCCCACATGCATTGTTTACTACATAAGCTCTGTTGTGATCAGTTGTATGACACATGAAGCCTTCAATGTCTATGTTTATGAATACCGATCAATCTACCTCTATAGACCGCAGCATTCGCGTAATAAACGCAGAGGTCCGAATGCACATTAACAAATCCCCGAGATGTTACGCGTGCAGACAGCTAACTGTGTTTTAGAAAGAGCCCGTGAGTGTTAGGATCTGCATAACACAAAGCCCGAAAAAAGCATTATGTACCTTCATACGGGAGAATCCACTGCGATGTCCGTCACGTGTGCTGCTCGCTGGATCTTCGCTCAATATCAAACATAATTTGTTAAAGCACACTCTTAATTTCTCCGCGGTTCTTCAAATTTGACAGAATTTTATACAAAAGCCATTAATTTTGCTTTTAATGGACGTACCGCGGGTACTTCCGCTACCACCGGAAGTACGTGTCCGAGATATGATATGGCAGGCATGTATGAAATGTTATATTTATTATACAATCGTAAAAGACATCGCTAAATATTTTCGTCAAAGTATGCATTCAATAATAAACTCGAGGCGAAAAAGAAGTCAAAAACGTTAACCTGACGTGTAAACACTTAAAATGTGCCCAAAGACCCTGTAGCAAATTTGACACGTGTTTAAAGCAATTAAAAAATAGACTTAGTTATTTTTGTATTAATTCCAAAGATGTTTGACTTAAAAAGTAGCATACATAATTTTAGTCTGTTTTGTAAGATAAATTAAAGCAAAAATGCATTTTACTAAAGTATCAAGACACAATTTTAGAGAATCACAGGCTGTTCTGAAATTTTAGTCTTCCTGTAAAGGCAGAAAGGCAAAGTCAAAAAGGACAAATAACATGTACTTTAATTATACTGTAGTTACATTTAAAAACATGGTTTTATAACCAGTGGCTTAAACCACTTTCAAGTTGGATAAATCAAAATACATAATCGGTGTCTGAGTTAAACCTCCATCCCGCAAAGAATACTAGAATTACGATAGTAAAACCACTGTTACCAAAAAAAGAAAAAATAGAAATGATTTGCACTGTTTGCACGAGTTTCTATATTATTTTGGTTAATTGGTTAATTATGGTTTTACTGTAGCTATAGTCATTATGGTATGTTGGTGGAATCATAGTCATTTTTGTAAGAGACTGTTCATTCTGCTTTTTAGAATGATGTTGCAATGACAAATCTATTAAATAACATGCAGTGAAGAAAATGTAACTAAAGGAAAATCCTTTATTAAAATTAGTATTATCTGGACAAATGGTTTAATGAAAACAGTGATATAGAAAAGAGATCATGTACATCATGTAAGGCAGCAGATTGAGTGATCACATCACAGCTTAGACTTCATCATGGCCATCATCTTCTCCAGTTTGATGGCAAGGCTCATGTCACCCTTGATCTTCAGCTTTCCAGACATGAAGGCCATGGTGGGCTTTAACTTCCCTATAGATGAAGAACAACGGTTTTCATCAGTGCTTCAAGTTATGTCAGTAGTGTGTGAAGTGCATCACCAACAAATTTTATACCTCCGAACATCTTGACGAAGTCTGCGCTGTCCAACGACATGACGACGTCAGCTTTGACAGGTGGTTCACCATTGCCTGCACTTCCTGCATCATTCTTCAGGTCGATGTACCAGACTCCAGCATGCTCGCCTGCCAACCCAGCCAGAAAACTTTGTCAATACAGCACAGATGTAACGTTAAAGGCCCCATGAAATGGATTCACAAGTGCGGTTGAAGTATTTCCTATTAAAACAGGAAGTTGGGGCAGGACATATGCGGCTTGTCCCTTTTTTTAGTAAGCCAGTAGCCTTTAGTTAACGTCACAACCATGAAATCACAGCCAAAATGATTTGATACTGCTAGTCAGAAGTAGGTGATTTTAGGGGGTGGAACATAATCATTCTGCACAGCCTTTGACTGGACAATTTATATACACCTGTGAGTTTTCCCAGAAAATAACTAAAAAACTGCACAATTCTGTGGATATACATATCCCTATTATGGAAGCCACTTTCCAGCACATAGGGGGAGAAAATCATGATTTGGTAAATCATAATTATGACAAAAAAAACTTAAGATACTTAAGACATAAGTTGAAATTATGAAACACCAAGTCATAATAATGAGAAAGTCATAATTGAAAAGTAAATTTTATGAGAGAAAAGTCGAAATTAGAATAAGTCTAAATTATGACATAAAAAGTCATAATTATGACATCTTATAATTACAGTCGTGTGAAAAAGAAAGTGCACCCTTTTGAATTCTATGATTTTATGCATCAGGACATAATAAAAATCATCTGTGGTTATTAGCAGGTCTTAAACTTAGGTAATAATGAACACAAACACATGACATATTACACCGTGTCAGTGTGGAGGAATTTTGGCCTGCTCTTCTTTACAACGTTGCTTCAGTTCATTGAGGTTTGAGGGTATTTGTTTATGCACAGCTCTCTGAAGGTCCCGCCACAACATTTCAGTCGGGTTGAGGTCCGGACTTTGACTGGGCCATTGCAACACCTTGATTCTTTTCTTTTTCAGCCATTCAGGTGTAGATTTGCATGTGTGCTTAGGATCATTGTCCTGTTGCATGACCCAGTTTTGGCCAAGCTTTAGCTGTCAGACAGACTCAAGCATTTGACTCTAGAATACTTTGGTGTACAGAGGAGTTCATGGTCGACTCAATGACCGAAGGTGCCCAGCAGGTCCTGTGGCTGCAAAACAAACCCAAATTTTCACCCCCTCCATCAGCGTGATGGACAGTTGGTATGAGGTGTTTGTGCAGATATGCTGCGTTTAGTTGTCGCCAAATGTGGCGCTTTGCCTTATGGACAAACATCTCCACTTTGGTCTCATCTGTCCAAAGAACATTGTGTTACAGAAGTCTTGAGGTTTGAAACTTCACAAACCTAAGCCGTGCTGCCTCTATTTAGAGAGAAGAAGCTTTCTTCGGGCAACCCTTCCAAACATGCCATACTTCTAGTCTTTTTCTAATTCCATGAACTTGTTAACGGAGGCCTGTAGAGTCTGAGATGTAGCTTGAGTGTTTTGAGATTTCTCTGAGCATTGCGCGGTCTGACCTTGGGGTGAATTTGCTGGGACATTCACAACTGGAAGATTGGCTACTGTCTTGAATGTTTTCCACTTGTGAATAATCTTCCTCACTGTAGAATAATGGACTTCAAAATTGTTTGTAAATGGCCGTATAACCCTTCTCAGATTGATGGCAGCAACAATCATTGCTGATGTCTTTCCTCCTAGTCATTGTGATAACACACACACATAAAGGCACCAGACCAGCAAACTGACAAAACTTCTGCTTTTATAGAGATGATCACACTTGCTGATGATCCATGGGTGACAAACTAAGGACACTCTTACTGCTTCCATAGGAGTGACTCAAAGAAGTTTGATTAGCACTGCCTGACTGCTACTTACCCTCTTAATTCCTATGGAAGCAGTAAGAGTGTCCTTAGTTTGTCACCCATGGCTTCTCCAATTGGCTTTATTTTTGTTAAAGGTGAAATGTGTAAAAATTTTGAGTATCTATTAACAGAAATGCAATATGACATCCATAACTATGTTTTCAGTGGTGTATAAAGAACTTACTTAATAAACCGTAATGTTTTTATTACCTTAGAATGAGACATTTATATCTACATAACCGCGGGCACCCCCTTCTATGAAGGTCGACATATTGTGACGTCATGTTTCTACCGTAGCCAAACGCGAACAAACAGCGCTACAGAACGCGTTTCGTCACTACCTTGAAAGAGAAGCAGCAGAAAGCTAGAAGCTAGTAGGGCTGGTCCGAATACCATTTTTTGAGCTTCGAAGCTTCGGTAGTAATGAACATTGAATATTCGAAGCTTCAGAATCTCTATAGCCTATGTCTGTCTGTCCGTTGCATTTTGATTATTTCGAGAACCGTTCATCCAAACGACTTCACAAGGGAGTGCAGTGTCGTATTTGGTGCAATATAGATAGACAGGCGAGACGCGACACGTGCAGAATTAATAAACTTTTAATAAACTACAGAACAGCGCGCGCCTCACGCGAGCAGAGCTTATATGCTCCGAGAATGGACACTGCACTAGTGATATAAAAAACACACAGGTCTGTTAACTTAAGCAATATTTTTAATAAGGTAGTCTAATATTTTTCTCACTAACAAATTACTGTCAAAGTAGGGTAGATTTAAATAAAGAAGTGGCGCGCCTCACGCATCCAGGGCTTTTATGCTCCGAGAACGGACACTGCGCTAGTGATATAAAACACACACACACACGTCTTTTAACTTAAGCAATATTTTTAATAAGGTAGTCTTATAATATTTTTCTCACTGACAAAGTAGGGTAGATTTAAATAAATAAAAACAAAATTTAAATAAAGAATAACGAAATTTAAATAAAGAAAAACGAAAAATAAACGTGACGTCCCAGTAAAATCTCAAAGTCTCCTATATTTAGCTGTAGATTAATTTAGATTGATAAGGGTAAAAAGGATAATACATTTTGTTTCTATTATTCTATGTTCCACAATGTCAAAGCAAGGCAGCTTAACCCAAAATACAAGCTCATGCATGCACTTCTGTCCATACAAACTCCGCTGTTCTGCGCTCTAGTCAGAGAATACTCCCGTAGCAGGAACACATTTAGTAGTCAAATATATTTATTAAGTAGATATAACGAAGTTATATGTTAAGTATTATATTTCACTAGATTTTATAGTGTAAAACATATTCAAGCGCGAATGAGAACCGTTTCGAGGGGGATGCCAGGTGTGCAAATGTCACATTTTCAAATCGAATACCAACACACCGAACGAATATTCGAATATCCGGGTCCAGCCCTACAAGCTAGCCATAAACACCGCGAGTAGTGACTTTTCCCTTGTCAGTGGTGTAAAATATGTAGTTGGATTGTTTCATGAAACTTAGTTCTCCTCCCTCGCTGTGTTATGGCTTTGCTATGTGGGGATAAATGTGCTGGTTTCGTTCGTGAGACAGCTGATTAGTACTCTTGTCATTGACCGTAAAACAGTAACGTTACAGGAATCACCAACCCGTCGATCGCGGTCGACAAGTCGATCTTGGAAGCATTTTAAGTCGATCGCGGAGAGTTTTCAAAATCAGAGAAAAAAAGCCTATTGTGTGTAGTAAGTGGTGTCTAGGGGATGTGGAGGCGCGCGCGCTGTTACAATCATGCCATTTTTGCCGCACGCACCTTTGGGCTCATGCGGACGCGTCGAGTTTAAACAAGGCTTTACGCTTTAACCAGCTCAGCCACAGTAACAGCTCATATTTAGCCAGCTAAACTTTTACTACCCTGTTAGAAAAAATATATAGTTGCATAGTTTCATGTGGGTCTCCTCCCTCGCTGTATTATGGGTTTGCTATGTTGGGGGAAATGTGCTGGTTACGTTTGTGAGACAATCGGCTGATTACTATTATTATATTATACATTAAGCCCCTTGATCCTCACCTGACTATGGCTTTGTAAACTTTATCCATGATGTGGTTTATAATGGACTGTGGTACAGAAACAGTGACAATGTTACACACTCTTGGCTTACTCTGGCTATTCTCTGCTGTCTCAGACGATATGTTTGTCACGTTTTAGCCACCGTAGCTTCTTCGAAAGGGAGGGGTGAGCAGTGGGCTGAGCCCTTAGTGTAACTCGCAGCCGAACCGCTAGATGTCGCTAAAAATTACACAATGCACCTTTAAATAAATAATGACACAATGTAATATGTTCATGGGTTGTTGTTCAATTTTAAGACCTGCCAAGGACCAGATGATTTTTATTATGTCTTCATATGTAAAACCATATAATTCAAAAGGCTTTACTTTCTTTTTCACATGACTATGTCTTATTTTGAAAAAATGGAAATTGATAACTAAGTCCACTAAGTTACTAAGTCTAAATTTTAACTCAAAATTAGTATGTAATTCTCACTTTTTGAGTCATAATTCCAAATAATGTTATAATTGTGACTTTTTATGTGATTATTATAATTTACCAAATCATGTTTTTTCTTATGTGGCAGAAATGGGCTTCCAAAGCCTATTTTTTATTATTCAGTGTAATAAAACAAAAATTGAAGAGTGTTAGAATAGAGCACACACTCAAAGACCTCAAAACTTCAAAGGAACTCAAATGGTTTAAATGAGATTTAATAACTACCTGATAAATCGAATCTGTACACTCCTTGTGTGGTTTTCACTATATCTGGACTGAGAATTCCTCTGATTATGTTGAACATCTCAGAAATAGGTCCCACTGTGGCAGGATCAGCTTTTCCACTTTTGAAAACCGGAGTGGCACCTGAAGAGGGAGTTAAAATATGGGCACTGAGTAAATAGTCTTTTGAAGTACGCTTGACAATGGAAGTAAATTAACCAAGTAGAACAAAAGCGGATGAAATGTGTTGGTTATGCCTCATAACTCACCATGCTGCTCCATTTGCTTGGCTAGATCCTCTGGCTGTTCATCCAAGAAAAAGTCAGGAAGCAATGGATGACCTGAAAAAAAGGAAATACAGTGTGTCGTGACTCGTGTCGACATTCAAAGTTTCCTGTCATATGACAACTGTCATGTTACTGTATACAAGGTCTAAAAAAATGCTAGAAAGACCTTTGAAAACTTTTACACAAACAAAATTACATATATTCATAATGATGGAATAGAAAAACTATAATTTACCATTTTAACATTTACCAACCTGGCTCAACAGCATATATATCAAAGTCCTTAATGCCTTGCTTTTTGAGAATGTCCTCATCTATAACAAACTGTCCCGTAAAGCTGGAGGGTTTTTCCAAGATGGCATAGGCTGCATCAGCCATAATCTCCACCTTCCTGCACTGTTTACCAATCCCAGAACCACCCAACATGTCCATGGCAGCCGTCTGGATGGCTAAAGGTTGATGATGCATAAAGAGTAAGTCAGTTATCATAGTCGATTTAGACTAAGGATGTGTTCACAACTTCACACTTGTAGTTCGGTTCGCTTGGTTCATTTGGTCCGGACAAAAAAAACAAACAAAAAAACCCTTTAGTCCTGGGCCGCTTAGCATTTACATTGGCATTTTAACACTGAACCAAAATACACTGAACCTAAAGGCATAGAGATATGTTCACAACCTGATTGGTCGTCTTTTATGACGTATATTTTGAGACGGAACTTACTGAACATCCAAAACAATGCAGTGTTCTGGGCTAAATGCTTTCATTGTATGTGCGTAGCTACGTATGATGGTATTTTGAGCAGCTGAGAACTCGTGAAGAGCTTATAAAATGTGTAAAGGAGTCAAAACAGCGTCATGAATCCCTCCGTCACACAAATGAAGATCTGCTGTGAGGAGATGTGGTTCTGATTCCTGAACTAAACTGGGATGGACAGCATCATGACTATGACGAGAAAAAACAGCTATTCTTGAGCTTTCTGTCTTTTTTAGGGTCTCATCTTCCTGTTTTTGGTTAGTTTACATGTCTTTGGTCAGTGTTGGGTTCATATTTCATTCGAACTGCACCAGAGTTTGTTTGGAAGCAGACTAAGACTCTTTTCAGTGGTTTCAGTCCTCTTGTTTGATGCATCAGGGTTCATATGGCTGAGTTCACACTTATTTAAATAAAACGCATTAATAGAGCAATCGCACCAGGGTTCAGTTTAATTGAACCAAAGATGCCAAGTGTGAACACACCCTTATATTCAATTCCACTATAATACATATTGCATATCAATAAAAGGTTCAGCATGCCCCTTTGAAACAATGGCACGTGTGCGCCAACTCTCAATGTTTTTTGGAAGCTCAAACAAACTCAATCGGATCTCTTTGAGCTTCCGCAGACTATATTTGATGAGATCTATATAAGTGCATTGATCAATGTTACTGTGTGAATAAAAGCCTAAATCAAATCTGTTCATCATATAAAGCGATAGTAACTCTTTAGAAGATTTCTATTAAACCGCTTGACTCACATGGATTACTTTTACAATTGCTGTGTCCCAATTTGCATACTATCTGTTCTAAATAGTATTCGAAATTAGAATTAGTGTGTCCCAAATCATAGTATGTTGAAATGAGTTTTCCAAAGATACCCGGATGGTCTACTTTTCCCGGTTAGAATCCGAAGTGCAGATTGATGCACACTCCAACAGCTAATATTGCCCGCAACCCATTGTGCGTTGACGAGGATTCGATTCGAACAACAAATACGGATAAAAAGTGTTTAAAACTACAAAAATGGTGGATGTCTGAGTCTGACAGTTAAGAAGAGAGGTTTAGATAAGGGGGTTTGAGTGATTAATTAGTATTTAACCTGAGAAATACATTTATTCAATGTTATCCACATTATATTTCATCTGCAACAGCATTGTAAGTTTTTATAAAATACATTTGGTCATTAACTTTTAAATGCATCATTGCACAAAAACACACAAAGAGAGACTCCACATGAATGACCCACGACTGGCAGATCAACCATACGGTAGGAAATTCAATTCAATGTAATGTTGAGGACTACAACTGTGACAAGATGATTGACAGGGCAGTTTAAACGGTGACAGGATGCATGCAACTGAGCGACACAGCTGTCCGTTGAAGACACAAGTAGTATGTCCCAAAGCTTCTTCTCTGTTACACACTCAAAAGTATGTACATAATTTTATGGCATAGTACAAGTAGGTGAATTGAAGATGACTGATAAGTCATATGGATTTGGAACAATATGAGTGTGAGTAAATTATGTAGATATACATTACAAAAGACAGAGTCGGCAATATCTCCTAATTTAATTATTTAATGACTGAAGTATAAAACCCATTACCTGTCTTGGGCCATAAGGCATTAACGGCAATAGATCCCCTGAACTCTTCAGCCATTCCCAGTACACACATGGACATGCCATACTTTGCCATAGTATACGCTACAAAGACATGATGGAAAACAAAATCAGTGGCATTATTTGTCACCAATGTTCAGTGGTAGTTTATATCCGAAAGCCTTGAGCACAGAATGTGAGAAGGCTCTTCCGCTCACCCGTGTGATTTTTGAACCAGACAGGATTGAGGTTGAGAGGTGGGCTGAGGTTAAGTATGTGAGCGTTTTTGCTCTTCAGAAGATGTGGGATACACAATTTAGACCTGTAATGAAAACACTTTATTGCGTGTTCAAAAGTTATGCTTGTCTGACATTATCTGCGACACACAATAAATTTGTGATTTATTGCAATGAGCTGTGAATCTCAAAAACATATTACTACTACTTACGTCAGGTACGTTCCCCTGAGATTGACGCCCAGCATAAGGTCGACTTTCTTCATTGAAGTCTCCAGAGTTCCTGTTAAACTGATGGCACTGGCATTGTTGACCAATATGTCAATCCCTGTCATCAGAACCATGAGAAATGAAAAACAAATTAGAACGCAGCTGAGCGCTAAAAATGGACACCGTCTAAGAAGAATAGATATTTCAAATGCTGTAACTCGCCTCCAAATTTTTCCACAGCCTGTTCCACGGCATCATTGATCTGTTTCTCATCACGGACATCTACAATACACGGCAGTGCTTTCCCTCCTGCAGCTTCAACTATCACACAGACATTATCTGGTCATGGTCTTTTCACACAAAATAGTTACCGCAACAACCACAACAAAAAATGGAACAAAATACAGTGCATTAACCATCTTCTATTGGAGAATGAACTACTCATCCAGCAAACCATTGAGAATGATGTAGTGGACTTAAAGTTGGCATAAAACGGAAGTTGCGATAGTCCTTTGTCTTTATTGCGACCTATGAGAAAAAGGTAGGTCGGGACAGGATTTCGTCCTCAGGAATTGATTGGATTATAGGAAGTTGGGAGTTGCAGATCTGAAAGGCAGTTTGCAGTCAGTTATGGAGGATATTGAGCGCCAAGACACACGTCATGAAGAGAACAGACGCCGAAAAATGTTGACCCCAAACTTCTGAACGTTACAGTGTGTTCTGCAGTTCATGCTGTGAAAAGTCTTCTATGGGAACTATGTTAACTCCCTGTCCTGAACCCAGTTTTAAACGGCCTGTGCTTTGTGACATGACGCATGATCATGCTGGAAGAGGTCAGAAGATGGGTACAGTACATTATGTTCATAAGGTCAACCCTAAAACATTAACAGGCTGCAGCATTCAAGTGATGTTTGATTGGTAGAACCAACAGCCCCAATCAACAACATGAATCCTTGGCCTTGTGACAACTGTCCAGAGAGTGGTGTAATAGTGTCGGAAATATAATCAGCAGCATGAATTTTTGGCCTTGTGGCAACAATCCAGAATTGTGGCAGTGGTGGGATGGTGCCTGGAATAATTTCTTGGCACACTTGAGGCCCGTTGATACAAATCTATCATCACTCCAATGAATGTCACAGCCCATATCTAAATGTAAACATATCGATACGAATAACAAAAAATACAATGATCACATCATGTGCAATGCTTCAAATAATGTAGAATTATACTGGGAATTCGGCTTTTAAACAATTTTTAAGAACTAGGCTAAATCTAGAGCTGAGTTGAAAGGTTAAATACACAAGCTATCAGAAAAAAACTTGTCAATCATCCATTCTGTAGTATTAATTTCTAAGAGGGCATTTACACAACATGTAACATTTTAATGAGTTTTGGCTGTTCATTTACACAACTGCGTTTTGGGGGCCTGAAAACGCAGACTTCTGAAAGTCAGTTTCAAAGGTGCATGTTTTTGAAAATAATACTGTTATCGTCTCCATGTAAACTACAAAAATGTGAACTTCTGAAAACGATGATGTCACACGTATGCTTAAAACATGTTCAATTTATAGGTGCGTAGTGTTTCTTTTCAAAGTGACATCGCCATCTACTGGCCTGGCATGAATAATACAGCGTTTTTAATCGCATTCATGGGTTCGTGTGAACAGAGATCGCTTTTGATAATATTGTCGTTGGTAAGCCAAACTTTTCATAAACTTAAAGGAAAAACGTTTCAGTTTTTACTACACCGACCGTTGTTGTGTAAGCATACCCTAAATGTGTGTAAGAGTATGCGCTCACTCTCTGCTGCAGCTGTGTAGATGGTGCCCGGCAGTTTTGGGTGCAGATCAGCGGTTTTGGCAGCGATGACCACATTGGCACCGTCCCTCGCAGCTTTGAGCGCAATGGCCTTGCCAATTCCTCGACTCGCTCCGGTAATGAAGAGTGTACATCCAGCCAGCTTCCTAAAATGGATGCATAATCATATAATAATCTGATCATATCGTAATCAGAGATGGATGTAATCATATTCTTATCAAATCTAAAGTCAAAGTCATGTGACTGACCAAACTCTCCAATTTAACTTGCAATTTGTTTTGAAGACAGCAACATTTGTAGGTTTCCCTACTTTTTATTAACAATGTCAAATATTTGAGAGAACACACACACACACACACATACATACATATATATATAAACAGTATATACACACACATTAATAAGAGATACAAATATATATACACAAATATATAAAATATAAGGATAATCCAATCTATTTATTATAGGTAATTGCCTTGTATTTGTGCAACTTTTTGTATACGCTTCGCAACTGAACTGAAAACGAGCCACAAATACATAAAATATAAGGATACCTAATCTATTTATTATAAGTAATTGCCTTGTATTTGTGACACTTTTTGTATCGCACATTTTTTGCACCAATGTATCACGAATCAAGAGCTGCATTTGCGTTGGCATTCCTTGATTCCTGCGCATGGGAAAGTAGGGTAAAGGTCAAATTATTCAAGAAAAAAACTATATGTAACGTGAAACAGGGTTAACCTGCTGAAATGCCAATTATGGCTGCAAAGTTTTGACGAAACAGTCCAGCTCTCTAATGTCCATTCACAACAACACAGGTAATCGCGTGAATGACTCGATACGTGTATAAGTCTTTTAATACTAGTCAACAACAACTTGATGTATTCAAGCGCTAACGTTAAATTGTGCAACACACGGCTTATCAGCAAGAATGAGAGTGAAACTCACCCAGTGTTCTGCAGCATTGTGATGTCTGAGCTGTGTGCAGTTATGTGTCTAACATTAAACTCAAGCCAAGACCTCTAAATGAAATGCAGGCTGTGAACTCGCCCTTTACTCTAGTGACAGATTCCGCTGTGATGTAATTCACTCCACTTCCGGTAGAGTCATGAACGCGCTACTGTTTTTAAAGGAACATCCGAAATATGCAATAAAAGTTCAAATAATCAGCTAAAAGAAAGAAAGAAAAACCAGAAACGTACATTATCTGTCCTTGAACTGTTACAGTGAATAAAAATGTATTTCATCCAAAAACAATTCTAAAACTGACTGATGGTTGATTTCTGTGAGTTGGTCTGTAAATGTCTTTCATTAGGTTCTCACATGAATACGCCATATCTCAGCACCAGAACATCGTACAGACATGTTTGTTGGCTCGTATTATTCATGTGTTCAGGTGGTTGCTAGGCGGTTGCTATGCCGTTGCTAGAGTATAATATCTTATATATCTATAATATATATCTATAGCTTTAAGTAAATGCTGGCAAATGGCCATGGTATGAGCGAATAATCCATGACTAGCTGTGCATTAAATGATTGTAATGCACTCCACGTCGTACCCTACATTAAAATCGTTCAATGCACAGCTAGCCGTGGATTATCCCAATAATTTTGTTTAATTTGTGTAATGTTTGAAATCCTAATGTACATTTTTTAATTACTCTTCAAATAAAAAGATAAAGTTAATAGTATTAGTAATAGTAGCCTACTTTATTGATCCCAGTTAAAGGGGTCATATTTTTTACAAGTTAATATGAATCTTTAGGGTCTAAATGAAAACTTTGTAACATACTTATATTAAAAATGATCATTAGTATTGTAAGAGAACACTAATTTTACATGGTCAAAAACAGCTCTGTTTTCAGCACGCCGTTTCAGTGCATATGCCTTTAAATGATAATGAGCTTTGCTCACCCCGCCCCTCTGTTCTGGGGGGGTTTTGACCTTTTTACAGTCTATGGTTTTGACACAACTGCAGGTGGAGTGTTGCCTTGACAACAGTTGAGGGTATATTTTGCAACAAGAATGGCAGCGGGAGTCTCTGAGGAAACATCTGTTCTATCTATGGTTCTACCCAGAGCCATACAGAGAGATCACTCTATATGGCTCTGGTTCTACCATACCAATTTGAACTGGAGTCGGACGGGAACAAGATGACGGCCCCGAAGAAGTTTGACAATAGAGTGCCGAAGTTATGACGTCACTTTGTAGGACAACTCGGAAGTTAGCGGCGCAGGGGTTCCCTCGATCAAAAAGCTATGCATTTTCCCCATAGACTTTTGGAAAATTGCAAAAAATAAGATCTGTGTTCAACAAAGAGTTGTGACCCTTATACGTTTTGTCTATCAAGATAATCTTTACAAGTTAATCCAAAATGTATACATTTTGAAGCCTATATAAAGTTTAAAAAACCACAATCAGGTTAAAACTGGTGTGTTTTATGTCATAGATCATAACGTGAAATTATTTGGAGGCTTTAACCACAGACCTTATTTCAGGCTATTTAGCAAAAACCCATTCAAAAAACCCATAGACTTTAGGGCGAGGGAACCGGAGGGAACTCACTTCCGCGTTTTGGCCTACAACGTGACGTTGTAATTTAGGCACTCTATAAAGGCTCGAACAGGACGTTTCTGAATGGTTGGTTAATGTCACTTTGATCTATTTTTTATATTGTAACCTATGTACTGGCAGGGTAACTTAGAGTAGTGAGATACAGACGCTATGTGTTTACTGATGGATAGGTTAGTTCGTTGACAGATTGATGTTGAAAAACTTTTTTTTGGCAAATGTAGGCTTGTCAGTGATCCGTAACGTTATCTCAGTGTTAGGTACAACTGTCAGTGCTGAAACATTAACTGTAACGCGTTGTTCATTATAAACGTGGGTTTATGAATTATATTGAGAACGTCGTAACGCTACAGAGAAAACATGCCGCAACATACACTGAGTGTAAACATTAGCCGCATTCATCGTGAAGCTGCAAGCGATTTGCAAAGATTAATAATTAAAGCAAAGGTTAATAAAACGTTACATTAACTTCTGGAGGTGCAGCAGGAACACGAATAGTTGGTACCGATTCTGCTTTCAGGACCAGCTTCTTAGCAAAACCAGATTTACACTGACCCTCGTTTAGAAAGCAGTCTGGTGAGAAGTGATTAGCGCAAACATAAAAGCATTTACGTAGATCGTTGGGAATATTCCCTTCAAAAATTAAACTCAGCCACTGATGGCCACTCCAGCGGTTCAAATTTAGGAACATTAAAATGACTGCTGTGTTTATTATTACACCCAAGAACAGAACACCACAATCGCTAAGACGCTATTCTGCTAAAGTGTATCAACACTGGCGGACTACGCTGACAGCTTGCTCAAGGCGGGTCTGTGTTGAAACATTTTTTTTTTTTACAGTCTATGGTTGAAACCATAGAAACGCTGCTGTTAATTAACAGTTGTGGGAGGGGCGTCCGATTTATTGACGTCACAAAATCGAACGGCTCAATTTGAGGCAAGGGAAAACGTAGGAGGAGATTAAAACAAACACACTGGATGGATTATGTATCATTATATGTTGGTTGTGTACAGGCACTGCCAACACACATTTCAGTACAATCAACTTGTAAAAGTGCATGTACCATTATATGACCCCTTTAAATAATAAGATCGTATCGTGACCTGAGGGTATTGTTACACCCCTACTCAATAATAACAACAATGATGCAATAGTTACTATTTATAAACAATACTAATAACAATATAAATGATTTATTAATACTAATATATATTTTTTTCTATTTCTGCTGTCTCTGTGTACACAGAGTACACAGAGATCCAAGAGTTGCTGCAGAGCCAAAATAGCTGCAGCTCTCTGGATGTCATGGGTGGAGCTTGACCTGGTCCAGCTCCACCTCTGAGGATCTAATGGGTGGAGGGATATAGTTATGGGTGGGGTTGAACCTTCTAGCTCCACCCTTTATGCCCAAATTAGATCCAGAGCTCTTTCTCATTCGCTGTAATAACATTACCAGCTTATAGCACCCTCTATGTGTTGCAGAGCTGCGGTCGAGGTAAACGTCATCCAAATAGACATTGTTGCAATTAAATGTGTACATAATAGGCCTACTTAATTAAATGCTTTACCTGGTTTTGCATTTTTGTTTCCTTGTTCTTTTTTTTCATCCCCCTGGATTGCCTCGACCCCTGTGTCATGTTTGTCATCTATCGTGATTAATGATGGTTCACTTTACAAACACTTGTAATTTGGCTACAGTGTTACCATGAAAATGTGTAATTGTTTCAAAAACAAGGTTTCAATTGTTTTAATTTTAATTGTTTCAATTACAATCGTAATCTAAATGCCCTCACCATGACATCCACCGTCTCTCAGTCAGGTAAACAGTATAGATATATAAACATATACATACATATCTATAATATGAACCAGGGATTTTCTGTCTTTTAAGGCCACAGACCACCAAATATGATCATCCTCGTGTCAGGGCCCATCCAAAAATTTAAAAGGCAGCTATATATTTTCCTGTATAAACACCCATTAATACTGTGATTAATAAATAATAAATATGTGTAAATTTTATTTGGAATAAAATAAAATAAAAATTCCTTACTATAGTGTACTGTTAGAAATATAATTTATTTATTTAGAAAATGTATATTCTTTCTTTATTTTAATCAATTTATTAATTTATTAACTTATTCCTTTATATATTTAAATCAAATTTTGTTTATTTATTTAAATCAATTTATGTTAATCAATAATCAAATTTAGTTAAGTCAGTCTGTTCCCCGGACCCCCTAAGCACTACCTTGCGGCCCCCCCAAAAAACCTGGAGTAAACTACTGTATTACAATTTCAGCTGATTTAAATTCTCTGAGCGCTGGGATAGTTTACATGCAGGCTATGAATGTGCGATTACACAGTGCTTTTTGTGACAGTTTCATGCGAGCACAAGACTGCAGTTCAGCCGGTCCAACAAGTGTAACAAGTTCCTACACGCTTCAGGTACTGAGAGGATTAACATCTTTACTGCTGTTTCGATGTGATATGTGTAAAACAAATAGTCATCATTATTAAAAAACAAAATGCTTAATTTGGTGACATTAATTAGTTAATAATTCAATGCACCAGAATTGTTTGTATGGTTGATAAGGAGTTCATTTTAGGAACACACTCGCAGCTAGAATATAATATAATGACATATTATAGTATAGCTATACAGTGCTTAGCATAAGTGAACACACCCATGCTAAAGTTGACTAAAAAGAGGAATAAAAAATAATCTTTTGGAAATTGATTTTAATGCCTTAATTAAAAAAATGAGGAAAAATCCAACCTTTAAGGACACCAGTTTTCTTTGTGAATGAATTATGTATCGTAAATAAATACATTTTCTTCTTTAAAATACAGGTTGCATAAGTCAGGACACCCCTATGTTAAATTCCCATAGAGGCTGGCAGAGTTTTATTTTAAAGGCCAGTTATTTCATGGATCCAGGATGCATCCTGATAAAGTTCCCTTCGCCTTTGGAATTAAAATAGCCCCACATCATCACATATCCTTCACCATACCTAGTATTCATATATACTGTTTGTACTGTACTATACATATATACACAGACACACACACAGACATATATATATATATATATATATATATACACACACACATATATTATGTAAACACAAACTTTTGTTAGATGTGATTAACCGTGGTTAATCGATTTGACAGAACTAAAAAAATTAAATAGCCTATGCAAAATAAAACAAAGAAAATTATAATATTTAAATAAATAGATATAATTTTACAGAAATTATTATCTTATTCTGTTTTTAAAGACTGGTCTGTAATCACAAGATAAATAACAGTTATATTTATATTTAAGTTTACACATGTTAACAGTAGCCTACACTGATGGTAGGTAGAAAAAGGGATAACGATATGTAGGCTAAATATATATGTAAAAATTTTACAGATAATATTTTACTGTATGAAAAAAGTCTTTAAAACATGATATATATATATATATATATATATATATATATATATATATATATATATATATATATATATATATATATATTAAATCCCTGCTTTAATAAATGTATCCCAGGAACAAGATTATAGAGTTCCTAGTGCTGCTACATCATCAAATTATCCAAAAGCACGCGCTGCGATTGAAAACAGTGAACGCGCGGAACTTGTTGTCGCGCGCAAAAACGAACTCTACATGGGTGCTTTCAACAAAACGTCCAACAACAACAATTATATTATTACGCGATTCTTCAAAGGTGTGTCTGCTGAAAGGGGGAGGCCATTTTGTACAGAGAAGCGTCTGTACATGCATGCATGTGTGTGTGTTCACGTCAGGAGCAGGAAGTGTGTGCGTGCCTTTGTGCTTGAGAGAGTGAATTTGTGTTGGGGAGTCGAACTGTAGTAACAGCAGTAACACCCGTTTCTTCATTTTCCTGTGCTTGCATTGTTATTTCACCTCGCCACTGTTTTGCTCTGTGCAATGGATGGGTATGTGAATTTATAGTGTCTTATTTTACTATTACGCGCTTGTTGAGTTGCTCATGTATTGAAGTTTTTTTCATTATTGTATTTAATGATAATAATGGCACGTCAGAAATGGCATGGGAGCAAAAGTGGGGGAGGGAGCAAACGTATAAACTGCTGGAGATTTAACCCGAGAGTGCTTGTTTATTTTTAAATGCAAATGCAGTGGAAATATTAAATATCAGTATTTTACTTTCGCTTTGGTTTGTATTAAAATCATGATGCGCTTGACGCGTAGGCTATGGGTTAACATAAATAATCGGTTGATGTTGTTGAGATGCAAAATATGGGCGTATGGCACTGTGAATATACCATAATCAAAGTTAGATTCAAGGAAGTGCGCTTGTTTAGAATTAAATGGCGTTTTGCTTGTAGCGTTTGTAAATACAATCATTCCTCGTTTGCTTTCAACCCTTGCTATTCAATTTACACGACATGAATTCGAGGTGAATAGATTCGTGAAGTGGCAAGAATTAAGGAAATAAGAGCTCCTCGTGTGTTGCTGCCATTTTAAAGCCATTAAGGGGCGTTTCTGAAGCGAATCTGTCTGAAAACAGTGTTTCCTGGCGCTATTAGCGCTCCTGCTTTCATCCACTGACGCTCTCGAGTGGGTTTTATGTGAGAAATGTAAAAGAATAACGCGATGTTTATCTTTATATCGCGATGTTATGTTTAACGACTTTTGCACAGACGGCGAGTCGATAAACAGCTTCCATTGTACGCAGTCGCGCGCCGCGTCTACAGTATAGAGAGCTCGAGCGCTATTTATGGTTTAATTTGCGCGTTGTATATGGTGTTGTATAGTGCTTAACTGTCATTGTTTACACTCGTGTGTTGTGAGTATAACTGTGGGCGAGGGACTCCGTGGTGTTCAGATTATATTTTACTCACTTATTGTTGCTTTGCTTGTCCTCTCCTGTGACTCATCCGAATCTTTTGAACAGTCCGTTTTAAAGTCCCCATGAAACCAAAATGTAATTTTTTAATGATTTTAGTATAAACGTTAGTCATAGCCTACTGTTATCTAGAAGCTAGTGAGCTCTAAAACAACGACAAAATTCGCATTTAAAAGATAAACATCCAGAATGTAGTCTCTCATTTCTCTCTAATGGATCAATGATTTTGATGACATCACTGCACTTCAGCTTCCCATCTGATTTTCTGTCCAATCAAATGCTCTCTAGAATCTGAAACTCCGCCCCTACATCATAAATAGGCGCTGAAGCGGCTGTTGAAATTGGTCACTTGTTCACACAATTACTATTTTATGCATGGTTAATGGTGCGCTGTGAACACCATCCTCTGAATTTGTTGCATTATGGGATTGAATAAGTGCACTCAATAACGTTTAATACGGTTTCAAACACCAGTGCGAATGGCTGTCCCTTCAAATAGTCCACTATATAGGCTAAGGGTGTAGCGGACAATTTCAAACTACATTTGTCAAGTTGCAATTTGACCAACAGCGTCAATTGCTTCGCTTCATTGCCATTCACAATATACCGTGGCCTCGTGGGATAGTTAAGTGTTCATTGGATGCACACTTCAGAATCTCACCAGAAGTAGTAGGTCATCCGGGTACTTTTCCCCTACTGTTTTATGAATTCGGACATACTGCTCGACTCACATACTGTTTTTCACTTGCAATATAGTTTGGAAGTAGGCATATTTGTACGCACGGATTCAAGTTTAATAAACCATTTCAACTGATTAATCTAAAGGATCAGACTCAAAATGAAGGATTTGTTCAGGAATTGCTTGTAAAATAGGATTTAATCTAGTGCAGGGCACGATTAATCGCATCCAAAATAAAAGTTTGTGTTTACAAAATATTTGTGTGTGTACTGTGTATAATTATTTTGTATATATAAATACACACACGCATGTATATATTTAAGAAAAAAATGTTATTTATATATCAAATATTTCTATATAATATAAATTATGTATAAATATATACAGTATATATGCAAATATTTCTTAATTATACACATGCATATGTGTGTATTTATATATACAAAATAATTAATCGTATATTGTGTAAACACAAACTTTTATTTTGGATACGATTAATAGTTGCCCAGCACTAATTTAATCAAAAGAGATATTCCACACCTTGAATTGCACAAGTTGGTTATGGTTTTGTTTGGTTAATGCTGAATGTCTATAGGCTCATGAAAACATGTCACTTGTCCACAAAGAACAAAAAACAGTGGCAGTTCCCATTATTGCATGTTGCACCTTTTTAGTGTGTTTGTCATCATTCACACATTGGTTGTGATCCTAGTACAGTATACTATATAGCCTATAAAGGACAGTTGCAGCTCTGCTGAAGTGAAAGCATTAGGTAATTTTGCATTTTCACACTCCCAGGGGATTTCCACCATCAAACAACTCCCACATCTCCCCACTGTGGGGATTACAGTCTGCTTCTGAAAGACTGAACACCCATTTTCTACTTTGCCTTTCTGTCTCTCATTGGTTTTTAATAAATGTGGAAGCTTGAGGTGGAGGTGGAACTGAGGGGTTCAGTTTGTGTCACTTTAATTATAACAAAGGCATCTGATAATAACACTGAGTCCTGAAATCAGACAACGGATGCAATGGAATATAGCTAGACAAACCTAATTTGTTTGAGGGCTTGTCTTTGTTAAAAAAATAATAATAAAGCCTAATGTTGTTTCTAAACTTAATATGAAGAAGTGCTCTGTAAATGTTTGACATGCAGTTAGTTGGGTATATACAGCTCTAAACTGTAATCTAGTCATGAAACTTTTAACATTTTAATACAGAAGTAAGAGGGGAAAAAGGAAGGTAGTTGCTAAAATTCTGCTTTCAACAGTGTTTGCAGCACTAATCTTAAGGTTAAGTGCTATAGCTGACAGTGTTGGGGAAAGTTAATTTTTAAAAGTAACGCATTACAATATTGCATTACTCCCTAGGAAAAGTATCTAATTGCATTTTTTTAACAACAAAAAAGTCCTATTTTTGGCAAATGTAAAGGCCCTTTCTCACCAAAAGTGAAATGAATAAGCCTCAGGCTGAATGCAAATTCAAGTCTGTAGAGTAGAGGGTGCAGCTCTGAAAAAACATGTGATGTTTATATAAAGTCATTTTTGCTTGTCAGCAGCAAAGAAATTTGTTAATAAAGTGAGATTAAATGCACAAAGTATATTTGTGTAATTTAACATATTTAAGTATTGCAGGTTTGTGTAATATTCTGAGTTTGCATTTCACTGTTTTTATGAATTTTTTGAGGAATGCTGAATCTATTTTTGTTCAAGTGAGATGAGTAAATGCTCACATTTAGTCTAGAGCTACAATAATCATCATGTCCACACACAGTGCACACACAACACCTCTGCACTTACAATTTCTCTCAACATGAGGACAGGAGAGCTGACAGTCAATACATGGCAAAACAAAGTACCTTGCAGTAACTTGCATTTACATTACATCAAAAAGTAATGAGTTACTGAAAAAAAGTAATCCAAATCTCGCATTAGGCCTACTTATGCATTTCCCACAGTAATAATAGCAGAGCTTCAGTGGAGGCCTGTGTTTGTGTATCATGGCCAACTGTTTTCACACGTCTCATTTGGAGCATTGTTTTTCTTCTCCCTTAGTTTGGTTTGTTATAGTTATATGTAAACACAGAAAAAAAACAAAAAACGGTACGAGATCACCTGAATGAGTTGGTCTCGGCCAGCTTGAAAACTGTGGTTTGCTTGTGGTGAGAAAGAAAATGGAGTGGACCAACGAACAATACAGGTCCTTTTCAAAACATTAGCATATTGTGATAAAGGTCATTATTTTCCATAATGTAATGATAAAAATTAAACTTTCATATATTTTAGATTCATTGCACACCAACTGAAATATTTCAGGTCTTTTATTGTTTTAATACTGATGATTTTGGCATACAGCTCATGAAAAACCCAAAATTCCTATCTGAAAAAATTAGCATATTTCATCCGACCAATAAAAGAAGTGTTTTTAATAGAAAAAAAGTCAACCTTCAAATAATTATGTTCAGTTATGCACTCAATACTTGGTCGGGAATCCTTTTGCAGAAATGACTGCTTCAATGCGGCGTGGCATGGAGGCAATCAGCCTGTGGCACTGCTGAGGTGTTATGAGGCCCAGGATGCTTCGATAGCGCCCTTAAGCTCATCCAGAGTGTTGGGTCTTGCGTCTCTCAACTTTCTCTTCACAATATCTCACAGATCCTCTATGGGGTTCAGGTCAGGAGAGTTGGCAGGCCAATTGAGCACAGTAATACCATGGTCAGTAAACCATTTACCAGTGGTTTTGGCACTGTGAGCAGGTGCCAGGTCGTGCTGAAAAATGAAATCATCTCCATAAAGCTTTTCAGCAGATGGAAGTATGAAGTTCTCCAAAATCTCCTGATAGCTAGCTGCATTGACCCTGCCCTTGATAAAACACAGTGGACCAACACCAGCAGCTGACATGGCACCCCAGACCATCACCCCTGACTGTGGGTACTTGACACTGGACTTCAGGCATTTTGGCATTTCCTTCTCCCCAGTCTTCCTCCAGACTCTGGCACCTTGATTTCCGAATGACATGCAAAATTTGCTTTCATCCGAAAAAAGTACTTTGGACCACTGCAACAGTCCAGTGCTGCTTCTCTGTAGCCCATGTCAGGCGCTTCTGCCGCTGTTTCTGGTTCAAAAGTGGCTTGACCTGGGGAATGCGGCACCTGTAGCCCATTTCCTGCACACGCCTGTGCACGGTGGCTCTGGATGTTTCTACTCCAGACTCAGTCCACTGCTTCCGCAGGTCCCCCAAGGTCTGGAATCGGTCCTTCTCCACAATCTTCCTCAGGGTCCGGTCACCTCTTCTCATTGTTCAGCGTTTTTTGCCACACTTTTTCCTTCCCACAGACTTCCCACTGAGGTGCCTTGATACAGCACTCTGGGAACAGCCTATTTGTTCAGAAATTTCTTTTGGTGTCTTACCCTCTAGCTTGAGGGTGTCTATGATGGCCTTCTGGACAGCAGTCAGGTCGGCAGTCTTACCCATGATTGCGGTTTTGAGTAATGAAACAGGCTGGGAGTTTTTAAAAGCCTCAGGAATCTTTTGCAGGTGTTCAGAGTTAATTAGTTGATTCAGATGATCAGGTTAATAGCTCGTTTAGAGACCCTTTTCATGATATGCTAATTTTTTGAGATAGGAATTTTGGGTTTTCATGAGCTGTATGCCAAAATCATCAGTATTAAAACAATAAAAGACCTGAAATATTTCAGTTGGTGTGCAATGAATCTAAAATATATGAAAGTTTAATTTTTATCTTTACATTATGGAAAATAATGAACTTTATCACAAAATGCTAATTTTTTGAGAAGGACCTGTATATCACAATGTATGATAGGAAAATATATACGTTGCGTGAAAAGCTGCAATATTTGTTTAGCTAATGTCTCTGAAAGTTATCCTGGAGCAAAGACGAAGCGCTGCCTGTTCATTTTAAAACGCCGCTTAATTGCTCCTCTCCACAATAGTTACAATAAATGCGTACAAAGCCTTGATTCCTGGTGAGACTAATAAAGTAATATAACGGCAGCTACAAAGTAACAATGAGAACGCGGAGCTGTTGTCCATCCATCCTGACAGATAACCGCTATGATCAATGAGAGGACAGTTAACTCACATGCGACTTCTGCTAACAAATGTTGGTCCTTTTAAGAAATGTTGCCTTGTAAAAGCGAACCAAACCAAGAAGACAACATTGTAATAATTTTAATTCCTGTTTCATAACAAAACAAATGATCTACAGGTCTGAATGTGGTCTACAGGTCTAAGGTGTCATAATAAATTATATAATTCTGAAATAAATTAGCAGATTTTGGTCTGACCTGCATCCACAAAAAGCAAGTGTGACCTTAAGCTCTTACTTAATAATCGACCTTGTTGAAGTAATGTTCGTAGTGTACTTGAGAAATGTTATCCTGTGGGCTGTAAACTGGCCCGACCGGTCGACAGCAGAACCAATGCCCTTAGTTCAAAAGGGTGCTTGTTGTGCTCAAAACAAACCAAAATTTGTGGGGTTTGAGCATGGAAACATGATTTGGCATTTATATAATATTTAATCTTTAATTTAAGCTTATATAAAACCTGAATCTCACAGAATGTGCAGGTCATATTCACCTAAAATCAATAAAAAATAATGTTTTGCATAAAGAAAATTAAGCCAATTTTTATTTAGGACCATTAAGATTTTTTTGCATTGTCACATTATTGTCATGAAAAAAGAAAATGTTATTCTCAAAATAAAAAATCATATTGTGTGGACAGAATGTTGTTGTTTTTTAAAGATATTTTAAAGGAAATTTTAAAATCAAATAAATTTCAGGACAACAAATACTGTGATGTATGGAATCTTTGGGTACTTTACAATTATAATATATCTTTATTTTTTGTATTCACATTAACAGTAATTTTTGGTTCAAGGTTTTTGCTTTATAGTCATTTTCTTAATGTAAAAAACAGATTTTAATTGATTGATTTTAGTATTAAATATATATTTATTTGCAGTTTTGTGAGATTCATCCAAATAATGCACTATTTTTTTCACTGTTGCACAAAATAAATTCTAGCCTTCTGTGCCACATGAATTAGAAATGATCGCTCCTACAGTTCATTATAATGTATTGTAACCTAATCACAATAGCTTCAAAATGGAAACCATGTGATGGGCACTTTGCTGCCTCATGTGGGTGATTCATTTAGGACATTTCACTTTTAGACTAAATGTTGTCTTCAGGAGGAAATGTTTCATCCTGTCAGTATCCTCCTGATAAGCCCGAGCGACGATAATTAGGCAAAGTGTGGGGAGCAGGAATAACTCGCAGCATGATAGCCGAGACGTCCCACAAACCCGTGTGAGATGTTGGGGAAGTTCCCCTGCTAGATCGTGGTGAGTTATATCATGAGAACATCATTATGCCTGTACTTCCACATGGTCAGAGTGAGGGTTGGAAAAACAACCTTCCTACTTTCTATTGCATGAGGGCTTTCAAATTCATCCCAAGGTCTTGTCTTATAGAATCTTTGATACTTTCAGGTGACCCTCTTTTTTAAAATTGTGACCGACCTCCTGTTTTGGAAATAGCAATAAATATAAAAATATAGCTGCAAGCAGTGATAATCAGGGACCACGCATTAAATGCTTATGTAGATGATTCAGTTATACAACTGCGATGCATTTTTTCTAATATAATATAGGACTTTTAAGTGTGTTTTTATGGAAATAAGACAAACTCAAAATTGCAGAAAGGGATAGGGATATTACCAACTGACTTCACACTTGGCATGTTTGGTTGGATTAAACCTGAACACAACATTGTTTTGGATGTTCAGTAAGTTTCTTCGTGAAATATATACGTAAGAAAAGTCGACCAATCAGGTTGTTAACATATCTCTATGCCTTTAGGTTCAGTGTTAATGCCAATGTGAACGCTAAGCGGACCAGAACTAAATGTTTTTTGCTCTGGACGAAAGCAACCAAGCGAACCGAACTATAAGTGTGAACACACTCTTAGCATTCAGGGGAAAGACTATTTTTTTTATTGTAACCATTATTAGCAAAAACATGTTGCAGTGCCACCTCTAGACATCTTCTAAATCTTCTAAATTTCTTAATATCTTCTCAGATTTGACATTATTTGCTGATGGAAGCTAATATAAGCTGTGTTTAACCATGACATTTTAAGAATATGTTAGCATTTTCCATTGGATTGATCACACGACTACGAAGTTATAAGCGTTTTACTGCTGTAGTGCCAGTGATGGGCAGAACTTGACCTAACTTGGCTGGCATGCATCCTCAGGCTATCCGGTTGTCTATGTATGTTAAATTTCATTAAGTTTGGACTTTCCATTCGGCAGATATATAGGCACATTTTTTGCAACACCAGACCAATTAATTTGTTTATATCTTCGTAAAGCGCCCAACATATCAATATTCTTTTGATCATTTTTTGCCTGTATCTGCAAAACCTTTGCCTTATTATGGTGCCACCTAGTGTCAGATAGATGTGTATGATTGCGACTGAGTAGTGGGTGGGATTTCTGACCATCCCACCAAATAGGGTATCTCTACAACCTTCGATCTTCGGTTCTTGAACCCCTATTTAATTGCAAAACGCTCTCAGATCTACTTTACTAAACAAGAGGTTAAGTCAATGGGGTCCAATGCAGTTTTGAAGTCTCTGGCACAATGCTAGGGTGATTGCCAGGGTGTTTCTAGGAAGTTGCTAAAGTGTTCTGTATGATTGCTAGGGTTTTTCTTACTAATCCAAGTCAAAAGTCCTCCATCTCTGTGATATTCTGACATCCCTCATTGAATGCAAGTTGAATTTCTTCTTTTGCCTGTTCTATTGTCTGCCAAGCAAAAATCACAAGTCAGATCGCTTAGAAATAGCACACCTCTCCTCAACAAGCTAGATGATTTAAGGTAAATGCACTGGTCAGCATGTGGGACGAGTTAAATAGGGAAGTTTACTACAATGACACATGAGGGCAGGCTATTCAAAACGGCATCTACACCTGCGAGTCATATAGCATGGCAGGAAATGAGTGCTTATCAGGTATCAGCTTCTACTTGCCCATGTAATCAAACTGTTTTGGACATGGAAGCCACGCACTGATCTTAGATCAGTGCTTTTATTGCAAACCGATTTATTAAATGTAACGAATCTGCTGTTATATGTGGGTCAGAAAAAAAAGGTTTAAAGAGGTGGAACGTACGGCTAGATCCAAGACGAGAAAGTAGAATGGTCTTTTCTCCACACAAGTCTTATTTTATTAAGGCCTAGAGCATGAAAGAGAAAAACATTGTCATGTGATGGCTGGCCTCACAGGGCTCAGAGACCTTATGAAGATTTATATGAAAGCAGCTGGTCCAGTTTTATTGTCAACATGTGAAAATGGCGATGTGAAAGCACTTTTATTTTAAGTGTGATGTAAAATGCACATCCTAAAGCTGAACTGTGTTTTTAAATCGCTTTTAAGATGGTACTTGAAAAACCGAAAGCTCAAAACCATAAAGTTCAAAAGGTCAGGGTGATACAACTGTCCTGATATATTAATTAGGGAGGATCCGATCAGGATTTTTGCAGACGATAGGGGGGGGGGGGGGGGGGGGGGTGGGCCTAGGGTGGACGGACTTTTGACTTGAGCTCGGCGACTTCTAAGGGCCCCCCCCCCTGCCTCGGGCCCTGGGTACTCTTTTCCCCCCCGCTACCACGCCCCTGACCCCAGGCTCCACAAACGGCAACAAAAACAAACTGGGCTAACCCGCACCACGAAACATAACAAACTGTTCCAGCCAATAACCGACAAGAAGGATTTGGGGGCAGGTTTTGGAGGGTTAGTGCGCGGATGAGGAGGAGGGAGGGTCTAGCTAGCCTCCGTTTTGTTTGACAATACTTCGAACGTCAACAAGAAATGACGTTACCCAAAATCGCTTAGAGCACCTTTAATAATCATTGACGCTTTTGTAATGTCGCAGGGGACATTATGCATGCGGTTTTTTGTCAGTCATGTTGCCCTTTTCTTTAATTTCCCTTTATTCTCTGTCTTGCTTTGAGATATAACCAACCTTTACACAATTTGACAGTAATAGTTAGTTTAGGCTTTATGAAATCTCTTGTAAATGTTAAATGCTTTTATTTATAACTACCTCCCAGAGACTATAGTATTTTCACAGGTATGTTATTTAAAATAGAAGAGATGTTCGGAACCTACAACCAGTTCATATTTAAATGCTGTGCCATTCTACCTCAGCTGTGCAGAAT